>NC_066584.1:152790114-153390114 GCF_024323335.1 Lathyrus oleraceus | reverse complement strand
AGTATTCCAACTTTGTCTTTTAGGGTAAGATACCACGGCTTTCAGTCGTAGTACTTGTCATTGAAGACCTTGGGACGGATCTCAAGTGTACTGGGCACCCCCTCTTTGCTTATAGACTCAGCACAGAAAAATCAAGGCTCTCCTTTAAGATCAGGATGTTCTACCGCTTTTCCTAGGGAAGGCATATACTACTAATAGTAGGCCTCTTTGTGAAAGTCCCATAAAAGCTCACTTCGCGGCAACAACATCCATCCAATGATATATGCTTCGGGTAACATTCCCTGATCTGAAATTTCATTAGTGAGCTGGTACGGTCTCTCCCTTTACTTAACCGAAAGCAAACACTCACGCCAAGTGCTACCGCCTCATCCTGGTGAGGCATCCCAATCCCCTGTAACATTTTGGTTTCTGTGTCGTTCTTCCTTGGGATAGTTGGGTCGGGCCAGGTAATTACCTCTTCGATCAAGCGTTAAACTACTACTTCTCACTTTGATTGAGAAAGGTATGGGCCTATGGTCGGGTTCGTAGTAGCAGACATACAATTAAAGTATGTGGGGTCTTCTTGGTGAAGAGAAGTAGATGGTTATCCCATAGATAATCAAACAAACTAGCTACTCGTTATTGAAGCAACGCACCGTGGGTCTTGCGAGCTTCTAGGCGTTAATGAATCTCCTTAATTCTTATATATGTAAGGAAATAACTACATCCAAAAGGAAAGGGGAAATGGTTACCGGACCGCCTGCCTTGGACTCTCCCAACAGCCTTTATCCTTTTTCAGGCTAAGGCTTGAATGACGCTCTTTGAATGGCTTGTGCTTCTAGAAAACCTACATGGCTGGAAAAAGGGAAAGCTATAGCACCAGTCCAATCCTTCCTTCTGTCTATCCAAGAGTATGCATGCCTGCTATGTCCTTCGTTTAATAAAGTAGGCGTCGAGAGTGGGCGCAAGTACTCCATTTAATTAGGTCCCATACTTTCTTGTCCTGAACTCAAACCAAAACGCGAACTCCTGGCTTGACTTTAGCTATAGGTATAGTTTCACCGACCTAAGAGCCAATAAACTAGGGTAGGAATAGACTTCCCGTTGATTTCATGTCTATTTAATATTCATCTCATGAAATTAAAAGATCCTGAAAAGTTGTAAGGCCTATATGTCTCCTATTCTAGGGAATAAGTGGAAGTATTAACTTCCTACGCCGAATTCATCAATAAGCTAAGTATTCAATCATTAGCTGACGTGACTATTACTGGCATGAAACTAGCATATGGGTTTCTGCCCCTTTAGTGCGTCTAGCTGGACTTGATGATATGGGGATCCAACTAACCATAATTTTTCCAAGCAATCATAGATCTCATTGGACTTTGAGACATCGTACGTTAGGTCACGTGGCCGATTTCCAAATTTTCCTGCAGTCCACTCCATACCAGGCTTGCTTGTTTAGCATGGCAGCCTGATTGAGTGGGGCTTTGCATAGAGCAAGGGAAATAACTGGCTCAGTGATCTTGATCTCCGCCACCATTGCATCAAGTCTGACTTTTCGCAGCAAGCGCTCGTGGCGAGTGACCTTGATAGCAGATATCATTGAATTGCTAGAGTGTAGTGTAGTTTTCTTCGTTGCACTCAAGGTTCGTGATCAAGACCTATAACATGTCTACAAGCTCCTTCCTTACTCAAAAGAGAGCCCAACCCCACCCCAAGCAAGCACGGTGGAAATACTTTCTTTCTGGTGGGGTTCTACATGGTCCTCGAGGACAAACCCGGGAGGACCAATCAAGTTGTCGATGCACTAAGTCGAAAGGCCGAGTTGGCATCCAACAAGTTAGAAGAGATAACAAACTTGGTCCAAATCAAAGGGGCCATCCTCAAACGCATAAGAGAGGGGTTGGAAAAGTACCCCGTAGCCCAGACCCTGCTGAAAAATGTGAGAAGCTTCGGTTAGAAGTTCCACTCGAGTAGAACGGTTGTTGGTGCTCTATTTCATATCCTCCTCCTATTGGTTAGTGAGTTACATCTTCCCTTCATTTCCATTTAATCTTTGACAAAACCTACCTTTCAAACAACTAGAGGACCCATATAAAGCTCGTAGTTTCCATAAGGAATCTCTTTGTTATGAAGAAGCCATAAATAAGAGGAAAATTAGGGTCTAATATAGGGGTTGGCTACGGGCGGCACCCTATAGATATAACATTATGCATGTGTAGATCCTTGACAACACAAAGGAAGTTAGAATAAAGGTGGCATGGCTTTGGTGGTCATCACAAAGGTGTCCTACCAATATAATTTTTTGAGAGATGAGACAAATGCAGTTGGATTGCTCGTCATATGATGGGTAGATCCACTGCAACATGGGTGATATAGTCTTTTCCTTATTGTCTGGAAGATTCGAGTTTGGAATCGTCGTTGAGGTTTCATGGTGTAAGAATGGACTTAATTCACCTGAGAGAGTTTTGTTTTTCTTTTTGAAACTAGGGTCAGTGGTGAGAAGGCCGAGAAAATGGATAAAACCATCATTGCATCGGTTGGAACCTTAAGGTGAGATTTTGGTTCTGTGTAAGAGCAAAGATATATCAGTGGATTTCCTTCAAGATGAATCTCAGTTCGTTAATATGAAGGTAGTTCAGGAGAAGAAGAGTGAATGCTTATTGATTGCTCTCTACGCGAAACCTATCGAGAGTCTAAAAGCCTGGCTCTGGAAGCAAGTTCTTCAGATGTGGGAAGTTTAAAGATTGAAAGCAAAATCATTTATCTTGGGTACCTAGGCTCTCAGTTTACATGTCGAGGCAAAAGTCTCCAGGGTTCAATCGTTTGTATTAGAGCTTAGATAGAGCTCCATTTAAGATGGAATGTGATTTTCCCCGGAAGTTGTTGTTCGGAATCTTCCTCCAGTCAAATTCGATTACCACCCTCTTCTTTTTGACCTGCAAAGTTACCTCAGTCGGAACTCCAAAGACCTTCGTTCTTTGAAGCGACATTGTTGACTCATACTCATAAAGAAAGAGTTTGGTGAGTTTGTGAAGAAAAATTTGAACTGAAGGGCGTGTCTGGTGGTATTGTATATAAAGGAGGAAGCTATTTTTGGGGGAGTGATCTTATCTCAATTGAATAAGAAAGACTTTATACGCGACTCTCGCCTCTAACTAAGTAAGAGGAGGTTGAAGCTTATAGTAAGTAGCCTAAGCTTTAAGAGCCTCAAATCATGCTACTTCAGCTATATGTTTAACAAATGTAAGTCGACCCGTCATTTAGTTAAGAACTAAGATACTAAACCGGTAGAGAGAGGGCTTTAGCGATGCTTGAGTGTTAAGGAGAGATAGGTAAAGCAACCTTAACTAGTCAAAAGCAATTATTGAAATTACATAGGTGATGTGAACCACTTTCGTTGTAGCTCTTCCATCTCATGGTAGAGAAAGATGATTCTAACTCTTAAACTACTGAGTGATGGGCATCTCTAATTACCTATGACAAGATGACCAAGGTTGTGCACACCGCTCTGTCAAAGCTTAATTCTAGGTTCAACTCCCAGGCGTCGAGATCTTATTCATTTGTGAATCTTTCTTTTTCAATGTTTTTTCTTTGGTCAACAACCAAGCACAACTCTCTATAGTTATTCACTACTCCGTGCAGGAAAGACTCTCTTTCTGGCTGGAGGGAAGGCTTTTTGGACCAAGGGTACCATGATACTTTATGTTTTGTCGAGGCTCGCTTTGGTCTCTAGTTAGATGGTTGCACGTGCTAAAAATCTGATACATTCTGTTTTGTTTCCCATCCTAGTCTTTCGCGACACTTCAAGTTTACTTATTTTGTTAGGTCTCGACTTCTCCGCTATGATCTTCCCAGTAGTTCATATAGTAGCTATAGACATTTCATTCCTATTCGTTGTTATGATGTTCGATATTCAAATAGAGGAGATTCACGAAGAAGTATTACACTATTTACCTGTGAGTGGTATTATTTGACTGATCCTTTGGTGGGAAATGTTCTTCATTTTAGATAATGAAACCATTCCATTACTACCAACCCAAAGAAATTCTGCCTCTTTGAGATATACGGTTTATGCCAGAAAGGTACAAAGTTGGAATAATTTGGAAACATTGAGCAATTTACTTTATACCTAATATTTCATCTGGTTTTTGGTTTCTAGTCTAATTTTATTTGTTTCCATGATGGGGGGGGGGGACTAATCCCTCTCCTCTAGATAATACCAGGGAAAGACTTTCTAACCAATTCAATTAATAAGCTAAAGAGAAGTTACAAAAGTACGGAAGTGATAGAGACGTCAACCTTCTTTGCCAAGGGGCTAAATTATCTACTTTATCTAATACTGAACTAGATGCCATAAAATCCCTAACTCTGGCTCAAGAAAAGAATGAGTATCCATGATATGAGTTCCCCTAAGTCGTAACATTGAGTTACGAATATACTCCCATCTCTTTCTTTAGGGGTGGTGGAAGGTCGACTAGGAACTTTTGGAGGGAAAGATAATATTAGATAGACTTAGAGTGGTAAGATTATTCTCTGGTTTCAAGATCAAGAGGGTGACGCAAACAAAGAAGGGATATACACTTGGGTACTTAAATTCTAGTATCAGATATGAGATGTCGAAGGTAATGTCACGATACTAATATCTGAATAATACAAACAGGATAAAGATAAACAATAGTAATGCAAGAGACACAAGCAATTGTTAACCCAGTTCGGTGCAACTCACGTATGACAGGGGGCTACCAAGCCAGGAAGGAAATCCACTAAATAGAATCAGTTCAAAGACTCTCAGTAAACTACACAAGTTACAATCTTTTTCACCTAATCCCTCCCCGTATGACTTCTACCTAAGAACTATTAGATATGAGATCCCACTCACCCCCCGCAATCACCATTTTGATATTAAACAAGAATTACTTATGAAAAGAATACACTCTTCAAACACACACACTTGATCTTACTTAGCAGCTACAATCAAGTAGACACACACTCATGCTTAAAAGCTTAGACTGACAAATTACAACTCAAAAATCAAACCAATTCAATCATCCATGGATGAATTGAATGGCTTACAAGTCACACGACCACACAAGACTAAAACCCTTATTCTCTCTCAATATTTCGCTTTGTATTTCTTGTGTATCAAATCAGGTTTTCCATGTCCTTTTTATAGAAGCATTCAACTGGGCTTGGACATCATAAAACCCTAAAACTATTTTCCATTCAAATCTTCTTATGACTGTTGGATAGATCTCCTTGGAAAATAAGTTAAATCATGTCGTGATCATTGATTGATTGCATTTGCAATTAACTCATCAATCAAACATAGATGGCCATTAAAAGCGCAATCACCTAACACATAACATTCAGACTGAATGTTCTGTGTACAGATGTCATGATATCGGGTCTGACATCCTGGAACAATCCTGCATATTTCCATTTTAAATATCCAACAGGTACATTATATCATATGTCGTGACATCGTGTATGACATCCTTAAACAATCCTGCATAATTATATTTTTAAACCACCAGCAGGTACAAGATATCTTATGTTAAGACATCACATGTAACATCTTGTGAACACTCTTTGTTTTACCAAAATTGCTGCCAACACTTAGAACCAACAGGTACGAGACCGACTAAACGGATTGGAAATGCAACTCAGTCAAGAAAGAGATTTGGGTTAGGCGGAAATGCCATATCCAGGGCACAACGCAGAGGATGTTCTAGTATTTTAAGATAGGAACGAGAGTGAAAGAATGCATTAGAGTAAGTTACAGTTGACATTGAAGAAGAACTTGAAGACTATGCGCCAAAGACAAGGGCTCTTTCTCTACTAGTGGACTAATCTTGATATTCCTAAAGTAGTAAGTGAAAGAAGAGGTTAGAACCAGGTCCACCGGCTAGAGGGACATGGACTCTTCAGAAGGCTCAGGCTTAATAACAAAATCTGAACCATTAGCTTTAGGTATAGGGATTCCGGTTCTAACTAAATAATAAGGTAATGGAGTAGATAAACTCAACAAGATTCGAAGATGCTCTAGGTAGAGGTTCGAAGAGACTGAGCCAAGTAAAGATAAATTGTCCGGGCCAAGAAATCAAGTCGGGAAGGCATAGAGTCTCCCCCAAGATGAAAGAAAGGGGATTGGTGGCATCGGTGCCCTTCATTCATTGGATATAACCCTCAAGCTCTAACCCAAAGTTCTTACCTCTACCTTTAACAACGGGACAACAAAGAAAGGACATTTAATCGAATAACATTATACTAATAGACCCAAGCAGAGCTAAAGAGTTGGATAAATAAGATTGGTACAAGTTGTACAAGTATCCCTTTCTAGCTCCAATGCAGATAACGAAAAGAGAACAAGGACTAATAGACCAGTAGACAAATAGGCCAAGTTACATGGCTAAAACGAAAGCGCTCGGCTCGCTCCAAGCATTCCTCTCTATAGTTATCTTGAATACTTCCACCTATCAGCCCGTGACCCTCCTCTCGTATTAAGAATAAGAATTAGAGCTCAATCCCATATTCTAAGTCAAGTGACTTCGCTCAATTCCAGTGATGTTTAGCCGTAATAGATATGTAGCTCGGGGCCTTCTTACAGGTCTTACCGTACCAGTTGCTCTCAATCCTGTAATGCCCTTGTTATAGAAGCCTTTTAATTTCAAGTGTGGTCTAGCCTATTCCCATTGGCTTTCAAGCGTTTTACTTTAGTACCCTAACAATAAGCTAGGACCAAACTAAACTGACCCACACACGCCCCTGTGTCTTAGGCCCTTTCATTAGAAAGAAAGCCTGTAAGGGAAAGGCCCATAAAAGCTCAATTTCAATTGAGTCTAAGTGAATACACTACGCCATATAGTTTAGGATAAGAAAGCGTCTTACCAGCGTTAGGAGGAAAGAGTGATGAAAGAAGAAAGTTGGACATGAAGGTACAGTATCCATAATTGGTGTTATAGAAGTGGCGGTCTTGAATAAGCAAGCAATGTTATTTCTGTTACAGTAAGAGTTGTTTAGTAAATATAAGCTCTAGCCATATCGTATTGATGACGAATAAGATTTTTTGCTATAGCCTTCATGTGTTGATACCAACTAGTATCATATAGTTGAGTGAAAGCTAGATATGCCTTGTGTAGCGGTGTATTCGTTACCATTGGAGATATTGACTAAATCCAAAGTAAATCATACAAAGTCGAGTCGCCACCGCACTTCTATTTATCCAAAGGAAAGGTTAGAAAGCGAACAAAAACCTAAAAGTTTTACAAACAAAACTAGTAAAAGAGACCGAGATCTGGGTAAGGGGGTTGGCTATGCAATGGGAAGGTGTTAGGCACCCAATGCATCCTAGGTACTCCTAGGGAGCCCTTTTCACGCTTGTTGCAAAGGTTATTGTTTATGAAAATTATTTGCGCAAACATGATTGAAGAGATGAGAAAAGAATATACAAGTTTATTTACATTTTATGTTTGGATGGATGAACCCATTGCCTACGTACCCTCTTATAAAAAGATTAGGATCAAAACTCCGTAGTTCGGGTAAAAGATTTCAAAACAAATGAGTGGATTGATTGGTCCAAAAGCCTTAAGGTCTTTTGTTATCAAAGGGAGAAAACTCAACCTGAAAAAACCACAAGTCCACTTCTTATGGAAAATTTGATTAAGAAGTGATCATTGAAACCACAAAAGAAGCACATTTGAATGGGTTGCATTAACCAATTAGAAGTATGTACAAAATGGTCAAAGTTGCTTTCTTGAGATCATAGAGATGATCCAAGTAAGTTCCTTTGGAATAAGCAAGCACAAAGCAAAAGCATATAATACAAGTCTCAAAAGAGATCCACAAATGAAAGGAAACAAGCTGCCAATATATGGACTTACACCGAACTCCTGAAAGCAAAACGGAAACAGAATGCCAATAGATGGACTTAGATCCGACTCCTGACAATAAAACGGAAACAGAATGCCAATATATGGACTTAGATCCGACTCCAAACAGTAAAACGGAAACAGGATGCCAACATATGGACTTAGATCCGACTCCAAACATCAAACAAATGACAAAAGCAAACATGCAAAATCAAACAATGCAAACAATCATCACACACTATATACAAACAAGAGGCTTCAAACCAAGTGGTGGGCTTTAGTCAAGAGGGGTCATATCAACCTCGACAAACAAGCCAAACTGTACAAAAGTAGTTTGTAGCTCTTAACCACAAACATTGAGAGTTAGGGTGAAGCTGATCAAATAAGAAATGAGGATGATAAAGAAAGCATGGGGATCCAGAAAGTGGGATCCTATTCCACTTGACAGACACTGGACAAAGATCTTGGGTACTTGTTCAAGAGCATCAGCACGTAGTGCGAGCATAACGAACGACTCACTTAATAACGGGGGATTGATTGCTAATCCCTTCTATCCATCAATTTCCTCTTCACTTAGGAGGACTTATCAAGTAGCACATGCCTCAACTTGGAGGTCTTTCTCACAAATGTAAACAATCACAAACAGAGCCTCTTAAGGAGGACTTGCCAGCAAAATGCCTGCCAAAAAGGTGACAGGACTTCCAGACTACATGGAGTAAGAGAATAGCTACCTAAGTGGTGTACAAAAGCTAAATAGTTAATATCTTAATCAGAAAACAAACAGACAAACAATGAATCCAACTGTTACACAATTCAATGAGCAATGGTCATGCAATCAAATGAAGCAATGAGCTCAACACATCAACTTAAATTCTTACAAAACACAAAGAAGTTAGAACACAATCCAATTTGCATCTCAAAAGGTGAGCAGCTCAACCATTAATGCTAAGTGTCCAAACCTGAAACACAAGTCAAGGTTAGTTCATGTACAAAACACTAGTACAAAGACTAGGTCCAAAACCAAACCAAATGATCAACACAGAACTCACTCTTTCACATATTGCAAATTCAAACAATTAATAAGATGTCCTCAAAAGGACCAACATCAATGCACAAGGCAAATAGCTCAAATGATCCATGTAAAGCAAAGGCAAACAAATGAGCACAAAATGGACATCCAAATTAGAAAATCCAAATCCAAACAGAAAAGCAAGCAATGGCTATGAACTTTTTTATGCAAGCTACTCATGTTATGAACATACAATGTGCAAAATATCAAATCCAGAAGAGTTCAAATGATAGGTGAAAAAAAATGCACAAATGCAAGGTCAAAAATGTGACACAAATTGTCACATACATCTTTATGTGTCAAAAGCAATGAATACAAATGAGAAAAAATTCAAGCCAGTGCTCAAAAATTCATATCATGAGTGAAGATCAAACATGCAAAAATTCAGATCAATTGGATCAATGGATAGCATTTCACAAAGCAATGAAAGCAACATATCAATTTAGCACAAGGTTCAATCAAAAATTCCAAAATAAAACTCCAGAAACAACCAAATCATGAAAACAATCCTATAAAAAACTAGACATCAAAACAAGATTGTGAGAAAAAATTGGACTCAATTTGGACTATTTTCCTATTTTTTATGATTTTTTAAAGATAAGCAAAATAATATGAACTATTAAAAGAAATGGAGGGAAGATAATATTCAAATTAAATCCAGAATAAATGAGAACCATATGATCTAGCGCGCAATGATGATCAAACGGACCAGATTCAAATAACAAAATGCACAGTTTCATTTATACAATCAGCATGCACACTAAGCATTCAACATACACACATGGCAAGTAAAAGCATCATGGTCCAATCATTCACACACATAAGCGTACACACAACACATACATCAGCAGCCACATGTACCAAATGAAACGACGCGTTTCATTTACACAATCATCATACACATCATCAGGTCAACATACACACAAGGCATGGTCAAAGCAAGCATGGCCAACGAAACAAACACTCAAGCGCATACGTGGATGCCACAGAGGCAAAACCCTAAGTAATGAACCAGACGCCGGAGCTAAGCTCTGGTCGTCTTCTCCGGTGGAATTTCGGTGGAGCTTCAACAACATTTTTCCAGAAATCATCAAATTATACACCGTTCGAACCGTATTTCAACCAGGAGTCCAAATATCATGTTCATTTCAACTAAATCATCATGTATCGCACGGATCGAGCACAAACATTTTTGACATCAAAACTTTAATTCAACCATACATGCTCATTTCTAAGCCAAATCAAGATCTAATCATATCAGCATGCTCAGCACAAAGAGATCTACACATTTATTGGAAGAAACTAGCAAAAGGAGAGGATCGATTTTTCACCTACTTGAAATGCAGTTTGTTGAATTCGCGTGATCAAGCTCTCCAAAGTTCCAGATCCACTCCAATATCTTTGACTTGAAGCTTTGAACAAGAAGCAACACTTGAAACAATTTGAATCTTCCTCAATTTCAGAAATCCATTGCCATGGTGAAGCACTCGATCTGCTTGAAAACCAGCTCACATGTCCAAGTTTCGAATAGAGAGAAAATGGAGGGAAACTTGAATTTTTGATCTGAATTTTCTGTTATCTTTTCTGCAATTACAATTAGGGTTTGCTATTTATATGATTCATTAATCACACTGAAATCAAAATTAGGCATGTGCTAATCATGATTAGGGAAAAATAAGGCAATATGCAAAAAATGCAAATGTGAAGCTCATGCACATGCTACACGTGAACAGTGCCCATGCATGCTTTGATTCCACTTAAAATCATCCAATAATCAAGATGGAATTGGTATTTTACTTGTAACTTGAGCTAATTTTGAATTATGCAATTTCCCTCCAAAATGGACACTTGAGGAATGATGACCATACATACTTTTTCCATGCATGGAAAGGCTTGTTTTGAGAAGTATTGGTCATGAGGAGTATTTTGCAAAAAGAATGGACCAATTTGGAGTTTTGTATCAAAAGTTATGTCACTTTGAACTTCCATGCACACCTTGTGATCATTTGGCCATAACGTCTCAACCAATCATCATATGATCATGAAATAGGACTCTTTGGAAATGGGAGACAAAGATCTACAACTTTCATGTTCACCAAAAATCCATTTGAAGCTTATTTGATATTGATAAGTCAAGTTGAATGTGGACCAGAAACTTGCTATTTTTGGAAACTTGAAATTACAGGTCACTTTCTATTTTTGGAAACATTTGCCATGACTTCAAAATCTTCAAGATAGATGTTTGAAATGACAAATGGACTTTGTTTGAACATGAATGAGGTGTTTAAATTCATCTCCCCATCCTCAAAGTCCTCATTTGACTGCACAGTGGACCATTTGGTCTTCAGATGACCATGAAATGCTTGACTGAATTTGAGCCTCAAACCCCTGATGAAACGGCTCCAAAATGGAACCTTAGCTCATGTAAGCTCTTTGGAATGATCATGTGGTCCTCATCTTAAGGAAAATATCTCAGCTCTTTCACAAAGGATGCTCTTGAAGTGCTTGACCTGTGCTTGCTTGAGCTACAAAACAAAAATGTTAATGACATATTTTTATGCTTTTGGTTAGTGAACAAAATGATAAAAGCAATGATATACATTACAAGCATGCTTGGTGATCTCAAACCACTCACAAGGAGGTCCCACCCAAAGGGAAAGGAAGCCAAGACATCCAATGATCCATGAGGTTATGCAATGCAATGCTATGATGCCATGAGGGATCTTAGGACAAAATTGGGGTCTTATAAATGCCCCTATTTAAGGTCATTCTAGCCGGAGAAGTGAAGGTTAAAATCTTCGTCTCGACGAGATAGAATGGGCTTAAATAATAACAAAGTCTGTGGGGATATGTGTCCACAAAGAAGAAAAGACATCGGGAAAAAAGATAATCCATGGGAGTAATACACTCACTAGGGAACAGAGACTCTAACGGGGACTCTCATGTGGATAAGAAAAGAAATGTGTGAGCAGGTCACGACTCAGAACTAGAGGAGTAAAAGACTGACACTGCGTGAACAGGTCACGACTCAAAACTGGGGAAAAGAGTTTCCAAAGGGAAAAACTCCAATGGAAAGACTCAAGCTGACTCAAAAATGCATGTATTGGGGAAAACACCCACACAGCAAAACTATCCACGAAAGGATACCTCAGATAAAAATCCGGACTCAGGCTGGGGAAAGATATGAACAAAACCTCCCTGCCAGGGAAAATGCAAGTATTGGGGAAAACGCCAACACAGCAAAAGGATAATCACAACAGAAACTCCACTGGGGAAATCTTAAAAGACTCTCCAAGGGAAGCAAAGGGATGAGGTGTTACCAGTTACTGGGTAACAAGCTCGGGAAGAATGAATATCTAAGACCGGTATGAGGGTGAGAGATATCAATCAACCAAATCATCTGAGGAAGACCTAAAAAAAGGTATATCTCAACTCAGGAAAATCTGACTCCATAGGGGACCAAGGTCATAATAGGGAGCAGAAGGGAAGGAACACCAGGGATACCGGTTACTGGGTATATAATAGGTGACCGACCAAAGCGTGAATTGGGCTTTATTCCCAAGACACTCATCATCCTGAAGAGAGCAGAAACGCAATCTTGTTTATAGGATGGACATTCGATTCCGCAACGGGAATACGAATCTTACTCGATTGGGGAAGGACAGAAGGCTTCAACTGAAGAGTGCATGAGATATATTATCTATTACCGTCAGAACATATATAATATACTCGAAAGGAAGGAACACCAGGGATACCGGTTACTGGGCATATAATAGGTGACCGACCAAGACGTGAATTAGGGAATAATCCCAAAACACTCATCATCCTGAAGAGAGCAGAAAGGCAAACTTGTTTATAGGATGGACATTCGATTCCGCAAAGGGAAATACGAATCTTATTCGACTGAGGAAGGATAGAAGGCTTCAACCAAAGAGCGCATGAGATATATTATCTATTACCGTCAAAACATAGATAATATACTCGAAAGGAAGGAACACCAGGGATACCGGTTACTGGGTATATAATAGGTGACCGACCAGGGCGGAGAAACAATCATTATCAACAAAGGATAAATCAGAGCTGACTCACAGGGGATACATTGACAAAGGCAATGATCCAGGAGACATATCACCGGTTACTGGGAGATATGCTCAAAAAAGCAGGGGAGTAACAAACATCACCGGAAAACGGTAAATGAAAGAGGACCCACTGGGGATAAAATTGCTTACTCAGAGCAATTATCCGAAAGAGGGAGGGAATATCAATACCGAATATTGGATAATGATAACCGCCAAAGAGATTATATCTACCGGATACTGGGTAGAAAACCACAGAAAAGTAACCGTCATCAACTAGGATGAACAACAAGGGTTAACTCTGCAAATGGGGGAAAGAACTTACTCAACTGGGGAAGAACAAAAAGTTTCAATCAGAGAGTGCATGAGATATACTATCTATTACCGTCAGAACGTAGATAGTATACTCGCATGGAAGATTATCCACAACCGGTTACTGGGTTAATAAAGCATAAATCGACCGAAAAAAGAAAAGGCATCGAGATACCAAAACTAGGTATATAATGATGACCAATTCAGGAGAGAAACAATTGTTACCGACAACAACAGGGTAAACGAAAGATGACTCGCCGGGGATAAATTGCGAGCGCAAGGCAATTACCCAGGAAAAAGAGGGAATATCAACATCGACTACTGGATGAAGATAACCATCAAGGAGGGGATTACACCTACCGGTTACTGGGTAGGAAACCACAGAAGAGAAACCGTCATCAACTAGGATGAACAACAAAGGGTTAACTCTGCGAAGGGAGGAACAAAGTTCGCAACTACCGACACTGGGTAGAAAACCATAAACTCAGCCGGGGATAAGATAAATGATTGCCGATTACTGAGTAATTATTCATTTATACCACAGGGAAGCACAAACTCCGATGGGGAGGGAAAAACTAGGCTTTACAACTACCGGATATTGGATAGAAGACCACAAAATCCGCCATCAACCAGGATGAACCACAATGGTCACCTCTGCTAGGGGATTAAAGTAGGATTTATAACTACCGAATACTGGGTAGAAAACCACAAACTCCACTGAGGATAAGGTGAATAATCATTGGCGACCTTACAGGGGATAGGGCGAATGATTGCCGATTAATGAGCAATTACTCATTTACCACAGGTAAACACCAAAGACAGTCACAAGAAGCCAATTTAGGGTCAAACCAAAAAGGCAAACTGAATCAAGACTCATCCTAATGAGGATATAACTCAATAGGGGAAACCATCCCAACATACTTGTTGGGAGGAAACGGAAACAACCGTCGTCCACGAGGATATAACTTAGTGGGGAAATGGTAGGAAAGATAGACACTTTCTGCTTGAAAACCAGCTCACATGTCTAAGTTTCGAATAGAGAGAAAATGGAGGGAAACTTGAATTTTTGATCTGAATTTTCTGTTATCTTTTCTGCAATTACAATTAGGGTTTGCTATTTATATGATTCATTAATCACACTGAAATCAAAATTAGGCATTTGCTAATCATGATTAGGGAAAAATAAGGCAATATGCAAAAAATGCAAATGTGAAGCTCATGCACATGCTACACGTGAACAGTGCCCATGCATGCTTGGATTCCACTTAAAATCATCCAATAATCAAGATGGAATTGGTATTTTACTTGTAACTTGAGCTAATTTTGAATTATGCAATTTCCCTCCAAAATGGACACTTGAGGAATGATGACCATACATACTTTTTCCATGCATGGAAAGGCTTGTTTTGAGAAGTATTGGTCATGAGGAGTATTTTGCAAAAAGAATGGACCAATTTGGAGTTTTGTATCAAAAGTTATGTCACTTTGAACTTCCATGCACACCTTGTGATCATTTGGCCATAACTTCTCAACCAATCATCATATGATCATGAAATAGGACTCTTTGGAAATGGGAGACAAAGATCTACAACTTTCATGTTCACCAAAAATCCATTTGAAGCTTATTTGATATTGATAAGTCAAGTTGAATGTTGACCAGAAACTTGCTATTTTTGGAAACTTGAAATTACAGTTCACTTTCTATTTTTGGAAACATTTGCCATGACTTCAAAATCTTCAAGATAGATGTTTGAAATGACAAATGGACTTTGTTTGAACATGAATGAGGTGTTTAAATTCATCTCCCCATCCTCAAAGTCCTCAGTTGACTGCACAGTGGACCATTTGGTCTTCAGATGACCATGAAATGCTTGACTGAATTTGAGCCTCAAACCCTTGATGAAACGGCTCCAAAATGGAACCTTAGCTCATGTAAGCTCTTTGGAATGATCATGTGGTCCTCATCTTAAGGAAAATATCTCAGCTCTTTCACAAAGGATGCTCTTGAAGTGCTTGACCTGTGCTTGAAGTGCTTCACCGGAGAATATCCAATCTGCTGGAGATCCAAGATGCCAGGAAGCAAAGACCTTGCCGGGGCATCAAAGATACTAGGAAATCACAAGATCTCTGGGGGATGAATCATCAGTCTCAGCTGAGGAACAAAGCTCATTGCACAGGCAGAAACTGCCATAAAAGCAACTCCACGGGGGAATCAGAGATATCAACAAAGATCAAAAATCACTGCAGGGGAATGAACAACAATCATTCCGACTGTGAATCGGATCACGGTGCAAACAAGTTCTGCTGGAGAAACCACTCCACCGGTGAACTCTAAAAAGGAGTGAGGGATCTTTGTGGGGATACAACCACCAACCAGAAGCTCTCAACGGTCAAACAAACCAATATCTCTCACCTGCTAAGGAGGAAGGAGGCTAAAACACCTTTGCGATACACTCTGCTCGGGAGGAAAAACACAAACGGCTCCGGAGGAAACATCGGTCACAGCCGGAGAAAAGAGTTCATTGTGCAGGCGGAAACTGCCACAACAGCCACTCCATTGGGAAATCCATCTGAGGGAGATAAAGGAATCTGGTGATCCCACACCAAGGACCAAACTCACCAAGGAAATCACACATGCTAAGGATAAAAGATCGCACAAGTAGAATCTGCCACACAAACAACTCTATTGGGGATTAGATATGCCAGGAAACAACAATATCTCCGCAGGGGATAACATCATCATAGATAAGATCCAACACACCAACAACTCCGCTGGGGATCTATCTGAGGAAGATAACATCATCAAGGATAAGATCCAACACACCAACGGCTCTGCTGGGGATGAACCATCACAAATAACAATCCATCACACCAATAACTATGCTGGGGATCTATCACTACAGATAAGATCCTCCATACCAGCAACTCTACTGGGGATGAACTATCCGAGGAAGTGAAGGAATATTGGGGATCAACCACCAAATACCGAACCTTCCAAAGAAAACACTTCTGCTGAGGAGGGAAGACCACTGCTCTGCTTAAGGGAGGAGGTGAAAAACCTCAACAAACACTCTGATGGGGATAAACCCCACAACACAAAATTCTGGAAAAAGAGGATACAGTCATGCCAGGAATATGAACAAATGTCTTACCCTGATGGAAATCATGCCACCCTTGGGAGAGCACTGAGAATTCCTTAGTATCCTTTCATCATTGTGAATGTTCACCTTGTTTAAAAACAATTTGTGAAAAGTTTGTTTATTTAAGACAATGACTTTTTATCAATTAAAACATGCAAAACATTTGTTGAGTAGAAACAAATAAGAGTGCAAAAAATTGGATAAAAGCTCAAATTTATTTGATGGAATGGTAGCCTGCAAATGGCAAGACTCCATAGATCTTTACAAATTTGAAATTGGTGATATATATTGGAAAAGGGCTACATTGAACATAATGACCATTTCTCCACCAATTCCGAGTTCGATGTATTCAAAGCTTTAGTTGACGACGAATGAACAAGAATCTCTGACGGATGACAGTTGTAGAACATAGTCTTGTCAAGATGCAGTTACTTGCCAAAATCCTAATTTTTGCCTAGATTGCCCCAGGATGAGGTACTCAATCTAGCGGGATGCAAATATCATTTTTTTTTCATGTCTCTAACTTTTGCCTGGATTGCCCTTTCGGGTTTTCAATCCACCGAGACGCTCATTTTTGCCTAAGCCGCCCTTTCGGGTTTTCAACTTAGCGAGCTATTCTGTTTTTATTTTTTAGGCGAAGTATTTCTTGACTGCATCTGAATTCACAGGACGAGTGAAATCCTCCCCATCCATAGTTGTAAGTATCAAAGCACCGCCTGAAAAGGCTCTCTTGACAACATATGGACCTTCATAGTTTGGAGTCCACTTGCCCCTGGAATCGGGCACGAAAGACAAGACTTTCTTGAGCACAACGTCACCTTCTCGAAACACACGAGGCTTGACCTTCTTATCAAAAGCTTTCTTCATTCTCTGCTGATATAACTGACCATGACACATGGCAGTCAATCTCTTCTCTTTAATCAAATTCAGTTGGTCATGACGACTCTGAATCCATTCAGCATCAGTCAACTTGGCCTCCATAGGGACTCTCATTGATGGGATCTCCACCTCTACTGGGAGTACGGCCTCCATGCCATAAACAAGAGAAAAAGGAGTTGCCCCTGTCGAAGTGCGGACAGATGTACGATATCCATGCAAAGCAAATGGCAACATCTCATGCCAATCTTTGTACGTAACTACCATCTTCTGGATAATCTTCTTGATATTCTTATTAGCAGCTTCAACAGCCCCATTCATCTTGGGTCTGTAAGGAGAAGAATTATGGTGTGTGATCTTGAATTCACTGCACAACTCTTCTATCATCTTATTGTTTAGATTAGATCCATTATCAGTATTGATCTTATCTGGCACACCATCACGGCATATGAGTTGATTCTTGATGAACTTCACAACCATCTGCCTGGTCACATTTGCATATGATGCAACTTCAACCCATTTGGTGAAGTAATCCATTGCTAAGAGAATACACCTGTGTCCATTGGACGCTTTCGGCTCAATCATGCCAATCATGTCAATTCCCCACATGGAGAAAGGCCATGGTGATGAAATCACATTCAGAAGTCTCAGAGGAATATGAATCTTATCCGCATAAATCTGACACTTATGGAATTTCTACACATATTTGCAGTAGTCAAACTCCATTGTCAACCAATAGTAGCCTGCTCTCAACATCTTTCTAGCCATGGCATGTCCATTGGAATGAGTACCAAATGAACCCTCATGGACCTCAGTCATCAACAGGTCTGCTTCGTGTCTATCCACGCATCTGAGCAAAACCATGTCAAAATTTCTCTTGTAAAGCACTTCGCCATTGAGGTAGAAACTGCCTGACAATCTCCTCAAAGTCTTCCTATCTTTCACAGATGCCCCAAGCGGGTAAACCTGGTTCTGGAGGAAACACTTGATGTCATAATACAAAGGCTTATCATCTTGCACCTCTTCAACTGCAAATACATGAGCTCGTCTATCCAAGCGCATCACAGTGATATTGGGAACTTCATTCCAATATTTGACCACGATCAAGGAAGCAAGCGTAGCAAGAGCATCTGCCATCCGATTATCATTTCGAGGAATATGATGAAAGTCAACTTCAGTAAAGAATGTTGAAATCCTCCTTGCATAATCTCTATATGGAATGAGACCAGGCTGATTCGTCTCCCATTCACCCTTGATCTGATTGACAACGAGGGCCGAATCACCATAAACATCAAGATGCTTGATCCTTAGATCAATGCATTCTTCCAATCCCATAATACAAGCTTCATACTCAGCCATATTATTCGTGCATTTGAAAGTTAGCCTTGCTGTAAAAGGAATATGTGTGCCCTGAGGAGTAATGATTACTGCCCCAATACCATTTCCGTACTGATTTACAGCGCCATCAAATACCATACTCCATCTGGAACCAGGCTTTGGCCCTTCATCGAGTGTAGGCTCATCACAATCTTTCATTTTCAAATACAGAATCTCCTCATCTGGGAAGTCATACTGAACTGACTGATGATCTTCAATCGGCTGGTATGCCAAGTGGTCAGCCAAGACACTACCTTTAATAGCCTTCTAAGCTCGATACTCAATATCATACTCAGATAACAACCTCTGCCAACGGGCAATCCTCCCGGTTAAAGAAGGCTTCTCAAAGATGTACTTGATTGGATCCATTTTGGATATCAACCAAGTTGTATGATTTATCATATACTGGCGTAAACGCTTAGTGGACCAAGCCAAAGCACAGCATGTCTTCTCAAGCATTGAGTATCGAGACTCACAATCAGTGAACTTCTTACTCAGGTAGTAAATAGCATACTCTTTCTTCCCTGATTCGTCTTGCTAACCAAGGACACAACCCATCGAGTCTTCAAGAACAGTCAGATACATGATCAAAGGTCTTCCTTCTACAGGCGCAGACAAGATCGGAGGTTCAGACAGATACTCTTTGATACTATCGAACGCTTTCTGGAAATCCTCGGTCCAATCATGAGACTGATCTTTCCGAAGGAGCTTGAATATCGGCGCACATGTGGCAGTCATGTGGGATATGAATCTGGAAATATAATTCAAGCGGCCAAGAAAACCTCGGACTTGCTTCTCAGTTTTGGGGGCAGGCATCTCTTGTATTGCTTTGACCTTTGCAGGATCAACCTCAATACCTCTTTCGCTGACAACAAAGCCCAATAACTTGCCATAACGGACTCCAAATGTACACTTGTTGGGATTCAGACGAAGCCTAAACTTCCTCAAACGCTGAAAAAGCTTCACCAAGTGCTCTACATGTTCAACTTTCGTTCTTGACTTAGCAATCATATCATCAACATAGACCTCTATCTCCTTGTGCATCATATCATGAAACAAGGTGGTCATAGCTCGTTGATACGTGGCTCTGGCGTTCTTCAAACCGAAGGGCATCACTTGATAACATAATGTTCCCCAAGGTGTGATGAATTATTTCTTCTCCATATCCTCGGGTTCCATCTTAATCTGATTATATCCGGAAAATCCGTCCATAAATGAGAAGACTTTGAA
Source organism: Lathyrus oleraceus (assembly GCF_024323335.1). Taxonomy (NCBI): domain Eukaryota; kingdom Viridiplantae; phylum Streptophyta; class Magnoliopsida; order Fabales; family Fabaceae; genus Lathyrus; species Lathyrus oleraceus. Next base: position 153,370,184 of record NC_066584.1, on the reverse strand, counting down.
TTTAGATGTATTGTCTACCAACATATCAATATGTGGTAGAGGGAAATCATCTTTCGGACTAGCTTTATTCAATTCTCTATAATCCACACACATACGGACTTCATTGCATATTGCATTACATCCTAGCAACTAGAAATGGCAGCAAGATGATTCACCAGTGCAAGAGACTAAGCATTTCCTTGATATGGAGGCCATATGAGTATTCTAAAGAGCTTACATGAATCAAGGTTCATTTTGAATTAACTTGACCAAGTGTTAGAGGCTCAAGGTCATCAGTACATGTCCAAGTCATCAAAGGTCCATTAAAGTCAACTAAAAGTCAACTGAGGGCTAGGAGTTGGAGAAATGGTTTGAGACACTTCATTCATGTCCAAAAGAGTTTTATTCATCATGTAAAACACTTATCTTGAAGGATTTGAAGCCAAATCAAAAGTTTCCAAAAATGGAAAGTGACCTGTAATTTCAAGTTTCCAAAAATGGCAAGTTTTTGGACCACTTTCAACTTGACTTTCCAACATCAAAGAAGCTTCAAATGAAATTTTGTCCAACATGAAAGTTGAATATCTTTCTCTCCCATTTCCAAAAACTCAAAGATCATGAGCATCTGATGGATGGTTAAGGAGTTATGATCCATTGACTGCAAAGTATGCATGAAACTTCAACAAGCCATATCTTTTGAACCAAAACTCCAATTTGAGTACCTCTTTTTGCATTATGCTCCTCATGACATATATTTTCCAAATCATTCATTACATGGCATGAAATTTATTCACATAATCACTTGGCCATACATGTGATTTTTGGAAGGAAAACCATGAATTTAAAATTGGTACATCATATGAGTTTTTTAACCATTCCAATATGTGCATGGGATGATTTTAAGAGTATTCGAATGGTGCATGTGCACTGTTCACGTGGGATTGCCATGCATAAGGTGAAATTGCAATTTGGTGCATACACCTTATATCTTGCTAATTTCCATTAACCTTGGCCTAATTATAATTTCAGAGTAATTAGGAGATGATATACAAGCTTAATTGTAACTGTCTTGGTCATTACACAAAGTTTCAGATCTAGAATCCTCTTTCACTCTCAATTTTCACTCTCTTGATTTTTCAAAATTTTGCACACAACACCCTAATTTTCTTGCATAATCATGAACATGGAGTGTTATTGAGCATGATTCAACGTGTGTTTGGTGGAATTCATCTCAAATTCGTGCATACCACAAGCTTGAGTGCATTAATGGAAGCTTCAAATTGAGCTTGGTTCAGGGTTCTTCACGTGCCATTTCTTGCATCCAACTTAAGTGGAGCTCAAAGGAAGTGAATCTGGACATTGCTAGGCCTTGAACACACTGTTTTCAACACACTGCTCTTCAAGAGGTTAGAAATCGAACCTCATGATTCTTGATTTTATTGCCATAGTATTGTAGATCTTGACTCACTGATTACACTGGTATAAAATTCTTGAAAAACGGATAAGAATTGCATGAGTTATGAGAAATTAAAGTTTGGTGGTTAAATTTTCTTTTCTTCGATTTGCCCTTGTTAGTGAGGATTAGTATGAATGGAGGTTGGATTCATGTTGTGCTGGAGGAGACGAATCCATTGGTATAACTTTTACACGTTTCTGCAAAAATTTCTTGAGTGGCGTCGTTTTGGCCATGAACCTCCTTCGATTCCCAGCGAAGGCTTTTTCCAGTTTCTTTTTTTGTTTTCTCTCATTAACCAAAACGCAGGTGTTTTGACGCCTACAGGGTTCGATTCCCACCAGAAGCGTTTTATCCATTTTTATTTCCAACTTTATTTCCAATTATGTCACATTTTATTTCATTATTTTATGCAATTTCAAAAAATCATAACTAATTGAAAACAAGTCCAATTTGAATGCAATTGTTTGCTACATGATCCTTGTGATGTCTAGTATTTTTTAATGTGATTTTCCTGATTTTTGCACTTCTGGATTGTTGATTGAGCTTGAGTATTTGAGTATGATGCAAAATGTGACCTGGTGTGCTGTTTGATTTGTGAAATGCTCATACTTTCTCCAATTGCCATGAAATTTTGTATGCTGAATCCTAACACATAACATGACTTTTGAGGCTTGGTTGTGCGTTTTTAGCATTTGTCATTTCTGTTTTAGACACATGAACTTAGGGTGTGACAATCTGTGTCACACAATTTGATGTTGATCTTATTCATTTTCATTCCTAGGCCAATTGATGTCCTCTGTTTCCAATCTTTTGCATGATGATTGTGTTTAATATGTTAAGCTTGCACAAAAAGTTTCGTGATTATTGGATGTGTTTCTGATTTAAAGTGCATTTTCTCTTCTTGATGCTCAAGTGTGACCACCATTGTGTGTCTTTGCCTTCTCTTGCTCACTACATGACTTTGCTTGATGCTTTTGACTTGGTCATTTTTAGGACATGTTCTCACTTGTTTAAATGAGCTTTTTGTTGAATATTGGTTGTTGTTTTGATTTTTTGCTTCACCTTTGACCCTAGGCTTTGCCTTAGGGGTTTGAACTCACAGTTTGAGTTTTGTATTTCAGGATCAAGCATTCATCTACATGGTTGATGTTGCCTCATCATTTGAGCTTTGCTATTTTCTTTGATTACTAACCTTTGGTTATTTTGTAGGTCCTTTGGTAGTGAATCACTTGAGTGTTTGCCTTCTATGGCTTACTTGTTGTGCATATTGGGATTGTCTGACTGTTGTTGATTGTTTGGTTGTCTGAATACCATATTGACTTGTTTGATTTTCTTACAGGTACTTTAGTTTCTTTAACTCATTGCTTGAGTTGCTTTGCTTTGCTTGTGGTCGGCATACCACCTAGGTAACCTCTCTGACTTCATGTAGTCTGGAAGACCTGCTATCTTTGGCAGGCACCTGTCTGAAGCCCTCCTTAAGAGGCAATGTTTGTGGTTATTTATGTTTGTGCCATGTACTTCAAAGACCTCCTAAGTGAAGAGGCAATTGGCAGATAGAAGGGATGTGCAATCCATCCCCTGCTATTCAGTTGAGTCATTCATCTTGCTCGCACTACGTGCTGATGCATTTTGAATAAACACCCAGGATCCTTATATATAGAGTCAATCAAGTGGAATAGAGTCCCCACATTCTGGACTCCCACACCTTCTTTAATTCAAGCTCACCCAGCCCCGGGTTAAGAGCTATGAGGTCTTATCCTCATTACCTTTCATCTTCTCACCCTGACGGTCAATGTCAGTGGTTAAGAGCGTCAGATACCCTTCAAGTTGGCTTGTTTGTCGAGGTTGATATGACCCCTTGACTAAAGCCCAACCTTGTATGAGCCACTTGTTTGTATATAGCGTGTGATACCTGTTCACTTGTGCTTATGCTTGCTTACTTGCTGTTTAGGCTAGCTTGCTTCCTGTACGAGTTAGGATCTGATTAGAGACCTCAACATAGGGATCGTTTGCATGAAAACTTCTAGGCTCGAGTTGTAGTCTCCCTATTAGTCTGTTATCTCCCTAGTCTCTGGTTAGGAGTAAAGTTTTCGCTATTAAGGGGAACTACGTCACCCTGATCCTCATACCAGATGAGGTACGTAGGCAGGAGATTGAGCTGATCAAATTTCTCAAGGGACACTTCAAAATTTATCATCTTATGCATATATTATCTACCATGATCCAAGAAAGTCAAAAGAATTAAAGTTTAGCAAGTTGGTTGATGGTGGTTGGCCATATGAATTCATTTGATCAAAATTGGATCTTCCTAGACCCTATCTCCTACAATTTTCACCATATTAAAATTATGATATTAGAAACGTTACTCTAAATGCCATTCCAAACAACTTTCATGTTGAGACCAAGATCTAGTTTTGCTTGGAAAATCATTTTCTATGTTGAAACATTATAGGTCATTTTGTCTAAACCCTAATTTGAAAGTCGACTTCCCAAGGCCATAACTTGCATAATTTTTATGAGATTAAAGATTTCTAAGTTTCACAATCAAGCTCAAGATGTCTACTTCAACTTTGATGTTTAGAGTGAGAGCTAATTCAACTTTTATGAGCATGTGATATGAGGTTACAGTATAGGTCATTTTTGACCTATATAATTGAGCAAATGATTTTTCCAAACTTCAAAAATACATAAGTCTATCATTCTAAATACAAATGACATGAAATTGGTGACCATTTTGAAGGTCTTTGAAATAGATAAAACTTTTATAAAGACACTTTTTTCATTTAAAGCTCACATAAAAAGTTAAGCAAGGTGGAATATTGAGATATATGGCTTGACACTTAGAAAACTTTTCAACATGTTGAAATTTCCAAACTTCCACCTCAAAATTCATCATGTTCCAATCTCCAAATGAAAAAGTGTGAAACATGAAAGTTGTTCCTCTTGATCAAAACTTTCCAAAGAGACCAATTTCATCCATTTTGGACAAGATTTGCTAGGGCTGCGCATGGCTGGAACATTGCATCATCATTTGGCAAAGATCAAACTTCAAGCTTCTATATACAATTGCCTAGCACTCCAATTTGATTTCAAGCTTGTTCACACTCAACTATGGATCAAATGGCATGATCTCATGGGCATTTGCACGCCCATGCACGCATGTATCACTCATTGCCAATTTTGGAAACTCATTTGGAAGGTGCAAATATCACATGATTCAGCTATAAATAGAGCTCCATATGCTCAGAATTGAAGACCCCTTAGCGCCAGCTTTGATCCCAAACACCAAACCCTTCCATTTGAGAGGATAATCCTGAGAATTTCCTTTGGAAATTGAGTTGGAATCTCACTGTTTTGATATTCAAAACTCCAGGGATCCAAGACCTTTTGTGCATTCTAAGCTACTTTTGCAAGCATCCTGAGCAAGATCAAGCACGAGCCAAAGCAAGAACAAGTGAATCCAGACCTGCATTGAAGGTATTTTCTATAAAATTTCATCTCTTCAATTCTCTCTCAATTTCACTCAATTCTCTTGGATCTTTGGTTGTCTGAAGTCCTACCAATGTAGGCAAGAAGATTGAGTTGCTTAAAGGTCAAATCGAAGTAACTCAATTGACACACCTCAAAATTCAACTCCTCATATCTTTCTATATATGTGGAGTTAGTTAAAATTGAGGTCAGATTCGTGCTCTACGCCCTTTTTTCTTTCAGATCATGTCCTCCTTTATTATTTTCTTGATGGTTATTAGTGAATTAGTCCGGCCAGGGTCACCGGAGAAGATGACTGGCATTTGGACGCCGACGATACGCTGGAAGTGTTCAGCACCATTGATCAGGTTCAAATTGTTTTAAACTCGTGCGTTAGTTTTAAATACCAAGCCTATGTCGCATTGACTGCAGTGCACCATGGAACACGCACTTCTCACCACTTGATCTGCCACCTCAATTAATGAGGGATATCAAGTGGTTCACATTTTTTCTGATTATTTGAATTTCATTTTCATTATTTCATATTAATTTTAATATTGATCCAAAAAATATGGGAGTTTCACCAAAAAATTTCAAAAAAATTCCTCTTTCATATTCTGTATTAAAATTATTTTTTGGATCATTATTAATATTTTTCATGATTTAATTGATTTTGCATTTAGTTTTAATTGTTTAAAAATAATTTTAAGTCTTTAAAAATTCTGAAGATTTTTCTCCAAGGTCCTTTGACCTTGTTTGACCTATGATAAATCCCATGGCCATTTATTTGGTGTTTTGATGCGGTTTTAGGAATTTGACAACTCATATTTAATTTAAATGCCTTATTTTAGTATTTTCAATTTGAATAAATGCCAAATAATTTTGTTGACCAATTGTGATGATTTGTCTGTGTTTGACTCTTATTGTTGGGACTTGGTCAAGGTTGATTTGACTTTGTGAAGTTAATATCATTGGATTTCGGGGATTGATGGAATGTACATTCCATCTCCCAAAATGAATGGATGATATTAATTTGGACTCCTTTGACCAATTTGAGTTTTGATCCATTCCCCTCCCTCTTCATCTCATTCCCCTTCTTTATGCATTCATCTCATTTGGCCTATGATATCTCAAAGTCCTAAAGCTAGTTTATTGAAAAATTAACATGGGTATGGATGAGATTAGGCCACCTCTTTTGCATATTCTTTTTGTGTATGGTATGTTTCATGAGCATAGTCCATTATACTATGTCTCTAACATGCATTAACACCAAAATTCTATTGCCCGACCTCAAATAGCTGTGACTTCTACATAAGTCCAATTACGATTGCTTAACATAGCGCTAAATTTGTGACATAAAAGGCATAACATTCTAGTTAGTGAAATTGTAAGTCTCCCCTCTTTCATGGTATTGTGTGGAAACTTGGCCTTTTTTCCTTCCTGTGGGAGATGTCTTGGCTCAAGAAAAACAACACTAACTTCTAACTCATTAACAACTAACTTTTAATTTCAAGCCATTTACTTTAATGTCATTTAATTTTAGCCTTTATTCATTTGTCATTCTTCATATCATTCTAATAGTTTATGTTAATACAATTTTCACTTTGTCCACTTGGACCATATTGTGTGATATATCTTATTTGTGTATACTTTGCTTGTTTGTGTGGTCTTTGACCATTGATCTTGGACAAATGGACTTAGAACTTAGGCAACATTCCTATGCTAAAGGACTTGCCCAATGCAACTTATTGAGAAGCAAAGTGGTTGCAATTTGAAACTTCATCTGATACACCATTCAAGATCCCTCTGAGTTCATCTGCAACATGATCATTGTGAAGCTGTTATTTTGAACCTGTGACTTGTGGAATCCATCTGTCATGGGCTACTTTGAAGAAGATCATGGAGTAGTTAAAGCTTGGATGTGGCTATCTTTATTTGAGGCCTTTTTCTCTTCAAGGTAATATAATTGTGCATTTGTGTGTTGCTTGATTCTAAATGTTCAAGGGAATTATGGGTTTCTATTGACATTCTTGTCTATTGGATTGCTACCAATTTGGTCAGATCTTTTCAACTCTTAACTTTTAATTTTGTGCATAGGATTAGTCTCTTCATCTTCTCCTCATTTCTTTAATTTCAAAATCTCTCCCTCCCTTTTTTCAAAATCTTCTTTGATTGAACTTGTTTTGTTCTAAACTTAGACCACATTGCAAAAAGATAGAAACTTTGGCCTTATGCCATTGTATTTTCAAACTTCTTTTCTTAAATCAACTTGTAAATAATGTTGGTTCTATGTGTTAGCATCAATTTTGGTAAAACTTAGAGTCATCAGAAGTTGTCACGCGTATTGTCTTAACATGTGATATTTGCTTCTTGTAGGATGTTTAAATATGGTTGTGTAGGATTTAGCTAAGATGCCAGGCCCGATGTTAAGACATGTTTATACAGAATATTCAGTCTGAATGTTATGTATCTTGAGATTACGCTTTTCATTCAAATCTGTGTGTGCTTATGTGGAGATTGAATGCGCTATTCAAGGAGTAATTTGATTTAAAACCAGAATGATCTATTTTCCAATAAGGGATGATTAGCTACTGTCTCTTAGAAGATATGCAAGGAAAATAGAATTAGTTATGCTGCCCAGGCCCATTCAAAAGCTTCTATTTAAAGGCCATGTAAAACCTATTTTAAAGACACAAGACACGAACGAAAGAGTGAGAGATTTTTAGGGTTTTAGTCTTGTGTAAGCTTGTGTATTATGAGCAATTCATTCATCTGATTGATGTATGAATTGGACTGGCTTTTGTGTTGTATTTTGTCCACTCTAAGCTTTGAAGCACGAGTGGTTGATGCTTTTAAGCAAGATCGAGTATGTGTCCTTGAAAAGTGTCTTCTTTCTTTTGTATTTGTTTTTATATCACTGATGTGATTGAGGGGGATGGAGTAGGGTCTCATATCTAAGAGTTCTTAGATAGAAGTCACACGGGTAGAGATTAGGTGAAAAGATTGTAACTTGAAGTTGCTTATTGAGAGTCTTTGAACTAACTCTGTTTAGTGGATTTCCTTCCTGGCTTGGTAGACCCCAGACGTAGGTGAGTTTGCACCGAACTGGGTTAACAATTGCTTGTGTCGCTTGTTCAAATGTTTCTTTGTTTTTATCCTGTTTATGTTTTATTTGTTGTTCAGATATTAGTGTCGTGACATTACCTTCGACATCTCATATCTGATAATTGAATTTCAAATAAACTTAACTATACTTGACTTAAATTTTGAAAAAGCCAAAAAGAACTAACTCATTCAAACCATTTTTAGGCCCTTGTGCCTTTCAAACTTAATTTTTATTAAAAGCAATGCACCCACTTTGAAATTTGTATCATGAACTATGAGGTTGATCCCTCAATTTTATGTTGGTAGGTATGCACAAGTCCGAAGGACTTGTCAAACACAGAAATATAATTAATGAATTCTTTTCTCACCCCCCCCCCCCCCCCCCCCCGTTCTATTTTGTTTGTAAACATCATTTTTGTACCAAATACATATGCACACAAAATAGGCTCCCTAGGAGTACCTAGGACACTTTGGGTGCTAACACCTTCCCTCTGGGTAACCAATCCCCTTACCTGTAATCTCTGACATTTTATTAGTTTTGATTTGAAAACTTCTTACTTTGGGTTTTGTTCGTACTTTTCCCCTTTTCCCTTGGGAACAATAAAAGTGCGATGGTGACTCTTGTTATTTGATGTATAGCTTATCCATAGCTTGATTATCATGAATTTACCACTACACATACTGGTGCTTGTACATCTGCAGATTCCAGGGTCGATAGATTCTACGAACGGAGTGAACCAAGTCAAATGAAATGTTTTTTGAGACCAAGATTGAGTCATAGATAGAAAGACCTTTGCTATCCTCTTTGTAGGGTGAACTCTCTCTTCTGTCTCTTATTAGTTGGCGGCGGATCGAGGGGAGTGATAAGACATACAAGCATACCGAAGTCTTAGCAACTTTATCAAGTAAGAAGATCCTTACAGGTGATAAGATAACCTCAACATCAACAGGCTAATCTAGATTGAAAGGAGAAGCAGAGATAATTGGGAAATCTCTAATGTCAGGGTGTTTAAAGTTCAAGAAGAGGAGCTTTAGCGAGGCCTCTCCGATTGATAAGAAAAAGACTACTAAACGAACCTGCTTGGCCTTTTTTAGAATCCATTCTAGGGACCTTTCAAAGAAGTTTCAGTTAAAGATACAGTAAGCATTGCAGTAAGCCAAGAAGCCAGTCCTAGTAGATAGAGTCAGGGAAGGGTATGGTTAAGGCAAGTTAAAACCATTGAGTCATTCCCCCACCTTGTATCTGTAAGCCGTTGAGTCTAGCTCTTAGAGAACGAGTCAGAAGGAAAAAAAGTAAGAAGTAGTGTCAATCGACGACCTTTCCTCCGTTGTGAGAGACAAAGCGCATAAAATATTTGATTCTATCGAGCGAAGACCACAAACGAAGAGCCTCTTTCAGTTAGTATCTGAGGTAAATCACATTTAAGGCTTCTTACATGTATTGTATGTGATGATATTAAAGAAGAAGCATGTCTACTACGAGATTAGGATAAGGAAGAAAAACCTTTCTTTTGGCAGATTGCTTACTACTATACTAGGTTGGATCTACTTCTCAGTCTCATCTATAGAGAATATGAGAAACATTTGAGTTATTGCTTTTCAGCCATAGAAATCTCGCGTGAGTGAAGAAATCGTAACCTATATATACTACTGATGTCTCTCGTCAAACTTCAATGGGAATCGATTATATGATTGACTTAGATTTGGATTCCCTGACCCGCTTTGAAAGAACTCTCCTTTTTGGATCTATAGGTTTCGACTTGGAAACTATCAAAAATCCTCTATAGATTATTCTATCGAACAAGGGCAATGATCGTCTTTAGGGATCGCGGTAAAGAAGAAAGAGGTTTAAAAGTTAATTGCTACTTGATTACCACCCCGTCTATGAAATAAATTTTTTTATTTGTGTGGCTAGAATAAGAAAGAATTTTTATGCGTCCACAGCTAATGAATCTGAGGGATGCCATTTATTCTGTTATGTTGTAATGCTAGAGAAAGGCTTTAACTTAATCCTTGACTTAAAGGGAATGGGAACAAACAATTGGCTTTCTTCTCCTAGTGTAATCAGTTATGGCACAAGACAATCCTAATTCAATTCTCAAAAACCTGACACCATCTGTCTCTTCTGGGCGTGTCCCTGAGACTGAGATGAATTCCAGACTTCCTTCCTGAATTAGATTAAAGACACGTTCTAGTAGCCTAAGCTCCAACTAAGGTAGGGACCCCTACCACCGGCTGAAATTGCCCTATGTTAGGCGTGTATGATAAGTAAGTAATGTCGAGTTTCAAGTGGATACAACTCTTTTCCATTAGACCACTATTGTGGAAGATATTTTTGGAAGAATGTGAGGTCGTAGAAGAAAGATGCAATTGATCTTATATTGATATTGATCTTTTACGAATGGATCCCGATTGTCCTAGTAGGTGCGTACTTTTCATTTCATTTTTATTTTTCGGGTGTCTTGAATAGTTTACACTCCTTCAATGGAAGAAGAAGGTGATGCAGCACGCTTAGCTATGGCCTATAAGTAACCATAAGCTTTGACTTAGATAATTTTAAGCTCGAAGTAATATCTTTTCGGGAAGAGGATCGAGCAGCTTCTAGAAACTATATGAGAAAGAAAAGTGAAATTTCTACTATTACTTGGAAACCACTTTCTATAAGATTTATCTTCTCTTCTTTAATAAGACAGATTTCCGCATCTATCCTAGCAGTAACAGAAAGGAAGTGGAGAAAGAAAAAATGACTGGACCATCGGGAAAGGGTGATCGATCATAAGGAAGGCCTATGTCTTCATCTCTTGCTTCCAAGTGAGAGTCAGGAGGAAGAAAAAGACCAAGAAATGGTTAAGATTCGTTCTCACGGAGAATTAGCGAGAAGAAAGAATACCGTAGGACTCTGAAGTCAAGGATATGAGGCTCGGTCTACAAGGCCTTATGTCAAAGTCTGGGAACAGATGAGAAGTGCACCAACGCTTGGATATGAATTAGTACCCCCTCCAAAATTCGATTAATAGTAAAATAGATTCCAAATCCCATTCAAAAATCAATGATATGTGTAAGGGAGGCTAACCATGTGAGGATCCCTACTACTAGGACTTGTTCAAGCAACAAGTTGGTATAACCCATTTCATACCTAATCCCATGGACATATCTGATCATTGAATGGGGGCCCTCCACAGGGATAATTACCCGAGTTAGGTATCAGCCCCACCTACAGATCCTTAGTACAACGACCTATCATACCATATACCTTATCTTTTGAGTACCAATGCAGTCAGTCTAATGCATTCTGGACTGGGTATGGCCCACCTATCTTTTGAGTCACTAGTTTACACTTTCACCAACCTTTCCCATTTCTATTTTATATGACCAAGGGATAAAAGCCAGGCAGTAATCAAGCGACTTACAATTGGATAGTACCCCTTCCATCGAAGGATATACTGGGTGGAGGGTGACAAATATGAGAAAAGCCTATTTACTAGCCTCCGTGATAGGATACCACTTAGGTAGATGCTTGGCATTGGTGAGTTAGGGCAACGAGGGATGGTGTGACATGTCTGGTCATCGCATCTATGAGAACGATGGCCGATGATATCCGAGGAGATTAGGCACCATCAGATTTTTTACCTCAAAGTAAACTCGTGGTTTTCGTCGTCCTTCCATATCTAGAGCTGGAACTTGACTAGAAAAATACTTTTTTTCCCATACTGTCTTACTTGTCTTCCTTTTGGTGGTTGTGAAAGTCTATATTTCGATCTTAAACAGCGGATAACCTCTCCTGATGGGGGAGTCTTTCAGGATCTATTTAAAGGGCCAGTGAAAGCACGCGGACGGAGAAAGCCAACAAAACCACACCGTATCGGGCCAGTAGACCTTCTTAATCTTAAATGTTGTCTCCTGCCCCTAACTAGCGAGGGGCTATAATCAATGGGCACATATCAACCACTACCCTACCCAAAAACTCGGGTTAAGTGGGGAACCTTCTCATCGTGTTAAGCTTGTGAGCCTGTCTATAATAGGCCCAAGTGTCTCTTGTGCTTAATATCGAGTCTATTACAGTGATAAGCTTCGCAATATCCTAACACTCCATAGGAAAAATAAATAAGGATAGATATATATATATATATATTACACACATAGTTTTATGGGCATTGATTTCATGTAGTGCGTACCACTGGCGGAAAGTGATTCGCTTAACACACTTGTTCGCTTGAATACAGTAGGTAGGGAAGGATATGATATTACTCGTCGGTTCTATTCGGTGGTGATGGCTTTGCTTCTAATTTCTTTCCACTCATTTTTTCTTTTTCCTTTTACTATTCATGCTTGTTCCACTAGCCCCAAACTCCATTCCCATTTCGAATTGACCTGTTAGATTAGAGAAAGCTTTTTTGCTTAGCAGAACCCAATTCTCTACTCAAAACATTAGATCTTACGACTTAAATAGCTGATTCCATTTCTATCCTTTTTTTCTATGATCAATTCAATAAAGGCTTCCTTCTCAACTGACAACCCCTGGGCCTATTCATAAGCAAAATTCTTTGTAAGGCTTTTGGCTCGTCTGCCTTTCTTTACTTTTGGGCTAAGGCTAGATTTCCTAAGTCAATTCTAGAGTGCATGAGTGAATCTTGATTTGTATTTAAGTTATGCCCTTTCCATTTCAGTTATAATATTTACCTCGGTTAAGCTGAGGTTAGCGAAGTCAATCCTTTGCTTGGGCCCTTGGAGGTCAGAGATCAGAGCGTTGTGTTTAAGTCGTCTGGCCGTAAGAAAGACTCTATCTGCGCCAATAAGAGTTAGAGCTTGAGAAGAAGTATTCAAATAATCAACTCTTTTACCTTTAGGAAATCTTTACATTTTTCCTTCTTTATATACTTACCTTACTATATAAGACAATACTCTAAAGGTAATACTTGGACGAGGAAAGCAAGATTGAGAACTATTAATAGTAGGAATAGTCTAAAGTAGTGGTTAACTAGAAGAAGAGTCAAAGACTTTTTTCTAGCCGCTGATGGAGACAATGTGGGACCTCGTGCTCAACAGGTTTCTCTTTTAGATAAAAAAAAATTCTGGAAGATTGCCTCCGTAGAAGAAAACCCAACTAATACGTAAGCCTATCTCTCGATCCAATCAAATCAAAGCAAAAGTGCCTTGCGGTTTCCACGCCTCTCTATGTCTTTGTACCTTGTATTTTTCCTTGTTGTTGAAGATTACTAGGGTTATTTCTATTCCTTCCTCCGAACACATACTGCACATACTTTGTTTGATCAAATTACCCCTTTTTTCGGGGTGTTCGGTTTTCTAGGTATTTTGCCTTTATTTACTTGTTTTTGTACGCCCAACTTCACGTTGACTAGGGACAACCAAAGCTTTTCCTAATGCGTCGTGCGTCCTACGAGTCATCTCTCTCCCTCTATGGTTACCATATTTCTTTTTATTTATTAATATAACTCCTCCCACTCGCCCCTTCAGTACAAGGTGAATCGGACTCAGCCATCTCGAGATCAACGGGATTAGAAAAGCTCCTAGTAGAAGGCGATTAATATTGTTAGCTAGAGCCATCGTAATATGGATGACATGGATCGCTCTTTTATGCTTTAGCCGATAGGGAGCGAGGATTTAAAGCATGAAGGAGCTGTTAGAGTATAAGGTCTTACATAATCCGCTGTAAAGATTCTCCACATGTCATGTCTGTGCTTTACTGCATGTCTTTACTCTAAAAATCTCTTTCTTTGCAAGTGGCAATCAAGCTATAACTATGGTTTTATGGTTAATGACTTCATGCTTGAAATAATGGTATTCAGGTTATGCATGAAGTACACATGGTTAATTCCTTAATTTAGTAAGCATGGTATAATAAGAGCATCCATCACTTATTTTTATGCAAATCACTCTATGAATGTAGAAGAATTAGTGGTGCTTGTCTAATAGATAGAGCAAGAAAGCTAGGAGCAGGAAGGAAAATGATTGGCGAATCTATAGTTTCTGGTTCCTCTCTTTCTCTAAAGGTTTTGAAAATGCAATCCTACAAGTACATTTTCAGCAAGATTTTTATCCCCAACGACAAGAGAACGGGCATTTTCGGGGACTAGCCCGCTTCCCATTACTCAAGCAAGAGGGAAATTTCGAGCACATAATTAAGGGAGCCTGTAGCGGTGTATTCGTCACTTTATGATTTATTGATTAAATCAAAAGCAAAGCATACAAAGAATCGAGTCGCCACGACACTTTTATTTATCCAAGGGAATGGCTAAAAAAGCGAACAAAAGCCTAAGAAGTTTTACACATAGAAAACCAATGAAAAGATCAGAGATCTGGGTAAGGGGTTAATTACGCAATGGGAAGGTGTTAGGCACCCAAAACGTCCTAGGTACTCCTAGGGAGCCCTTTTCACCTTATCAACACCCAAGTTCCATTGATATTAACGATACATGAACCGGCTCAATCATCCTTAATATCAATCATCCATTTTGGTGGATTATGGTTTTCACCTTATTAACACCTAAGTTCCATTGATATTAAGGATGTCTGAACGACTCAACCATGAATCACGGGTTTGTTGAGAGTCACGAGCATGGAGTCTCGGTTAAGAACAACCCAAAGGGAGTGTACTAGGGTTTAAACCTGCCGAACATGTTCTACAAGAGGTTCCCATAGTCATCATCCCATCTTTCGAATATTATCGGAGGAACGAATACTCGTATTCCAAAAATATTCTCAAGAGAGACTCTTATGAGTGTAGTATCGCGTAACAATCGCATCAGATCTTACATCTGAACGACCTCCGCACTACGTCCTAAAAATAGGCAAAGATGGGCTTGGTAAACTAAGGTCCTTGGCTTCTAAGGCGCATGATTGAAAGAATAATGCCTAACCACAAATAACTTGTGTGACATTATTAATCCAACATGACCTCCACCAAGTGAATGGACTCGCAAGTCAACTTGTTAAGGAATACTCCACACAAGTCGACGAGACTATGCCATTCTCCTATCCTAAGGTGCACTCGAGTTCGGGTATAGAACTCATCTCACAGAGATCACCAAGCAAACAACAATTGTATATCAAGCAATTCAATCATTACAATCAATACAGTTATCCCAAATTGTACAAAAATATGTCATGTAACAAATAAACAATATCATACAACAAGGGTGAAAAGTAGGCAAAACCACCAAGGAGATTATATTCCCCAGTGGAGTCGCCACTTTTCTGTAGCGGTGTATTCGTCACTTTATGATTTATTGATTAAATCAAAAGCAAAGCATACAAAGAATCGAGTCGCCACCGCACTTTTATTTATCTAAAGGAATGGCTAAAAAAGCGAACAAAAGCCTAAGAAGTTTTACACATAGAAAACCAATGAAAAGATCAGAGATCTGGGTAAGGGGTTAATTACGCAATGGGAAGGTGTTAGGCACCCAAAACGTCCTAGGTACTCCTAGGGAGCCCTTTTCACCACTTGTTGTATGAAATGTTATTTGTTTATGAAATATTTATTGTGCAAACATGGATTGAAGGGATGAGAGAAAGAATATACAATTTTTATTGTTTTTGTGTTTGAACGGATGAACCCGTTGCCTACATACCTTTCCATGGAAGGTAAGGATCAAAACGTCGTAGTTCGGCTAAAAGATTTCCAAAATATGAGTGAATTGATTTTAAAACAAAAGCCCTAAGGTCTTTCGTTATCCACAGGAGAAAACTCAACCTTATACAAACAACAAGTCCACCATGTGAGAAAAGCTTCAACTTGCTAGTGAGGGGTTAACCCTATAATAAGCAAGGAAGTCTTACAATTCAATCACTAAGTACAAAAGGTGAGATTAACATCAACCAACTAGGATAAATCAAACCTATGGCCAATGTATGAAAACTTATCAAGAATGGACAAAGCTACAAGACAATTGAGTGAGTGAAATTAACCAATTAGGATTATTCACAAAAGTGGTCAAGATATGATTAAGATTCAATTCAAAAGAAGTATTATGAAAATGAAGTTTGGAAAATCAAAGGCTTAAGGCCTAGGTTTCTAATTTGAAAAGAAGTGAAAATGTTTGCACAATAGTTTTCAAGTTTGTATTAACATGCAAATGGAGGTTTAAAGAAACAAAAGGTGGGAGGGTGCGGAAGTAAAACTTCTTAGATGTTCACCTCTTGAGATGATTCAAGTGATTCCTTTGGAATAGGTAACAATGCAAGTAACAGATGGACAAAGAAAATGGATACCGGATGCCAATCAATGGACTTATTCCAATCTCACAAAACAAAATGGATACCGGATGCCAATCAATGGACTTACACCAATCTCCTAAAACAAAATGGATATCGGATGCCAATCAATGGACTTATACCAATCTCCTAAAGCAAAGAGAAACATGGATACCAGATGCCAATCAATGGACTTATACTAGTCTCCCAAAGAATGATCATAGGAAACAACTGCCAATAAATGGACTTACAACTGACTCCTCACAAAACAAAACAAATGCAATAAGCAAAAAGGAAACAAGTTGCCAATAAATGGTCTTACACTCGACTCCAAGGAAAGGAATGCCAATGAATGGTCTTAGTTCCAAATCCCTCCAGATCTTAGGAAACAACTGCCAATAACGGGACTTACAATTGACTCCTCAATGGACAAACAAAGTGTCACAAAGATATGAACAATGATCATGAAATGATATACAAGTAATGATGATAAATGCACAAAGGCACACTCAAACAAACATGCACAGATGAATCAAGTAAGCAGACAAACAAATCAATTAGCACACACTATATGCAATCAATTAGGCTCAAGCAAGGTTAGGCTTTACAGCCAACTGGAATGGGGTATTTTGAGCTCTTAACCCTAACATTGAGAGTTAGGGTGAAGCAGATGAAATGGAGATGAGGGGTGTGCCTCATAGCTTTTATCCCTGGTCAGGGAGAGCTTTGATCAATGGAAAGTGTGGGAGTTCAGAAAGTTGGAACTCTTCTCCACATATGATAGACTCTATAAGATCTTGGGTTATTATTCACAATGCATCAACACATTGTGTGAGCAAGGTGAATGACACACTGAGCAGCAGGAGATGGATTACACATCTCTTTTATCTGCCCATTGCCTCATAAGAGGACTTTTCCTGCTTGGCACAAAGTTAAACAAGCACAAACATTGCCTCTTAAGGAGGGCTTCAGACAGGTGCCTACCAATAACAGTAGGTCTTCCAGACTACATGAAGATTAGAGATTATACCTAAGTGGTTAAGCAACCAAGCAAAGCAAAGTTCAAATGAACTTAAAGCAACTTAAGTACCTGTGGAAACACTAAACAAATCAATACAATGCTCAGACAACAGACAACAATCAATAAGCAACAAACAATCCCAACGTACAAAATGTGTAAGCCATAAGGCAAACTCAAATAAGTTAGCATCAACCTACAAAACACACAAATGTTAGTAATCAAAAGCAAACATCAATACTCAAATGATGGAGCATCATCAATTATGCAACTTGGATGTTCAACCTGAAATCAAAACTCAAATATAAGCAAAAAACCACTAGGTCAAAGCCTAGGGTCAAAGATGGAGAGAAAATTCAAAACAGGAGCTCAAATTTATCATGAATCAACTTTTCAACCACATCTTGACGTATTCCAAAATGTCTCATATCCAAATCAATTACCAAAAGCATTTCATGATCAAAAGAAATTCAAGGCAATTTCAAAGCTCATATGTGATCAACATGAATGAAAAATTCAAATCAAAACAGAAATGATTCAAATAAATCTGGAAAAATTCATGCACATTCAAGACATCTAAAATGATCAAAATATAAACAATCAGGAGAATCAGAGATTAATTGGCATGGAAATCACATGGCACAAGTTGAACATTCAAAGGTGTGACACAAATTGTCACACCAAGTTAGCACAAGCATAAAACAACAATGGTAATTGAGAAAAATGTCAAACCAAAACCAAAATGTCAAGCAATGTGTCTAGTTTCATCATGCAAAATTTCAAGTTCATTGGATAAGAAACAAGCATTTCATGGTAGGATAAGAAAGGCAAGGTCAAAATAAGACATATGATTAATCATTCTAGCACAAAATAATATCCAGCCAAGCACAACTTGTAAAATCATGATCATTAGAAAAAAGACATCTCAAGGATCACTATGCAAAAATCCAGGTATTTTTTGGATCAATTTTCAAATTGTTATGAATTTTACAAGTTGGAAGAAAAAAAAAATGAGGCACATAGCATGATTATGGAGGGAAAAGGAAAAAGTGTGAAGGCATTTGAAAAAATTACCATCGCTGGGAATCGAACTCAGTGTGAGTTCAAATGTTGGCGCGCGCTAGGTGCAAAATGCATCGTTTCATTAAGTGAGGTGGTCGGTCAAAGGATCAAAACCGTGGCCTGAACATGAACATCATCTTCTTCCTCGCGAAGAAGATGAACAGTAGCAGGTGTTCATACAATTTCCAGAAAATTTCTCCAAAACTCAAAATCAAGCACATCATTCTAAAGCATTTTTCATGTATGTTCAAAATCAATCAATAACTAAGCATGTATCAACTAATTCAAGGAGAATCGAGCAATGGAAAAATCATTCATGAAACTTTAATTCAACCTAACTCAGTCATTATTGCACCAAAATTCACGATTCAAATCTCAGAATTACCAGCACAAAGAGATCTACAACAAGATAACAATAAATTTGAGAATTAGAGAGATCGATTCATAACCTCTTGAAGAGCAGAAGTTGAAATCTCGCGCTAGAAGCTCAGACTATGCTCCAAACTTCTTTACAATGCATATGGAGTTGATTGAAGGAGAGATTGAAGCTCAATTGCACACGAATCCAGCAAATTTTGAAATCACCATGGATGCTTCAAGCTTCGAGTATGCTTCAATATGGCACGATTTCTCTCAGTTCCACGTCCAATCTTGCTCAACAGAGCTTCATGATCAAGAATCTAGCACTAGAAAAGGCTTGGATGTGAAGAATTTGGAAGAAATTTTTGAGAGAAAACTTTGGTGATTTTGGATCTAGATCTGAAAAAAAGGTTGTTAATCCTGAAAATAGTTATGCTTATCCTTATATACCTCCTACTAATCATTTTAAGATCATGCTTAAGCCAAAGCCAAAAGTGATTAGCAAGTTTGGAGGTGTAAGTGCAAAATGAGTTTTTCACCCCCATGCATGGAATGCATGTGTGAACAGTACACGAATTTCATCCATTTTCACTAAAAATACAATTTTAAAACCAATGGTAATGGCAAAAAGTTCAAACCATGCACCAATTTTGAATTTTGTAATTTCCTCCAAAAAAACCATAGATTAACAAATGATTATGTGATGATAATTCATGTAATGTGATGCATGATTTGGAAATTAGAGGTCAAGAGGAGAACATTGCAAAAAGAACCACTCATTTTGGAGCTTTGGTTGAAAAGTTATGCCCATTTGAAGTTCCATGCACACTTTGCCATGATTTGATCATATCTCCTTAACCACACATTAGAAATTCATGATCTTGGACATTTTGAAAATGGGAGAGAAAGATCTACAACTTTCATGTTCAACAAAAGTTTGTTTGAAGCCTTCTTGATGATGTAATATTGAATTGAAGTTGGTTCAAAATCTTTCCATTTTTGGAAAGTTCAAATTATAGGTCACTTGCTATTTTTGGCCATTTTTGACTGGACCTCAAGTTCCTCAATGTGAGTGTTTGAAATGTCAAATGAGACTTGTTTGAACATGAATGAAGTATTTCTAATCACTTCCCACCTCCAAATCCACAGTTGACTTTGCAGTTGACTTTCTAGGCCTTCAGATGACTTGACAATGTTCTGATGAAGTTCAAGCCTCTACCACTTGGGATTTTGCTTCAAAATGACATCATAACTCATATGAACTCTTGTGAATGCTTGTGGGGTCCAAATCTCAAGAATGACCACCATCTATTGCTCAATGAATGCCTTTGATTGCCTTGACCTGTTAATGCTTCATCTGCAAGACAAAGGTTAGATGACATATTTTTGTACTTTTGGTTAGTGATAGAAAAGAAAAGCAATGATACACAAATGCAAACATGCTTGGTGATCAAGAAACACTTTCAAAAAGATGACCCACCCACAGGGAAGGAAGCAAGGTGTCCAATGATCCTTGAGGCAATGCAATGTTATGATATGATGCCATGAGGGATCTTAGGGACAAAATTGGGGTCTTACAGATGCCCCTATTTAAGGTCATTCTAGCCGGAGAAGTGAAGGTTAAAGTCTTCATCTCGACGCGGTAGAATGGGCTTAAATAACAGTAATGAGACAAATTTTGGTCCCTAAGAGACCTCATGATGCGAATGTATGCATGCAAAACAAACAAAACTCTGTGGGGAATACTAGTCCACAAAGAAAAGACGATCCATCGGAGTAATACACTCACCAGGAACAGAGACTCGAATAGGACTCTCATGGGGATAAGAAAAAGAATGCGTGAGCAGGACACGACTCTGGATTAGGGGGAACATGAACTAGACACAGCGTGAGCAGGACTCGACTGGACTAGAGACCTCACTGGGGAATAAAGGACTCAAACTGGGGAAAAAAGAATTCCAAAGGAAGACACATCAATTGGAAAGACTCAAGCTGACTCAAACTATCCACGAAGGATACTTCGGATGAAAATCCGGACTCGGACTGGGGAAAAAGATTCACACAGAATCTCCCTGCCGGGGAAAACTGCATATATTGGGGAGAACGCCAATACAGCAAAAGGGTAAAATCACAACGGAAACTCCACTGGGGAATGTCTAACAAAGAGACCCTCCTGGAGAAAAAACTGCAAGATGAGGTGTTACCGGATACTGGGTAACAAACTCAAAGAGACAAGTGATCCAAACACCGGCTACTAGGTGAAAGAACAACAAGCTCAGGAAGAATGAATATCTAAGACCTGTGTAAGGGTGAGAGATATCAATCAACCAAACATCTGAGAAAGACCTGAAAAAGGTACAACAACTCAGGAAAATCTGACTCCACAGGGGACCAAGGTCATAATAGGGAGCAGAAAGGAAGGAACACCAGGTATACCGGTTACTGGGTATATAATAGGTGACCGACCGAAGCGTGAATTGGTATATATGCCAAAACACTCATCATCCGAAAGGAGGGCTTGAAAAAGCAAATCGACTTACAGGATGGACATTCGACTCCGCAACGGGAAAACGAATCTTACTCGGCTGGTGAAAAAACCCAAAGAGCGCATGAGATATAATATCCATTACCGTCAGAACGTGGATAGTATACTCGCATGAGATATATTATCTATTACCTTCAGAACGTAGATAATATACTCGCATGGAAGGATTATCCACAACCGGTTACTGGGTTAATAAAGGATAAATCGACCGAAAAGAAAGGCATCGGGATACCAAAACTAGGTATATAAAGATGACCGATCAAAGGGAGCAACAATCATTACCAAGCAAAAAGGGTAATGAAAGATGACTCACTGGGGATACATTGATAAACATCAATGATCCGGGGAACAAATCACTGGCATACGGTGAAAGGACCCACTGAGGATAAAATTGCTAGCATCCGGCAATTATCCACAAGGAAAGATCTACTGGGGGTACAATTGCGAGCAAACGGCAAATACCCAGAAGAAAGAGGAAATATCAACATCGAATACTGGATGAAGATAACCACAAAGAGTAACCATCATCGGTTAGGATGAACAACAAGGTTAACTCTGCAAAGGAGAGAAATTAGGATTTACAACTACCGAATACGAGGTAGAAGACCAAAAACTCTGGCTGAGGATAAAATTGCTAGCATACGGCAATTATCCACAATAAAGCGCAGACTCCGCTAGGGAGATAATAAAAACATAGGATTTACAACTACCGAATACTGGGTAGAAGACCACAAAATCCACCATCAACCAGAATGAACCACAAAGGTTACCTCTGCTAGGGGATAAAAGTAGGGTTTATAACTACCAAAATACTGGGCAGAAAACCAACAACTCTCTTCGTGGGGAATGAAAGAATCAAAACTCCGCACGGGGAAACAAAATAGGGTTTATAACAAACCACCAACTGCTGAGGAGCAAGAAGAAATAGGATTTACGACTACCGAATACTGGGTAGAAAACCATCGACTCTTGCTGAGGAACAAAGATGTTCACAAGCACCTATTCCACAAAAGGGAAAAAAAAGTATACAGGATTTACAACTACCGGGTACTAGGTAGAAAACCAACAACTCTCCCGAGGAATAAAAGGTATATAACCACAAATTCCGCCAAGAGGGAAAGGAAACATAGGACTTACAACTACCGGTTACTGGGTAGAGGCCCAAACTCCGCTGGGGATAAAAAGAATTATTGTCGGTTACTGGGCAATTCATTCATTTATTCCACAGGGAAGCACAAGAGACAGTTGAAAAAATGCCAATTCAGGATCAAACCAAAAGGCAAACTGATCAAGACTCGTCCTAATGAAGATATAACTCAATAGGAGGATCCATCCCAACATATGTGTTGGGAGGAAACGGAACAAACCGTCATCCACGAGGATATATCTCATTGGGGAATTGCAGAAGGGAAGACAGACGCTTTCTGCTTATGGGGCTGACTCTATATTGAGAGATTAGACCCCCGACATCTGCTTGGGAGGATCTACTGGAGAGATCTATATCACCATTAGCAGGAGACAACAAACAAAAGATATATGGCAAAAATGCAATCATGAATATCTAAATGTTGAAAGTATGCATGAATATGCGTAATTTATGTTTGATGAATGCTGACAAAACAAACATATCTAACACAAACAGGTCCAGGAGTCAAACACCCGGTACTACACTTCCAGAGGAAAAATCCAAGGAAAGCTAATCTGCTGGAGATCTACATTCTAAAAGCAAAGATCTGCGGGGAAGCAAGAAATCAGAGATATCAAAGAAATCACAAAATCTCTGAGTGATGGATCATAAATCAACCCAACTAGGGAACAAAAGCTCACAACAGGCAGAAACTGCCACAAAAGCAAATCTGTTGGGGGAATGGAGAAATCCCGAGATTTCTGCAGGGGATCCTCAGCATCAACTGGGAAACAAGAGTTCACTGCACAAGCAAGAACTGTTGAAGAGAACAAAACACACAAGTAGAATCTAGCCGCACAAGCAACTCTACTGGGCAGTCGCTCCATTGGGGATAAACCCACTGAGGGAAAATAGATCACACAAGTAGGTTCTGCCACAAGCCACTCTACTGGGGATCAAAAGCATCAAGAAATCACCAAGTCTCCCAATTAGGGAACAGAAGTCTACAACAGGCAGAAATTGCCACAAGAGCAACTCTGTTGAGGATACCAACTCTGTTGGAGATACTGCGGGGAAATCACAAAACTTCTGCAGGGAAACATCACAGACATAGTCCACCGTACCACAAATCTACTGGAGGAATCATCTGAGGATGAGAAGGAGAACTGGTGATCAACCACCAAATGTTGAACCTTCTTAGAGGAAACTACCAACCGCTGAGGAGGAAATAATCACTGCTCTGCTGAAGGGATAGGAGGTGAAAACCTCAACAAACATTCTGACAGGGAGAAATAGCATAGATGAAGTATATCACGCCAACAACTCCACTGACGACTTTACTGAGGAAACAGACGAAGTATCGGGATGTCAGTCCACCAACTACCGAATCTTCCAAAAGGAAAGCACCCATGTCAGGGAGAGAATATTGTTGGAGAGGACTGTGGAGTTCTCAACAACACTCTGCTTAGGGAACAACCCTAACAACAATCTGGATAAAAGAGGATACAACCATGCCAAGAATATGAACAAATCTCTTACCCTGTTGGAAATCATGCCACCCTTGGGAGAGCACTGAGAAATTCTTAAGTATCCTTTCATCATTGTGAATATTCACTTTGTTTAAAACAATCAATTTGAAAAATTTTATTTGTCTAAAACAATGACATTTTATCAATTAAAACTTGCAAAACATTTGTTGAGTTGGAACAAATAAGAGTGCAAATAATTGGATAAAAGCTCAAATCGATTTGATGGAATGGTAGCCTGCAAATGGCAAGACTCCATAGATTTGTACAAATTTGAAATCAGTGATATATATTGGAAGAGGGCTACATTGAACATAATGACCCTTTCTCTACCAATTTGAATTTCGATGTATTCGAAGCTTTAGTTGACGACGAATCAAAAATCTCTGACGAAAAGACAGCTGCGGAACAGAAAGTCTTGTCAGGATGCAGTTCCTTGCCAAATCCCTAATTTTTGCCTAGATTGCCCCAGGGTGAGGTACTCAATCTAGCGGGATACAAATTCGTTTTTTATGTCTCTAACTTTTTCCTGGATCACCCTTTCGGGTTCTCCACCGAGACGCTCATTTTTGCCTAAGCCGCCCTTTCGGGTTTTCAACTTAGCGAGCTATTCTGTTTTTCTTTGTATACTTTATTTTTAGGCAAAGTATTTCTTGACTGCATCTGAATTCACAAGACGAGTGAAATCCTCCCCATCCATTGTTGTAAGCATCAAAGCTCCGCCTGAAAAGGCTCTCTTGACAACATATGGCCCCTCATAGTTTGGAGTCCACTTGCCCCTGGAATCGGGCGCGAAAGACAAGACTTTCTTGAGCACGAGGTCACCTTCTCGGAACACACGAGGCTTGACCTTCTTATCGAATGCTTTCTTCATTCTCTGCTGATATAACTGACCATGCCACATGGCAGTCAATCGCTTCTCTTCAATCAGATTCAACTGGTCATAACGACTCGGAATCCATTCAGCATCAATCAACTTGGCTTCCATCAAGACTCTCATTGATGGGATCTCCACCTCTACTGGGAGAACATCCTCCATGCCGTAAACAAGAGAGAAAGGGGTTGCCCCTGTTGAAGTGCGGACGGATGTACGATAACCATGCAAAGCAAATGGCAGCATCTCATGCCAATCTTTGTACGTAACAACCATCTTCTGGATAATCTTCTTGATATTCTTGTTAGCAGCTTCAACAACCCCATTTATCTTTGGTCTGTAAGGAGAGGAATTATGGTGTGCAATCTTGAATTCAGCGCACAACTCTTCCATCATCTTGTTGTTCAGATTAGATCCATTATCAGTAATGATCTTATCAGGCACACCATAACGGCAAATCAGTTGGTTCTTGATAAACTTCACAACCACCTGTCTGGTCACATTCGCATACGATGCGGCTTCAACCCATTTGGTGAAGTAATCAATTGCTACGAGAATAAACCTGTGTCCGTTGGACGCTTTCGGTTCAATCATGCCGATCATGTCGATTCCCCACATAGAGAAAGGCCATGGTGATGAAATCACATTCAGAAGTGTCAGAGGAATATGAATCTTATCCGCATAAATCTGACACTTGTGGCATTTCTTCACATATTTGCAGCAGTCAGACTCCATTGTCAGCCAATAGTAGCCTGCTCTCAACATCTTTCTAGCCATGGCATGTCCATTGGAATGAGTACCAAATGAACCCTCATGGACCTCAGTCATCAACAGGTTCGCTTCGTGTCTATCCACGCATCTGAGAAAAACCATATCAAAATTTCTCTTGTACAACACTTCACCGCTGAGGTAGAAACTGCCTGACAACCTTCTCAAAGTTTTCCTATCTTTCACAGATGCCCCAGGCGGGTAGACCTGGTTCTGGAGGAAATTCTTGACATCAAAATACCAAGGTTTGTCATCATTCACTTCTTCAACTGCAAAAACGTGAGCTGGTCTATCTAAGCGCATCACAGTAATATTGGGAACTTCATTCCAATACTTCACCACAATCATCGAGGCAAGCGTAGCAAGAGCATCTGCCATCCGATTATCCTCTCGAGGAATATGATGAAAGTCAACTTCTGTAAAGAACGTTGAAATCCTCCTCGCATAATCTCTATACGGAATGAGACCTGGTTGATTCGTCTCCCATTTACCCTTGATCTGATTGACAACCAGGGCCGAATCACCATACACATCAAGATGCTTGATTCTCAGATCAATGCATTCTTCCAATCCCATAATACATGCCTCGTACTCAGCCATATTATTCGTGCATTTGAAAGTTAGCCTTGCTGTAAACGGAATATGTGTGCCATGAGGAGTAATGATCACTGCCCCAATTCCATTTCCATACTGATTCACAGCGCCATCAAACACCATCGTCCATCTGGAACCAGGTTCCGGACCTTCATCAAGTGTAGGCTCATCACAATCTTTCATTTTCAAATACAGAATCTCCTCGTCCGGGAAGTCGTACTGAACAGACTGATGATCTTCAATCGGCTGGTGCACTAAATGATCAACCAAGATACTACCTTTGATAACTTTCTGAGCTCAATACTCGATATCATACTCAGACAACAACATCTGCCAACGGGCAATCCTCCCAGTTAAAGCAGGCTTCTCGAAAATATACTTGATTGGATCCGTTCGGGATATCCACCAAGTCTTATGATTTATCATGTACTGGCGTAAACGCTTAGCAGCCCAAGCCAAAGCACAACACGTCTTCTCAAGCATAGAGTATCAAGACTCACAATCAGTGAATTTCTTACCGAGGTAGTAGATAGCAGATTCTTTCTTCCCTGATTCATCTTGTTGACCCAGGACACAACCCATGGAGTCTTCAAGAACAGTCAGATACATGATCAGAGGTCTTCCTTCTACAAGCGGAGACAAGATGGGAGGTTCAGACAAATACTCTTTGATACTGTCGAAAGCTTTCTGGCAATCCTCGATCCAATCATGAGATTGATCTTTCCGGAGGAGCTTGAATATCGGCGCACATGTGGCAGTCATGTGGGATATAAATCTGGAAATGTAATTCAAGCGGCCAAGAAAACCTCGGACTTGCTTCTCAGTTTTGGGCGCAGGCATTTCTTGTATTGCTTTGACCTTTGCAGGATCAACCTCAATACCTCTCTCGCTGACAACAAAACCCAACAACTTGCCGGAGCGGACTCCAAATGTACATTTGTTCGGATTGAGACGAAGCCTGAACTTCCTTAAACGCTGGAAAAGCTTCAACAAATGCTCAACATGTTCAACTTCCGTTCGGGACTTAGCAATCATATCATCATCATAGACCTCTATCTCCTTGTGCATCATATCATGAAACAAGGTAGTCATAGCTCGTTAATACGTGGCTCCGGCGTTCTTCAAACCGAAGGGCATCACTTGATAACAGAATGTTCCCCAAGGCGTGATGAATGTTGTCTTCTCCATTCCTCGGGTGCCATCTTGATTTGATTATATCCGGAAAATCCGTCCATAAAGGAAAAGACTTTGAATTTAGCTGTATTGTCTACCAACATGTCAATGTGTGGTAGAGGGAAATAATCTTTCGGACTAGCTTTATTCAAATCTCTGTAATCAACACACATACGGGCTTTTCCGTCTTTCTTAGGCACTAGCACAATATGTGCCACCCATAGAGGATATGTAGAAGTCACCAGAAACCCCGCATCAATTTGCTTCTGAACTTCCTCTTTGATCTTCACTGCCATATCTGGATGAGTTCTTCTGAGCTTCTGCTTCACAGGCACACACTCAGGCTTCAAAGGCAGGAAATGATGCACAATATCTGTATCTAGACCCGGCATGTCTTCATACGACCAAACGAAGATATCGGAATATTCTCGTAGCAAACTGATCAACCCCTTCTTGACAGACTCTTCAAGAAGTTCTTCAATCTTCACCATACGAACACAATCTTCAGACCCCAAGTTGACTGTTTCCAGATCTTCGAGATGCGGCTGAATGACCTTCTTCTCGTGCTCAAGGAGACGGGTAATCTCATCAGGAATCCCTTCAACATCATCTTCCTCTGCCTCGAATATAGGGAATTCAAAATTGGGAGATGGCGTTGGATCATTATGTTCAATGGGTTTTAGAATCAACCTGCATAATGATTTTGGATAATAAAAACTTTAGAATTGAAACAAGCAAACCATTATGTAGATGAAAATATTGCTTTTATTCTTGTTTTTAGGGTTTTTTTGTGATCACCGATTTCATGCAAAAGCAAAAAGTGAAAATAAATGGAAAACAAATGTTTAACAATGCATTAATTGAATGAAATATCATTGTATATATGATGCCGACAATGTCATCACTTCTCCTTTTGGCATGGGAGAAGGGTTTTGAAACAAAGTGAACAAATTACGCTGACTTATGAATGACCGTAGGAACATCCACAGCGACCCAATTGTGGCAGATACCGCCAGGGATAACAAAGTTGCTCAAATCCTCTGCATCCTCTTCCAAAATAGCAGCAGCTTCTTCAGTCTGATCAGCATGGATGAAACCTCCACTCTTGAACAACCCTTGCTCGTTGAAAACCCCAGAAGAATAGCCAATGCCAGCCCGGGATTTGTTGTCTTCTAGCTCAATCATCTTCCCCAAACCAACAACTGCACCACATTCAATGGCCAGTTTCGCATCACGATAGGAAGCAAATGAAGGAGACTTCTTCTCAATCGGCTCAGCAATAGACAAAGCTTGGAAAGGCGTTCCAACTTCATCCTCAACATCAATATATGAGAAAGAAGACAGGTGGCTAACCAGAAGAGCCTTTTCTCCCCCTACCACGACCAGTTTCTTATTCTTGACGAATTTCAGCTTCTGGTGTAGGGTGGATGTCACGGCGCCAACCTCGTGAATCCATGGTCTGCCAAGGAGACACCTATAAGATGGGTGGATATCCATAACCTGGAAGGTGACTTGGAAATCACTTGGTCCAATCTTGATTGGTAGATCAACTTCCCCAATCACGGTCTTACGCGACCCATCAAAAGCTTTCACAACAACACCACTTTGCCTCATGGGAGGCCCCTGATATGACAATCTCGAAAGAGTGGTCTTCGGAAGTACATTTAGAGATGACCCAGTGTCCACCAGCACATTGGACATGGCGTCGTTTTTGCAATTCATAGAAATATGTAAAGCCATGTTGTGGTCTCTTCCCTCCTCAGGGAGATCAGCGTCACAGAAACTCAAAGTGTTGCAAGCACTAATGTTTGCAACTATATTGTCAAACTGTTCCATAGTGACGTCGTGATCAACATAAGCCAAATCCAAAACCTTTTGCAGAGCCTCCCTATGGGGTTATGAATTCAGAAGCAAAGATAGCACGGAGATCTTGGACGGCGTTTGTAGAAGCTGATCTACAACGTTGTACTCACTCTTCTTGATGAGCCTCAGCATCTCATCACAGTCTTCATTCACAATGCCACTAGGGCCGACAAAAGAAGTAGGAGTCTTTTGTACAGAGGAGTGTTTGGCAACAGGTGCCGGATTCGGAACGCTCACCGCAGTCCCAACCGGACGCTCAGCAGAATCAGAAACAACAGCTCTAGCCTAAGGCTTAGGTGCTGAAAACACGCGACCACTACGGGTTAACCCGCTCACATCAGCAATGTTTACCACAGAGGTTGAAGGCAGCGACACTTCTTTCCCATCTTCAATCGCAACTGGATTATAGCGGAAGGGATTGCTCTCTCAGAAGAATAAGGCACAGGGCCTGCAGGCTTGATTACCAAGGAAGGAGAGACCTTCGGCTTGCTACCATCATAACGGATGACAACAGGCTCAGGAATCTTGAACACAGGGGAAATCACATTCTCTTCTGGTTCATCTTCATCAACATTTCTGTTTTGAAGAATCTCAATGGTACCCTCATCCAACAGCTCTTGCAGCTCTCTGCGCACTTGGCGACAACCCAATGTATTGACAGAGCAGATACGACATTTGTCATGGTCGTGCTCCATATGACTGTAATCACACAGCAGATGATGCAACTCAACCAATGACTGTCGAATATGGCTTACATATTTGACCTTATATTTGCCAGGGCAACCCTGGACCATGTTCACTGACTTCCCATGCTCGGGCAATGGGTTCTTCGTAACATTGGGGCCTGAATCCTCAAAGCTCAGAATGCCGCATCTCATAAGTTCTTCCACCTTAGTCTTCAACGGATAGCAGTTCTCTATATTGTGACCCGGGGCACCGGAATGATAAATACAATATTGGACGGGCTTGTACCACCACTGCGGGTTAGCAGGCACAGCTGGAGGATCCCTCGGGTTAATCAGTTTCCGCTCTATTAAAGAGGGATAAAGCTCAGCATATGACATAGGAATAGGATTGAAAGTGATCTTCTTCCTCTCATAATTCAAATTAGCCTGATTACTGTTGCCACGAGGCTGGTAAGCCTGTTGCTGTGGACGATGTTGTTGTTGATACTGAGGTTGTTGCTGATTATGCTGATTGTTGTCTCTGAAGACATGTGCTATATGAGCCACCTGATGCTGACTGCTGGCATGACGCACAGGCTTCCTCTTGGCAGAGGGTCTTCTAGGTTTAGCATGGGATTGCACAGCATGTGCCTCCCCATCTTTCTTCTTAAACGCCCCATATCGTTTAGAAGAGCCTTCATCTTTAGACAACCGTCCTTCCCGGACTCCTTCCTCCAATCGCATCCCCATGTTCACCATCTCGGTGAAATCAGAGGGAGCACTAGCGACCATCCTCTCATAATAAAATGAACTAAGAGTCTTCAGAAAGATCTTAGTCATCTCCTTCTCTTCCAGCGGAGGAGTAATCTGAGCTGCCAGCTCTCGCCACCTCTTGGCGTACTCTTTAAATTTCTCTTTGTCCTTTTGGGACATAGCTCTTAGTCGATCACGGTCAGGAGCCATATCCACATTATATTTGTAATGCTTGACGAAGGCTTCGCCAAGATCGTGAAGGAACGAATGTTTGCGCTATCAAGGCTCATATACCAATGAAGAGCTGCACCAGACAAACTATCCTGACAATAATGAATCAGCAGTTGATCATTATCTGTTTGAGTAGACATTTTCCTGGCATACATAACCAGGTGACTGAGCGGGCAGGTGTTCCCCTTGTACTTCTCAAAGTCAGGGACTTTGAATTTGACGGGTATCTTCACACCGGGAACTAAGCATAGTTCAGCAGCAGACTTGCCGAACAAATCCTTCCCTCGGAGGGTCTTCAATTCCTTGCGGAGTTCGAGGAATTGGTCATTCATAGCTTCCATCTTTTCATTAACATCTGGGCCCTCAGACAGCTCAGAATGATAGATGGTATCGTCTACCCTGGGAGTGGTATGCACGACAGGGGGAGGCATTGTAAAGACCGGGCTAGATGCCGGCATGGAAGCAAAAGTAGGAGCTGAAATATCTGGCATAAAACCTGGAGGCATACCCCACGGAAACCCGACTGGCATGGCTGGCATGAAATGGGCACTAGCAGTTGGCACAGTTGACGCAACTACTTCAGATATAACAATCCTCTGGGGAGGAGTTGCAGGCGATGGAGATGGTTGATTCTGAGCAGCTAAGAATTGCTCCATCAGAGCACTCAGTCTAGCGACCTCTTCCTTCAGCTCACGATTCTCTTGTTCAAGTTGATCCATCACTCTTGCAGAATTAGCTCGGGTGTAGTACCGATGAGTCAGTTTGTCTTCAAAATAAATGAAGAGCACAGAGTTAGGCCACAGACAAGAAGACCAGAACAACACCTGTTTATGCAAGATGATGCATGCAATGCTTGTGCATATGCTTTGTTTTTTTTATTTCAAGGAACTTTTAGGGTTCTATTTGCAATTTTGAAATTTTAAAGCATTTAATCGCATATGGAAAATATCTCATCAAATATATTCGAGACAAAGAAGTACAGCATTATCGATTATATTACAAGGGAAAAGGAAAATAAACATCCTATGGATCCCTAGAAGCTCGAGATGCTGGAAGACGAGATACACAAAGCCTCTTGATCTCTCTCTCATATGCTGCTTCCCTATCCGCTTTCTCCTTAGCAAGTTGATCATACTTCCTCTTCCAGAATTTGGAAGACTGAGGAAGCAGAGAAGTCCAGGTATCATTCGGATCATTTATCACCTGATGCTCGAGGAATTCGATCAGAGCGTCATTTTCCTTAATTTGCTGAAGCAACTCTTCTCTTTCACGGATCCAGGCACGTGAAAGGTCTTCTTCTTTCAACTCCTCTACGCCTTGGTTAGGGATGGTTGAAGGCCCAGCCACAACCAACGGTGTAGGTCTCGGATAATCGTATGGCATAAGATACTCAGAAGCTCTCTGTCTGACCCAAGAAGTATACGGCTCCAAAGCAATGCAGTTCTTCGGACCCAATTCATTTCTACCCTTCTTGTGAATCTTGCGCCAAGCGCGGACCATCCTGGCTTTCAGACCTTGGGGATCTTTACCCTCCTGAAAGAACACACCTTCTAACAGAATGTTATGAGGTTTATCCTTTAGGGGGAACCTAAGCTGACGACGTGCTAAGATAGGGTTGTAGCTCATTCCACCACATGTACCAAGAAGAGGCACATTAGGGAATTCACCACAATAATCAATAATCTGAACTGTATCATACACGCGATCATACCAAGAGATATCGTCATTAGTGAGAGACATAAGTCTCGTAGACCACCGTAGACATCCCTTGTTCTCCTTGAAAGCAACCGTCTGCGGTAAGTGAGAAATAAACCACTTATACAACAGAGGAAAATAGCACACAATAGCTCCTCCACCCTTTGCATTCCTCAGATGCAAAGAGAAATAGGTATCACCCAATAGAGTAGGAACGGGATTAAGAACAAAAAAGATCCTAATGGCGTTCACATCCATAAATTTGTCGATGTTGGGGAACAATACCAATCCATAGATGAGCATCACAAATATGGCCTCAAAGGCATCCTCACTCATGGCCTTCCCATAAACGGTAGCTTGAGCGACGAGGAAATCAGAAGGAAGACCCTGAATTCCACCTTTGGTGGTCATATGCGTCTCAAAAAGATTTTCCAAATTCTTCACATAAACCTCATTTCTCTTATTGAATTGTTGATCATGGAGTGGTTCTAAGTGAGATTGGACGTGTACTTTGAAGAATTCGTGCCAATTTCGTGCATGCTCAAGCTTGGATGCATCAATGGAGTTTTCAAATTAAGCTAGATCTACACGTTTCTGAGCTTCAATTTCTTCATCAATCATCTCTACAAGCATCCTGGAAGTGATTTGGATCGTTACAAGTGCTGGATTGTGCAAAACCATAACCTGCTCTTCAAGAGGTAGGAAATTCGATCTCAATTATTCTCAAATTCATGAGCATATTCGTGTAGATCTTTGTTTACTGAGAACTCTGGTAGAAAAATCAATTGAAATGATGTAGTATTCATTGAGTTATGCGCGTTTGAAGTTTGAGATGCAAAAATGTTTTCTATCGATTCTCTCTTGTTATGATGATTCATGCTTAACCGTTGCTTGATCTATATTCACCATGAAAAGAGTTTTAAAATGATGTACGGTTTATGGTTTTCTGGAGAAATTTCTGGAAAACGTATGAATGTTCTTCACTGTTCATCATCTTCATCATGAAGAAGATGAAGATTCATGGTTTCTGGAAAAATTACGTCAGTTTTCTGGAAATAACAACGGTTTGAACCGTCCAAATCTGCAGCGCTAGGGTTTATGTATGAAACGGTGCGTTTTGGCCTGGGCACGCGCTCTTTTGAATTTTGGACATGGTTCGATCCTGGCCGAGTGTCATTTTCAAATGTTCATCCTTTTTTTTGCCTTTTCCCTCCATTTCCATGTATGCTTCACATGTTTGAATTCCGTTTGGTATGCTAACTTCATAAAATCATATAAAATTGAAAAATGCACCAAATCACTCCCAATTTTTTGCAACATGATCCTTAGAATGTCTAGTTTCTTATGACCATGATTTGAAAAGATGTGCATGGCTGGAATTTTATTTGTTCTAGGTTGATTGATCATGTGTGCTTGTATGACCTTGCTTTGTTCAAACTATCATGAAATGCTTGTTTTTAATCCAATGAACTTGAAATTTTACATGCTGATTCTAGACACATTGATGGACCTTTGAGGCTTGGTTTGGTATTTTTCTCATGTACCAATTCTGTTTTATGCTTGTTTTTACATGGTGTGATAATTTGTGTCACACATTTGGTTGTCTTACTTGTGCCACTTAATTTCCATATCAAATGAACTTGGATGCTTCTGATTTTTTGCATGATGGATGTTTTAGATGTGTTGAATGTTCATGAATTTTCCAGAATTATTTGAATCATTTCTGTTTTGATTGGGAATTTTCATTCATAATGATCAAATGTATGCCTTGAATTGGTCATTGACTTCTCTTGCCTATTACAT
This sequence comes from Lathyrus oleraceus, assembly GCF_024323335.1. Lineage (NCBI taxonomy): Eukaryota > Viridiplantae > Streptophyta > Magnoliopsida > Fabales > Fabaceae > Lathyrus > Lathyrus oleraceus. The sequence goes on along the minus strand of NC_066584.1, from coordinate 153,335,906 downwards.
GAACTTGCATGATGATTATGATTTGGTCCTTTTTAGGACTTGTTATTGATTGATTAGATATGATTCATGTTGAGTTTGAGCTTCTGTTTTGGATTCTTGATCCTCTTTTGACCCTAGGCTTTGACCTAGTGGTTTGTTACTTACATTTGAGTTGTGAATTTCAGGTTCAAGTATACATCTCCATGGTTGATGTTGCCCCTTCATTTGAGCTTGATCATTTGTTATTGTTGGCTAACACTTGCTGTTTTGTAGGCCTTGATGAGGGTTCACTTGTGTTTGCTCATTGTGCACATTGGATTTGTCTGTCTGTTTGAACATTGACTGTTGACCGTTTGTCTGGAGTGTGTACTGATTGGTTTAGCTGTTTCCACAGGTACCTAAGTTGCTTTAAGTTCATTTGAACTTGCTTTGCATTGCTTGTGGTTTGCATACCACTGAGGTATAATTCCTTGATCTTCATGTAGTCTTGAAGACCTTTCATGTTACTTTGGCAGGCACCTGTCTGAAGCCCTCCTTAAGAGGCAATGCTTGTGGATGTTTAATTTTGTGCCAAGCAGGTAAAGACCTCTTAAGAGGAAATTGGAAGATAAAAGGGATGTGCAATCCATCCCCTGCTATTCAGTTGAGTCATTCACTTTGCTCACACCATGTGTTGATGCATTGTGAATAAGAACCCAAGATCTTGTTGTGTCAGTCATGTGGAGAAGAGTTCCTTCATTCTGAACTCCCACACTTCCTATTTTGATTCAAGCTCTCCTAGGCCAGGGATAAGAGCTGTGAGGTCTTATCCTCACTTCCCATTTCATCTGCTTCACCCTAACTCTCAATGTTAGGGTTAAGAGCTAACCACACCCCATTCCAGTTGGCTTGTTTGTCGAGGTTGACATGACCCCTTGACTAAAGCCTAGCCTTGTGTGAGCCAATTGTTTGCATATAGTGTGTGCTACTTGTGCTTGTGTTTGATGATGTGTTGTTTAGGCTAGCTTGCTTCCTGTGCAAGTTAGGATAGAGACCTCAACATAGGGTTCTTATGCATGACAACTTCTAGGCTCGAGTAGTAGTCTCCCTAGTAGCTTGTTATCTCCCTTGTCTCTGGTTAGGATAGAAGTTCTTTCCCTTTTTAGGGGAACTACGTCGCCCTGATCCTCATACCAGATGAGGTACGTAGGCAAGAGATTGAGCTGATCTCTCCGGGCACCCTTTTTCTTTTTCAACCCTTTTGTGTGTGTTGGAGTCTGACATAAGTCCAGCGATTGGCAGTTGGTTTCCTTTGTCTTGTTTGCTTGTTGGAGTCTGACATAAGTCCAGCGATTGGCAGTCGGTTTCCTGTGTGTGAGTTTGTTGGTTTAGAGTTTGATGTAAGTCCAGCGATTGGCATTCGATTTCCATGTTTGCCTGTTTGTGTGGAGTCTGACGTAAGTCCAGCGATTGGCAGTCGATTTCCTGTTTGTGTTTTGTTTGGCGTGCGTTAGCCGAGCTATGAGTGCTCTGATTCTTCTCTAGTTAGAGAAGATACGTATGCATAGGATGCGACATCCTAGCGAGCACGCTTCCCCTGTCCCGAACTACGTCGACTCTGATGTCTGTTTCTGACAAACTATGTAGGCCCAGGATGCGATATCCTGCCGAGTCCGTTTCTTCCGTTCGTTCTGTGTTTCAGTTCAGTGTGCGTGCATTCTTTGAGCAGTCTTTAGCAACCTTTCTTCTATTCTTTCTGAGCGTGGATCCCGTCGAGTACGACGGATGCGTAGGGGTGCTAATACCTTCCCTTCGCATAACCGACTCCCGATCCCATCTCTCTCTGGTCGCGAGACCATGTCTTTTCCAGGTTTACTTCGAGCGTTTCCTTTCCCTCCTTTGGGATAAATAACGCACGGTGGCGGCTCTGTTGTTTCGTTTTCCCGCCGGTTTTTCGCGTAATGCGACAAGAAGGAGAAACTAACTTAAGTGGGGAGGTAGAGGAGGCCTCATGTCAGAAAGAGTTTTCAATCCCGTCAACATCAACATCAAGTTTCATCAGTAATTCTGGTTTTTCCAACAATTCCAACAATCAATCAGTTCCAATTCAGCAACAACAACAGCAACAACCGTAACAAAGAACCAACAACAACAACAACGATCATAACCAACAAATTTTGAGAGGAAGAAGGTATCTTTTGACCTTATTCCTATGACTTATGCAGAACTATACCCGTCATTGGTCCTCAAGAATCTCTTCCTGCCAAGAAATCCTCTGCAAATTCCTGAGCCACTACCATCGTGGTTCAAGCCTGATCTTCATTGTGCTTTTCACCAGGGAGCCCTTGGTCATGATATAGAAAATTTTAATCCGTTGAAGTACGAAGTTCAGAAGTTGGTAAAGAGTGGCATGGTCTCCTTTGAGTACAGAGCGCCAAATGTGAAAGCCAATCTGTTGCCTGCTCATGGTAACGCTTCTGTCAACATTGTGGACGGTTGTCCAGGGAATTTCTGGTTTTTGGTGTAAGACATATCTAAAGATCTCTTATGAAGATGCATACGACTTTGTTTTTAATCAGCGATAGTGAACATGACCATGATGGTTGTGTAATCTGTAGTGTGAATCCTCATGGGTGTATAATTGTCAAGAGAGATATCCAAAAGTTGATGAATGACAATGTAATCCAAATTCAATAGTCGAGAGATATGGGAGATGATGTGAATATGATTGTGCCAGTAATTAAGACCTCTGAGCGGGTAGTCATTCAATTTGATAGTAGCAGCAACAACAATGTCAATAGATCCATATTGCTGTTGGTTATACGGTTGGTGGGACCTGTCCCCTACTCATCCAATAAAGTTGTGCCATACCAATATAATGCCACCATGATTGAAAATGGTTAAGAGGTTCCTCTACCAGTTGCAGAATCAGTGGTAAATATTGCAAATATAGCGAAGCTGACCCATAGCAGTCGTGTGTTCAATCCAGTATTTTTGAAGCTAGTAGAAGATGTCACAACAAGTAAGAAATCAAAGATTCTTGTAGTGAATCTAGTTAGTACTCCAACGTGAAAGTCTGGTGAGTCCAGCAAGTTGAAGACTAACGATGATGATGATGTGTTAAGACTAATCAAGAGAAGTGAATTCAATGTTGTAAAGCAGTTGCTTCAGACTCCGTCAAAGATCTTTATGTTGTCACTGCTGATGAATTCCGAAGCGCACAAGGAGGTATTCTAGAAAGTGTTGGAACATTCCTATGCTGAAAATGATGTTACTATGGATCAGTTTGACCACATAGTTGCCAACATTACTTCTTATAACAATTTGATTTTTTGTGATGAAGAGCTTCCCGAGGAGGGCAGGAATCATAATTTGGCATTACACATTTCAATGAATTGCAAGGAGGACGCTTTGTCCAACGTGTTGGTTGATACTGGTTCATCACTGAATGTGCTACCAAACTCAACTTTGTCAAGACTCTCTTATCAAGGCGCCCCAATGAGGTATAGCCACGTAATTGTCAAAGCGTGCGACGGTTCTCGTAAAACTGTGATTGGTGAAGTGGACCTTCCAGTGAAGATAGGTCCGAGTGATTTCCAAATTACTTTCCGTAATGGATTTCCACCCGGCCTATAGTTGTTTGGTAGGAAGGCCATGGATTCATGAAGTTGGAGCAGTGACGTCTACTCTTCACCAAAAGCTGAAATTTATGATGAACGGCAAGCTTGTCATCTTTCATGTATGTTGATGCTGAGGAGGAGGTTGGAACACAGTTCCAAGCCTTATCTATTGCCGATGAGTTGAAAAAAATTGGGGCACCCATGTCTTCTTTGAAAGAAGCAAAAGAGGCTATTCAAGTTGGAAGCGTTGACAAATTGGTTGGAAGCGTTGAACAAGCAATTTTCTTCAACTTCTAAAATGCATAACTCCTTCATCCCAAACCCAAATGAGGTCAAATTTGTGACCAAATTGAAGAGGTTTGAAAGAGATACAACTTCAATGAAGGAATGTTTCCATTTAAAGCTCATAAAAAAAGTTATTCAAGGTGGAAGAAGTGAACATTTGACTTGGTAACTAGAAAAATTTAAAATATATTTGATTTTCCAAACTTCCACCTCAAAATTCATCTTGATCCAAGCATCAACTGGAAACATGTTCAACATGAAAGTTGTTCCCCTTGATATCACTTATCCAAAAAGTCCAAGATCACCTCATTTGGACCAGGATGAAGGGTCTTGCGCATGGTTCCTTTCATAGGTTTGTTTTGGTAATATTTAAATTCAAATAACCATTTCCAATTGCATGCTTACATGTTATGGTTTTAGTACTCAATGTGCATGAATTGGAGTTGGATTTCATCATTCCTTAGGCCCAAATCATTACCCATGCTTCCATGCACCAAAGTTGCTAAAATTGGAAAATTTTCAAAGTGTTTGAAAACCAACTTGATGCACTATAAATACAAGTTCATTGTGATCAGAAAAGGGATCCCTGCTTGCCCAAGCTTTGAACCATTTCCCTGTAACCTCCATTAAAGGATAAACATGAACGTTTCACTTGAAATCGAGTTTTCATCTCCTTCTGTTTTGAGATTGAAACTCCAAGAATCCAAGCCCTTATTTGATCTAATTCACTTCCTACAAGCTTCTGGAGTCGAGCCAAGGCCATTTGGAAGCAAGATCAAGCCAGATTCAAGTTATTCGAATGTCATTTTTGATAAACTTTATCTCTTTGATTCTCTCTCAATTCTTCGCCATTCTCTTTGGTTTTTGGTTGGCTGAAGTCCTACCAATGTAGGCAACAAGATTGAGTTGCTTTGAGGTCAAATCGAAGTAACTCAGATCACGAACCTCAAATTTCAAATCCATGTATCTTTCAATATACTTGGAATTGGAAGAAATTAAGGTCAAATTCGTGCTCCTAAGCATTTTTCGTTCAAAAACATGTACTCACTTTTCAGTTTCCATTTGGTTCATGGTGGACGAGTCCGATGAGGTCCACCGGAGAAGATGACCGGAGCTAGGGCTCCGGTGGTGTGTTGGGTTTGCCCAGACCATCTGATCTTGGTTCCACGTTTTAATCAGGACCCTTGCTTTTGCATACCACAGGTGTACACACGTTGGCTGAGGCGTTGGATGGAAGTGCACGCTTGGCCATCAGATATGCCACCTCAATTAATGAGGGAGATCTGATGCCCCTTGTTTTTTTGAATTTCTTTTTATTTTATGATTTTTAATTTAATCCCTTTATTTTGTATAATTCATATTAATTTCATTTTTAATCCAAAAAATATCGGACTTTCACCAAAAATCTTTAAATGCACGCATGCACGTCGCTATGTGTCTCGATGTGATTGAAGAACCATCAAAGCTGTTATTTTGATCCAATATAAATATAGGGTCTTAGTGTTAGAAAAGTGTGTGTCAAATTGTGTACAAAATATGTAAATTTACTAAGTATTCGTGTGAAGAAGAATTGTAAAATACAGAATGTACATTGTCATTTCTAAATCCTTTATGATTTTTGTTGTTTACTTCACTCTTTTTTATTAGTTTCAAACGCTGATTTAAGATCTTTTTCATTCAACTCACCCTTTGTTCTTAGTTTTCTTTTAAACTCTTATTTGACACTTAGTCTTGATTATTCAGTACTACCACATTTCTAAAACACTTAGCACATGTCCTAGGATCAATCTGATCGATCTTGCGAGTAACCAAACTTAGAAACTTGGAACAGCAACAGTTGTTTACCAATTTTCCAGGTAAACAAATTGGCATGCCAAGTGGGACCAATTATAACATTACGTATTGTGTGTAGTTCTGGTTGTTAAGTTTTGTTTGGGGAAATATTCGTTGTATGCTTTTAAAAAATGGTAAAATAGCCATAAATGATGAACAACATAGAGGGAGAGAATCCCATACGAGGATGACGAATGTGAATCCTCGAGACACTCAAAACTCTCAAAATCCACCAACTAGGAACATAAAGCCCCCTTCTTCTTTGATAGGGGCAAACACGGCCACATCGCATGCGTCAGAAGTAGTTCTGTATATGGTGAGTTTGATGCCTACGCAGTCGATCTCCCATACTGAACCAATTTTAACCTACATTGGGCCTAGGGGACCTCCTCACACTCCTTCACCAGTTAGAGATATTCCAAATAGGTCGTTAGTACCCCATGGTTTCTCAATACCATTTAGTGGTCGAGAGCAGTCCTATAGAATGCCAACTTCAGTGATGGCTAATCTACAGAAACAGGTTCTACTTTTTCGGAACCGGTGGTCAACATAAATTTTCCAGTGCAAGGGTACGAGGTAAACATGGGTCGAACCAACCAATCATTAGGTTTGAGACACCCAAAACAACTACCTACTCTAACTAATAATTCTTCGGCGGCATGGAGGAAACAAATGGACGAAAGTAATCCTGAAATGTTCCAAATGTTAACTCAGACTTTGACCACTGTGTTGAATCCTCTAATTCAGAATACGACTGATTTGAATCATCAGATGACACCACAGGTGGCTCGAATGTCTGAGTTTCTTGGTATACCTTAGCACCAGCATCCTTTTCCAATGGATTGGGTCAGAGAGAATCAAGAGGCCACGTTTGAGGAAGACCTAACCATTAACCAGATCTCACAAAACCAAGGGGGAGTAGTAGTACCCCCTAGGATCGAACCACATGTACCCAGAGAACCGAGGGTGTTAATGGTGAATAGAAATCAAGATGCTGACGATATCATACGTCAAGTTTGACATGACAATATGGCAATAAATAATAACCTAGCAGCTATAGTCGAAAGGATTATGGTTTGAAATGGGGTAACTTTTGGCCTTAGAAGGCCAAACTATACGTCGCCTTTAGCTGAGTATATCTTACAAGCGAAAGCACCCCTCATGACCAAAACTCCCAAATTCACCAAGTTCGCTGGGGATACTACTGAGTCTACTGTTGAACACGTGGCGAGATATTTAATCGAGGCTGGAGATATGTCAAATAACGAGAGCCTTAGGATGCAATTTTTTCCAAGTTCTCTTTCGAAGAATGCTTTCACATGGTTCACAACCTTTCCCTAAAATTCGATCCACACATGGAACCAACTGGAAATAATGTTCCATGAGCAGTTCTACATGGGGAAAACGAAGATAAGTTTGAAAGAGTTGGCTAGTGTCAGACGAAAGTTCACTGAGCCAATTGATGACTATCTGAACAGATTTCGACTACTCAAAGCCAGGTGTTTTACGCAAATACAAGAGCATGAATTGGTCGAATTAGCCGCTCGGGGCCTTGACTATTCAATTATGAAGAAGGTAGATACTTAATACATAAGGGATATGGCCCGATTGGCTGACAGAGTTTGACAGGTAGAACGTTTAAAGGAAGAAAAGGATAGGGCGAACAAAGGTAAAAGGGTAGCCTATGTTGATTTCGGGAATGATGACGAAGGTTCATGTCATGAAGTTTCAGACTTCGACGACAATGAGATCGACCTTGCTGAATTAACACAAGGTCCACCATATGCGTGCAAAGTTTTAGCCCATTCGAACGGAAAAAGTCCTATCGAACCTGAAAAGAATGACAGATTTACTAAGAAAACATATACGTTCGACGTTAGAAAATGTGACGAAATTTTTGGCTTACTAGTCAAAGATGGTCAGATAATAGTACCTCAGGGTGCTAAAGTACACCCTTTACAAAAAAGAAAGAAAATGGGGTTTTGCAAATACCATATTTTTTGGGGTCATAAAACGTCTCAATGTTTTCTGTTCAGGGACCTAGTGTAGAGTGCCATCCAAGAGGGAAGACTCAAGTTCGGAGACAAAACACGAAGCCAAATGAAGATCGACTCTGATCCTCTACATTTAGTTGAGGCTCATTATACTGAGCCAGAGGAAGTGAACCTTATTGAAGTCACCGATGATTTTTACATGACCGAAGCCACTGAAGATTTAGTCAATGAACCTATTATGGCTACGGTTCATGAGTACTTCGAGCAAGCACCTTTTGATGATTTCTCCCAAAAGGATACAAGGGATGTCAACAAGAAAAATGTTGAAGTCTCAGATGTCGAGGACGCTGGAAGTTCAACGTTAATGATGATTACTAAAGAAACCGCTGATAATTTCATTCAGATGGACAAGGCCACTGACGACCTTCAAAAAAAATTCCAAAGGTTGGGTATTACTGAGGATATCCACATGGAGGTTAATATGGTGGAGTTATCTCAAGAAACCTCTATGGAGGTCAATGATAAATGTCGACAAAAGGAGTATAACAAGGTCTCCTTCCTTTAGGAGGATGAAAAACTATCAGACTTCCTCCGAAGGTGTCAGAAAAAGAAGCGAAAGTTATGTTATGCCCTAGGTTAGGAGATTAAATCACCAAGATGGCCATAAAGCCATCCACAATCATCAAGTGGGTAAGCCAAAAAGGGCTTTTGATCCCAGGAGATATCCTGATCCTAGATGCCCCATGGTGAAGCTGAGCGAAACCAACCAAGTAGGGAGAAATTTCAAACCCATGACCTTTAAACCAAGCATCGAAGGATCAAATGGAAAGTGGGTCAAGAAAACTGATGGCAAGAAACACGGTCAGGGAAAGTGGCAAATTTTCGAGGTTGAAAGAGGTTTGTTGTTGGCTTACCTCCAGGAATTTCGGTTTGACAAAAGGACTTCACATGTGTTCGAGAACTATAAAGGAAAAAACCCGGTGACGAGATCTCAGTGGAGAAGAGAACAAAGAAGGAGAAAATCCAAAAGAGAAGCTGGTGAGATGGATCAGGCTGAGTCAAGTACCAATGTGATTGTGAAGAAAAGGGATGACCCAAACTTCACCAAAAGAGATCCCAATATTTTAGGTAAGACGACCGGAGAGAAATACAATCAAGTGGTCACCGAAGATGAATTGTTAACTAACAACTTCGACTCTGGTTCGGAGGATTCCTTTGAAATTTTAGTTGGAGTGGTATCCGTAATGCCCAGGGAATTCGATGGGATTACTGAAGTTGACAATGACAGTATCGCCGAGAAGGAGATGGCCGCTCACAAGCCGATATGTTACTATGTAATGAACAACGGCTGTGTCGAAGAGCAAAATTCTTTTTTCCAAAGGCCCAATGATGCCATGAAGAGCCACCTGAAACCCCTCTTCATACTAGAAAAGTCGAAGACATCCCAATTAATAAAATATTGGTGGATTGTGGAGCGACTGTGAACTTGATGCCTCACCCTATGCTGAGGAAAATTAGAAATATGATTCTGATGCCAAACCTCATAATATGGTGTTAACCAACTATGAAGGTAAAGTAGGTTCTACCCAAGGGGCTATCCAAGTTAAATTAATTGTGTGGACAGTCACTAGGTCCACAATGTTTATGATTATGGAAACAAAGGCCAACTACAATCTGTTGCTTGGAAGAGAATGGATCCATGGAGTCGGAGTTGTCCCATCTTCAATGCACCAGAGGATAATAACTTGGCGCCCAGATGGCATTGCAGAAAATATAGAGGCGGATCAGGGGTACTTTAAAACCCCTATCAATCTTGTCGATAGGCTCCAGTTTGACAAACACTTAGCCACTATAGCTCCTTGTGATTCGACTGAGTTTGTGTTTACCCCTAACGGCAACGCCTATTGTTCCTAGTCACTACACTCTCACTATGGTTTTCGGTGGGACAGAGAGATAGTAGGCGAAGACAACTTAGGATATTTGGGAGTATCTAGAATCGACCCCATAGGATCGGGAAGTGAATTCAGTAATGATGACTGAGTTTACAACTTTAAAGAGGATTTCAGCTTACATAGCCGAAAATAAGCAACAATTTGCCTTAGAGGCCGAGGTAAAAAATATGGCTGTCAAAGCCAGTAAAGTTTCTCCATCAATAATTCCCGGGAAGGACTTTGACCCAATGCCACCTGATAAAGGTCAGGATGAAGAGCAAGACCAGAGGCTCGATGCGATCTACGATGATGAGCCTTTGGGTTTCGAGAACGATCCGCTAGCAACAAACATTAAGATACTGGCTCAGGATCCCATTGAAGAAGTAGACTTGGGAGAGGGGGTAATAAAAAGGCTGACTTACATCAGTACCAACATTCATCCTCGACTCAAGATCGAAGTGGTCTAGTTGCTGAGAGAGTTTAAAGATTGTTTCGCATGGGACTATGATGAAATGCCTAGTTTAAGCAGGGAGCTAGTCGAATTGAAACTTTTGATCAAGCCTTGAAAGAAGCCTGTGAAGGAGAACCCAAGACGATTTTCTCCAGCAATAATGTCGAAGATCAAGGAGGAAGTTGAAAGGCTTCTCTGTTGTAATTTCATTCACATGGCCTGGTACATCGAATGGTTAGCAAAAATTATGCCAGTTGTAAAGAAGAATGGTACTTTAAGGGTTTGCATTAATTTTAGAGATTTAAATACTGCAACCCCAAAAGATGAATATTCGATGCCAGTGGCAGAAATGTTAGTCGATTTTGCTGCAGGCTATGAATATTTAAGCATGCTTGATGGGAACTCTGGGTATAATCAAATATTTATTGCCGAAGAGGATGTGCCAAAAACAATATTTCGTTGCCCCAAAGCCTTAGGCACCTACGAATGGGTAGTGATACCTTTCGGTTTGAAAAATGCTGGGGCGACCTACCAAAGAGCGATGAATTCGACCTTCCATGATTCCATAGAAACTTTTATGCAAATCTATATAGACGATATTGTTGTTAAGTGTGTTTCAGGGAAGAGTCATTGTAGACCACCTTCGAATATCTTTCGAGAGAATGACAAAATATGGTCTAAAAATGAACCCTTTAAAATGCTCTTTTTATGTGTAGGCTAGGGATATTCTAGTATTTGTGGTCCATAAAAAGGAGATCAAAATAAACCAGAATAAGACCAAGGCCATCATGGAAGCGAATATGCCATCGACGAAGAAAGGTTTGCAGTCGCTGCTGGGCAAGATCAATTTCCCAAGGAGATTCATCTCAAGCCTTAGTGGGAAGACGCAAGTATTCTCGCCTTTGCTTCGACTCAACAAGGAAGTGTTTGAATGGGGGCAGGCTCAACAAGAAGTGTTCAATAAGATTAAAGAATACTTGAGCCATCCACCAATCTTAACACCACCTTGTAGAAATAAAAGTATGAGATAGTATATATCTGCATCTGACAAAACCTTAGGGAGCATGTTAGCCCAGGAGGATGATAATGGTGTCGAAAGAGCCATTTACTACCTCAGTAGAGTTTTAAACGATGCAGAAACTAGGTATAGCATGATCGAAAAATTATGTCTATGCTTATATTTCTCCTATACAAAATTGAAACATTATATCAAACCTGTTGACGTGTATGTTTCATCTCATTATGACGTTATTAAACATATGTTATCCAAACCAATTTTGCATAGTCGAATTGGGGAATGGGCTTTAACATTAACTAAGTTCTCTTTAACATACATGCCATTAAGAGTTATAAAGGACAAGTGGTAGCGGATTTCATAGTCGATCACTCCATTGACACCAATGCATTGAACTATGTCGAATTGGGGCCATGGAAGTTGTACTTCGACGGATCTAGTCATAAAGATGGCACGAGCGTCGGGGTCGTAATTATTTCTCCTAATAAAATTCCAACAAAATTTCAGTACAAAGTAGAAGGTACTTGGTCAAATAATGAGGCTGAATACGAAGCCCTCATAGTAGGACTTAAAATGTTGTTGGAATTAGGGGCAACTCGAGTTGAGATAATGGGAGACTCGAAGTTGTTCATAAAATAAATCACAAAGGAATATAGATGTGTCAAGGAGAATTTGATCATGTATTTCATAATCGTCAATCGATTGTTAAAAAAGTTCGAAATGGTTTATATTCGACATATATCGCGAATAGAAAACATGGTAGCTAATGATTTAGCTTAGGTTGCATCCGGGTACAAAATTTCAAAGGAAAAGTTGCACAAAGTCATTGAAGTCAGGGGAAAGGTCGTGGCAACCAGATTAATTCCCTTAGATTTAGAGAAGACGAAGCTAAGATGTGTTGATGAAGGAAATTTCGAAATATTGGCAATAGACAATTTGACAGATGAAGATTAGAGAAATATTGGCAATAGACAATTTATCGAGCATTGAGTTACGTTCTTTTGGGTTCAGAGTTGTTTAAGAAATCTCCTGAAGGAATTCTGCTTAAATGCCTCAGCGAGTCGGAGGCATACTTTTCCCTTTTGACTGTGGATAGTGGAGAGTGTGGGGCACACCAAGTCGGTCATAAGATGAAATGGCTCTTATTTCGCCAAGGGATGTATTGGCCTACCATGTTAAAAGACTGTATTGAATTTGCGAAGGGTTGCCAAGAATGTCATGTGCATGCAGGCATACAACATGTCCCTGCAAGTGAATTACATTCTATCATCAAGCCTTGGACGTTTAAGGGTTGGGCTTTAGATTTGATTGGAGAAATTTGACCTCCATCATCTAAAAGTCAAAGATATATATTGGTAGGAGTTGATTATTTTTACAAAGTGGATTGAAGCTATACCCTTACCAAATATGAACCAAGAGGATGTGGTCGAATTTATCCAAAAGCACATTATTTATAGATTTGGAATCCTGGAGACAATCACAACGGATCAAGGATCAGTATTTACTGATCGAAAAATACAAGAATTTGCCAAAGAAATGGGCTTCAAATTATTAACGTCAACACCCTATTATGCTCAGGCCAATGGACAAGTTTAAGTTGCCTATAAAGTGATCATTGGTTTGATTAAAAAGCATGTAGGGAAGAAGCCTAGGAATTGGCACAAAAATCTGGACCAAATTTTATGGGAATGTCGTACAACTCCCAAAGAGGCAACTGAGTCGACCCCCTTTTGCCTAACCTTTGGTCATGATGTTGTTTTACCAGTTGAAATTCACCTACAATCCATAAGGATTCAGAGGCAACATGAACTTCCAACAGAATCATATTGGAGCATGATGTTGGACGAATTGGTTGATTTAGATGAGGAGAGGTTAAATTCCTTAGAATTGCTAAAGCGATAAAAGAAGAGAGTATAAGTCTCTTATAATAAGAAAGTGAAAGTAAAAAGTTTTACACCCGAAGACTTGGTATGGAAAGTGATCCTTCCAATGGATCGAAAAGATAGAGCCTGGGGGAAGTGGTTCCCAAAATGGGAAGGCCCTTTCCAAGTTTTACAGATATTCTCTAATGGTGCCTATGAAATCGAAGAGCTTAGTGAAGATAAAAGGATTCTAAGAGTAAACGGGAAATATTTGAAAAAATATAAACCGATAATCCAAGAAGTAAAAATAAGAGACGAATAATCATATAAATAAAACAAAGCCAAGATGGTAAGAATGCCTAAACGGTGATATTGAAGTCATATCCCCAAAATACCAATATTCATTACAAAGAAAAATTTCATTACATTTCCAGATAAATAAAGCAACACTAAAAAGGAAGGTTGGCCTTGATTTGAAGATACTTAGCCTTAAGGGGCTCCAGCCATTTTTCGCACAAAGATCTCTTTGATCGCAGGAGTTTAACACCGGACTTAAGTTATGGAGCCTTTTTGACAAATTCCATTCCAAATGATAGTTCTTGAGCCATCAAAGCTTCGTCAAACTCCAATAGTTGATTTTTGTGTTTTTCGGCATCAGAGATCTTCGCCTGCAGTTCTTCTATTTGTTTCCTCCAGGAAGCAATGTTACGGTTGTGAGCATCGACCTTTTCCTTGTTCTTCTGCTTGGTCTGTTCCAATCCCATTTCCGTATTTGTGGATTCGGTGGCAGCATCCCAGGCTGCAGCCTCAGAACCAGACTTTTTCTCCATTTCCCTTAGAGCTGAGGTAGCAACTTATGACCTACAATAACTTCGTCAATCATAGTTCCTATCTCCAAAATAACATTTTCCACTTTGGGAGAAGCTTCTAATAGGTCAACTTGGCTGAGAAAAACCTTTAGAGTCAAGGGGCAGAAGGATTAGCCATCAGCAACAGAAACAAGTCACCCTTGAAGACTTTGTCTTTGATCTTAGAAAGGATTTCGTCTGCAGGGGTGCTCGAAGGTTTATCTTCAGACACTGAAGTACTATGGCTTTGGTCAGAAGAACTCTCCCTCTAGTGTGGCATAGCTTTCAAATACTCAAACGACTGACTTCATTTGAAGATAGCCAATTTTTCTATAGAAAAGGCCCCGATACTACTCGATGAAACTACGACCTTCGGAACGTCAACCATAATAGGAGTAACAGGATTTTGAGTTCAAACATGCTCTTTGCCTGCATTAGTTTTTCCCTCTTTTAGGCCTTCAACGTCGTCAGGGTTAATGGCGGGGTTTCCTTCATCTGCATCCTCCACAACCATGTCTTCGACGCCCCATCCTTCTCCCTGGGGATCATTCGCTCCTTTAGTTGTATGTAAATCAGCCCCAGGGGTTTCCTCGTCTTCAACTAACTCATCCTCAACCATAAGGTTTGGGTTACCTTTGGCCCTAGCTTCTTCGCTCAAATCGGTTTTGTGACTAGAGTCGCTGGTTTGAGAATGTTGAGTAGCAATTTTGGGGGGTGAAGCGTCGAGGTCACTAGATGGAGGTTGATTAATCTCACTTATAGACCCATTTTCAGATGATGGTTGATAAGTAGGTTTGCCAGCGCTATTCAAAACATCAGGCGTAGAGATAGGCGTGGAGGAAGTCGTTTTCTTGGTTAGAACGTAAATGCTCGCACCACCCTAAAATCAATAGGATCAAAAGGTATAAATGGATAAAAGAGGTAAACAAATTAAGCAAGGTAAGGAGAAGTGTGTTGTACCCTATCACCTTCTACCCAAGGGCTACAGTTATCGCCGTCACTTTGAGCCGCCGCTACCTTTGCCATCTCCTCTCTTAGATAATAAGTGTAGCAGGCCTTTTCCTTGGAATTTTGACTGGAGATTGGTCCAAAGCATCAGTGGCCTTTGGCTATGTCTTCCTCTTCCTATAAGTGAGGTCGAGAACAGGCGACACATCATCTTCATCAGATTCTATGATGATGGGGGCGGCAATAGGCTTTTGGATTTTTAAGGGACTCACTGGAGGCTTTCGAGCAGCTTGAGCCAAGAATGAAATATTAGTATCATCAATGTATAACGCAGACAAAAGAACAAGGGAAAATGGGTAACTTTATAGGCTTGCTGCCTTCTTCGGTCTTCGACTCGATTGGTCTTTTGCTGGTGGGTTTCTTGGATGGAATCTTGATAGCTAAACAAGAACAATATAAAACAATCAGTGTTAGCTGAGAGCAAATGGCTTTCAAAGGGAAGGTACTTCAAGGTAAACCTCCTATGTCACACCTTCATATATGTCTGATTTGATTCAGACATCTTCGATCCCTATATGAAGATGCCCCTTGAAATTGCCTAAAGTATGCTTAGTCGCCACCACCCGTTGAGCTTTTTTCCGAGATTATTGTCGAAATATTTTAATAGAGTCTCTACAAATAAACCAATCTTGAAATGAGGGGCCAAGGGCCACTCCGAAGTCAACATTAGGCAGTGGAGGAAACTTTGGGGGAAATAGTTCAAGAGCCATTTCATAGCGTTTCTCATGAGGAACGTATGAGGAAATCTTTAGGTTTTTCATTTGTTTGAAAATTTCTCTTTAAGCGTAACAGCTGCTTCGCGGATGCTTCGACTAAGTTCATCAGGTCGATAGGCAGTTTCAAAATAGCTTTAAAAAACTTGAATTTCAATTATAAGAGTATAAGTACCTTTCTTGGTCTTTTCCGGCAAAAGAAGAAAAGCTTTGTCAAATAGTTGAATAAAGGAGGTGACGTCACATAATTCTTCGACGTAGTACTTAGCCCACCACTTCCCAAATTCTCGACTGTAGAGGAAGCTGGGCTCAAAGTTGAATGGAGTCAGCTGGGGTCTGCCAATATACCTGGCTATTTGTTTGAGAGCAGTGGTTTCGGTATGGATTGCATTATAGAGAAGGAGATTACTTTTCTTTTCATACATGCACTTTGGGAGGATCTAAACCAATCCAAATTGTTGAGCAACAAGCTTGGACCGGTAGGTTATCAAAGTAACCTGGACCTTTGAAGGGTTGAATCGAAGAGTTAGAATCTTGGGCATCAAAAAGGCTTCCCAAATTAACAATGACTTTGTCTCCTGTTTCTTAGATGGGGAGGGGAAGGTCCTAGTAAACCACTCGGGGGCAATTTTCCTGAAGGCGAATGGGGCCATGCTTGAAGTGAAGGCATGATGCTTAACAAACATCATAATATAACTCATGAAGGTTGGTTGAAGAGCTTCTCCTTCGTCCCTAGGGGTTAGTTGAGCCAATCTTGGGCCTTCAACCCTTCTGTTCCAGATTCCCTCAGCATCCTTGTCGACGAGGCCCTTATTCGGAAGCCTGGCCTCGAAAGTGGCATTAAGCCAAAGTTGTAGTAACCAAAAAGGGCCAGACAGAAGAAGGTTCCCTTTATCCCCTAGATTCTTCAGTTGAGCCACTCCATCGCTCAAGTATTCATAAAGGATTTCCAAAATCATCTCACTTAGGCAGATATCGTGCCCCGCGTGTAGTTGGTTGACTAGAGTAAGACATTTTTTGGCAACTTGTAGGGATTTTGAACAAAACATGGATTGTGACAACCACAAAGCCAAAAAAGCTATGCGCTCCACGTCGGATACAACTTTAGTATCTTTATCATGGTAATATGCAACGTGTGTTGAATACATTACTCTAGTGGTCAAAAAGGCAATAGTATCCATAGAATCGATATAAGGATCACCGGTAGGTCCAGTGGGTTTCAACCATGTGATGGCGGCCATGTCGAAGAGAGTTGGTGCGACTATTCCGCAATGAAAATGGAAGGTATAATGTGTACTTTCCCAGAAGTACAACGAGGAAATCAACATGGGAGTGATGTAATCTAAGTCCAGTTTTGACAGCATAATAAGGTCATATATTCCTATATCTTTCCAAGCCTGGGCTTTTTGTTTCTCTATTTTGGTTAACCAATTTAAGTAATCAGTGGGATCTTTAAAAGTTGGGGTGGCGCGGAAGGCTCTAATACCACTATTCATAAACCTTAGATCTATAGTATCCCCAGCTTGAGAGTTTTCAGTGGAGGTAGTCCTAGGGTTTTTAGTCTGCCCTATGGGTTTGCATTTATGGTAATAGGGAAAAAATTCTCCAAGTTTGTTGGCATCGGCATCTAACTCAGCTAATGGCCCTAATAATGCATTAGTTTCTTTAGAGACAGAAACAAGAATAAGTACCTGAGAGGCGTAAATCATGCATCGTTCCTCTGTCTAAGGCTCTAGCATGTATTGACGGTTGCCAACTATGAGTGGAGTAGGTAGCGTAGCAAATGGAGGAAGTTCAGAGATCTTTTTTGGAGCTTTAGACCTGTTGGTGGTGGTTTTGACAGAGACTCTTTTTCCCTCAAGAGCTTTGTTTGAGGTGGCCAATGTTAGGGTTTAAAAGAAATTTGGGTTTAGTTAAAAAAGTATTTGAAGAAATGAGAGCTTGAGTGCTTGGAAATTCAGAGAACGTGATAAAAATGTGAAATGGGTAAGTAATTGGGTTTTATAAGCCTTCTTGGAAGGAAAGACGTTTCAAATCAACATTAGTGATGGACTAGTTAGTGGGACACATGTCTCCCTTGGGCAGCGTAATGGAGATGGAAATTAATATTGTAGCCCATGATTTCCTAGAAGATAGGAAACATGATGAGCAAAAAAGATTCTATTGTGGGCTGAAAAGGCGCGGGTAGGAAAAAGGCAATGATGACTCTGACGTCACCAGACAAGTTGAAGGAACTGAAAAGTTTTACCAACATTGGTTCACACATTTCGGGTTGATTCGTCTTACCTCTTAAAAGATAAATAAATGTAAGGGGGTATTTCACCGAATGGAGCATTAGGTCAAGTATGGGACATTCAGTAAACAGTCCCTTACCTCAAGTCCTCGGAGATACCCAACAGGGAGCAGAGAAGGATGAGGCAGAGACAGAGCCACTTTGGAATGGAAGCGTCAACGCAAGAAAAAGAAAAGCCAATAACGTGAAGTAGAGGGATCTCATCCTGATGGATGAGCCTCTCCCTCCCCCGGTTAACTACCATTACCCGGTCTTACCTTTTAATTGATGGCTTCTGCTGGAGCACTTGCCTTCGTGATGAATCCATTGAGCTTTTACTATCTTTTTGTTTCTTCTTTCTAGCCTTCAATTGTATGGTTCTTGTATCTCTATTGTCAAGATCCAACACGATCCATGTGATCTCATCTCATACTTGGCCTTCCCCTTCTCTTTCTCTTCATCCCAGGATAGAGCCTTTCACTAAAGGGAGGGTTCCCGAGCTTGGCCGAAATAAATCCTGGAAGTAGCACTGCTTTGGAGAAAAATAGGCAAGACATGTATGAGTAGCGCTGCCTCAATGAAGCATGGGCGTAAAGCATCAAGTGGAGGCGCGGAATCCTTGAAAAAGGGGGGCAGACCGGTCAAAACCAAGTCCAGACGAGCTGGAAAAAAAGAATTCATAGGGCCAAGGCCGAGCTGGAATGCTCATCTCACTTATTGTGTGCTTTGTTGGACTTAGAGGATCTCATTTAGGATCTTTGGTTGGAGGCTTTATCCATATCTTTGTGATAATCTGTTACCTTTGGTTTTCATATGTAACTTACATACCAGTTGTAAGAATGGCGTCATGGAACCACCCTAGGGGAGATGTTTGTAAGACCATTATCCTTTATTTAGCTTTGATCATTTTTTCACAAACAAGACTTTCTCTTGGGTTACCTTACAATGAGGCCATTTACTTTCTTGTTGGTTCCTTTGCATACATGTTGCATTACATTAGCCAATTTCATAATCAAATAAACAATCCCTTGATTCAATGTCAAGTGGTAGTTTTCATAATCATAATAATAAAAATACGATCATTATTATGCGCCACAAGCCTTAAATGGTGGAGAATGAGTAAGAATGGAGCATTCATACCCTTACTCTGATTATTTTGGATGCAAGACACTTGGCTTCTTGTCTAGAATATTCACCTCTACCCCTAGAATTTAGTACAATATAATCATAAACATTCTTTTTCATAAACCATTATCCAAGGTAAATCAACATAACCCATAAAACCTCATTTTTTGTACCTTAGGGCATCATCCCGAAAACCCTTTTCTCAAAGGTAAAATCAACCAACACACAAACATTTTCTACTCCGAACTACAGAGCTCTGTTTCCTCATGACTCGAAGAGTGATACATAGGCACAATGGCCATAATCCTTGGCGAGAACAATAAGAAAAAACTCCCAGAGTCCAATCATTTTTTATACTCTTTAAAAAATAAAAAAAATAAACGTGATAAATACCCGCACATGTAAACAACCCAAATGGTTCCCATGGAGTACCATGGATTTACGGGGTGCTAATACCTTGCCCTTGCGTAACCGACATCTGAATCCAAATCTCTTGCGAGACTGATTCCTTATCTCTGTACTACTCGTGTGCACCCTTTTCTTTCCCCGAGAGTTTTATTGACTATTTTACCTCGCATCTCTGATAGAGGAAATATAAATTAAATTCGGCGGTGACTCTTCTATTTTTCCTTCTCCCGTTTCTCTTTGGTATTGGAGGCATCCTTTAGTCAGTAGTCCAGGTTCACTCGCTCTCGAGGATGATCCCTCCGATTGCAAAAACAGGTACAGGTGGGATGACCTGAAGCGGTCGTGTGTTCACACCAAAATATACTCCCAAAGTTGTTTCCACACCAGTGGTGGTTCCTACTCCTCCTCCTCGGGCAGGGACATCTGCGGTTGTTCCCACTGTTCCAGTTGAGACATTTATGGGTACTTCTAGTAGCCCAACTGAAGCAACCACTTCTAAGTCTAAAGAAGTAACCAAAGAACAAGAGAAACTTATTACTACATAAGAAGGACACGAGTTTCTTAAGCTGATTAAAAAGAGTGATTTCAAGATTGTTGACCAGGTGGGTCAAACTCCTTCCAAGATTTAAATTTTGTCATTGCTACCTAGTTCATGAAGTAGAACACAATCCAAAGATAACCAGGTCCTCGTATGTTTGAGGTGGAAATGAAATGCATGAGAATTTGGGGTCGTGAGCTCATGTTTTGGCTGGGAATTTGGTCAAGTAGCTTTTGGCATGTTTTGTCATTTTGAGGTCCCAAGTTGATGACACCATAACTTTTGATTCCCTCGTGCACTTTGATCCAAACTTTGGCCAAATTATCTTTGACATAAACTTCACAAGATTCAAAAGGAATGGGATCAAAATGATACTTGAGCTAAAAATGGCTAGGGTGGAAACTAGGGATCATGGCAAGGTTTTGGCCCATTTTGGCAATTTGGTCCTCTGCACAAATGAAGTCCTTGATGATTGAATTGGTGTTTGACCCTTGAAGAAAAGTTGTAGAGGGACTCAAAGGACACATTTTTCTCAAAGAATCTTAGAAATTTGATGAAAAATGAAGAAGTTATGGAGTTTGGATCAAAGGCATGACATATTTGTAAATTAGGTCAAACCAACTTGTGCCCCTTGGTGCAAACATGAAGTTTTCTTGCATTTCAAGCCACGATGATGATAGAACAAGCATATGAAAACTATATTAGGGATTGAGTGATCTTGAGAATAACTTGAAGACTGAGTGATGTGTTGGTGTAAGCCCTAGATGTCAATACTTTTCGTACTTATATCAGAGTTATTTATTAATAATAATAAAAGACTTTTTCTTTATTATGTTTGTTTAATAAAGTCCCTAGAATAGCTAGTTCGTTTAATGTATCAAGTGTGACTTAAATCAAGTTTTATTGTGAAGTGGGATAACATTAAAGCATTAAGACTATTATGTTTACAGACTGATGACCACATCTCATAGATCATGGATAAGGAGTTATCAAGTCTTAAAAATAGGTATGAATATTAAGAGAAATATTTATACTGCATTGACCCGCTATGAGAACACTATATAGAATGTTATGCAAAGTGTCATACGTTATTCTCATGGTGATAATGGTGTATACCACCCTTCGACCTGAAACCACTATGGACCCTAGATGTAGAGTCGAGTGCCTTATTGCTGATCAAACATTTGTCCGTAACTGGATGACCATAAAGACAGTTGATGGGTACTCCACAAAGCATGATGAGGGACACGAGTAACCTATATGGAATTTGCCCATCCTGCGTAACAGGATAAATGTGTATGGTCTCAATATTGAACTGGACAATGATGACATGGTATATGCCTTGTGTTCAATATAGACATAAGGGCAAAAGG
Source organism: Lathyrus oleraceus (assembly GCF_024323335.1). NCBI lineage: Eukaryota > Viridiplantae > Streptophyta > Magnoliopsida > Fabales > Fabaceae > Lathyrus > Lathyrus oleraceus. The sequence goes on along the minus strand of NC_066584.1, from coordinate 153,314,672 downwards.
GTAATTGTACACATAAGTATTATCACAAAAGGATTTGTCAGATCACATGACATTTTCGTGTCTTGGGTAGAAGTGATGTGTTGCTAGATACCGCTCACTATTTATTATTTTAAATACGTGATTTAATATAATTGCCAATGCCGCGAAAACCTACAAGGTCACACACAAAAGGACGGATTGATGAGAGATAAACTAACTAAGGAACACCGTAAGGTACCATGCACATAAGTGAATTGTAGAACATCGTAAGGTACGGTGTACTTAAGTAGAATAATAAATATGGTAAGGTACCACGCGCTTAAGTGATTTTGGCATATTATTGTAGCGGTGTATTCGTCACCATTGGAAATATTAACTAGATCCAAGGTAAATCATACAAAGTCGAGTCGCCACCGCACTTCTATTTATCCAAAGGAATGGCTAGAAAGTGAACAAAAGCCTATAAAGTTTTACAAACAAATCTAGTAAAAGAGGGTCAGAGATCTGGGTAAGGGGTTGGTTATGCAAAGGGAAGGCGTTAGGCACCCAATGCATCCTAGGTACTCCTAGGGAGCCCTTTTCACAACTTGTTGTATTGTTATTGTTTATGAAAGTATTTTGTGCAAACATGATTGAAGAGATGAGAGAAGAATATACAAGTTTATTTACATTTTTGTGTTTGGATGGATGAACCCATTGCCTACATACCTTATCATGAAAGATAAGGATCAAAACCCCGTAGTTCGGGTAACAAATTTCAAAACAGATGAGTGAATTGATTTTAAACAAAAGCCTTAAGGTCTTTCGTTATCAACGGGAGGAAACTCGACCTGAACCAACAATCCACCATGTGAGAATAACTTCGACATACTAGAGGGGTTAACCCTGTTATCAGTATGGAAGACTTACGATTCGATCACTAAGGATGCGGTGAGATTTACATGAAAATTTGATCACTATGGCTAATACATGAAAATTTGATCACTATGGCTAATGCATGAAAATTTGATTGACAAGTGGACAAGAGCCACAAAAGCAATTGAGTGGGTTGAATTAACCAATTAGCAGTATTCACAAAATGAAGTCAAAGTATGAATTAGAATTCAATTACAATGAGTATTAGGAAAATGAGAGTTTGAAAATCAAAGGCTTAAAGCCTAGGTTTCTAGTTTTGAAAACAAGTCAGATGTCTGCACAAAAGTTTTTCTGGTTTGGGTTAAGGGTGAAAAATATCGGTCAAGGTTAAGCATGCAAGAGGTGGGTTAAAGGATAAAGCCACAATAGCAATTCCTTTCTCAAGATCATAGAAATGATCCAAGTAAGTTCCTTTGGAATAAGCAACACAAAGCAATAAGCAAATAAGCAGGGTCTCATAAGAGAACAACAAAAACCTGGAAACGGAGTGCCAATCAATGGTCTTACATCCAACTCCAAAAACAAATTGGAAACAGATAGCCAATCAATGGTCTTACATTTAACTCCAAAAACAAACTGGAAACAGATAGCCAATCAATGGTCTTACATCTAGCTCCACAAAAGAAAACAGAATAGGAAACAGATAGCCAATCAATGGTCTTACATCTGACTCCTCAAACAAAACAAACAACAAATGCAAAAACATATGCAAATGCAAACACAAGCAATTACATCAATCAATTATCACACTCTATACACAAGCAAGAGGCTCAAACAAGGTTGGGATTTAGTCAAGGGGTCATATCAACCTCGATAAACAAGCCAAAACTGTAGGGGTGCTGAGGCTCTTAACCACTGACATTGACAGTCAGGGTGAGCAGATGAAAGGTAATGAGGGTTAGACCTCATAGCTCTAAACCCTGGCCTGGGTGAGCTTGAATCAAAGAAGGTGTGAGGATCCAGAATGAGGGACCCTATTCCACATGACTGACTCAATACAAGATTTTGGGTGTTTATTCAAAAGCGTCAGCACGTAGTGCGAGCATAATGAAAGACTTAACTGATTAACAGGGGATTGATTACAAATCCCTTCTATCTGTCAATTGCCTCTTCACTTAGGAGGACTTAACAAGTAACATGCCTCGACAAGGAGGTCTTGAGCACAAACATAAACAATCACAGTCATTGCCTCTTAAGGAGGACTTCAGCCAAATGCCTGCCAAAAGAAACGACAGGGCTTCCAGACTAGATGGAGTTAGAGAGGTTACCTAAGTGGTATACCAACCAAAAGCAAAGAAAAGCTCAAGTAATGAGCTAAAAGCGACTAATGTACATGTACAAAAGCCAAACAATCAGTAGGATATTCAGACAAACAACCAACAGACAACAACAGTGGTTTCCAATATGTACACAAAGCAAGTCCTAAAAGGCAATCACTCGAGTGAGTTCACCACCAAAGGACCTACAACACAATCAAAGTTAGCTAACCAAAGTAACTTGCATCTCAAGTAATGAGATCACATCAACCATTTAGCTAATTGCTTGAACCTGAAATACAAAGCTCAAAAGGTGAATACAAACCACTAGTGCAAAGACTAGGGTCAAAGGCAAAGCAAAAAGTCAAAACAGAAGTTGATGTCCAACATGAAGCACATTTAATCAAGTCAGAACGTGTCCTAAAAAGGATCAAATCCAAATCAATAAGCAAAGCCATCTAATGAACAAGATAAGGCAAAGGCAATCACAATGCACACAATTGGATATCAAACATAAAAAATCCACATTAAAACAGAAATGAATCCAATGATCATGAAAATTTTTATGTGCACACAACATATTAAACACAAGCATCATGCAAAAAATTAGAATCAGAAAAGCTCAATTTGCATGTATATGAAAATGAACAAGAGCAACATCAAAATGTGTGACACACATTGTCACACCATACATCCATGTATCCAAAACATAGATGGAATATGCTAAAAATGCCAAACCAAGTCTCAAAAATCATGTAGCATGTTAGGAATAAGCATGTCAAATTTCATGGAAATTGGAGAAACAATGATCATTTCACAATCAATTGAATGAAGCATGGTACATTTACATACATGTTCAAACACACAATCTCAATTAAAAATCCAGAACCATTCAATTCACACAAATGACATCTAAAAATAATAGACATCAATACAATCAAGTGAGACAAAATTAGGAGCAATTTGGATTTGTTTGCTATTTTTGGTGATTTTTTGAATTTGATGAAAATAATGAAATGAATGGAAAACATGTAGAAAATGATAATTGAAAATGAAATGGGAAATTGCATTAGTCACGGTTCGATCTCAGGACATGTGAGTCACAATAAGCGCTGAATAAAACATTATAAAACAATCCAAAACATCACAGGCTAGGATCGAACAGGCATTCAAGCGGTTGCAAGCGCATTAGAAAATGAAACCCAGCGTTTGGTGTAAAGTGAGAAATTAAAAGTGAAATTCAAAACATCCACACGTGGAATCGAACACAGGTTTATGATGTTAATAGCGCTCAAACAGTGAATTCACACGCGCGAACCAGAAAACCCTAAGTATTGTTCATGCGCGGTGGTTGACGGTGGTTTCCACCGTCTTCCTCAATGGAACCGGCGACGCTACAGTGACATTCATCAAAAAAATTCCAGGATTTTGCATATTATACACCGATCGAATCGTCTCACTACAAGGAACACGGACCTATGATTAATTCCAGCTAAATCTCTATGAACAAGGCAAATCGAACAGAAACATAATGCACAACCAAATTTCAACTCAACATATCTCATTCAATACTTCACCAAATTAAAATCTATTGATATCAGCATCATCAGTGAGTCAAGGCCTGTCTAATCATGGTAATAAAATGGCAAATTATGAGATTTGAAATTCAACCTCTTTGAAGAACAGTGAACTGATTTCTTGGATTCAAGCTCCAACAATATCCTGATCCACTCCTAAGCTTGTGTATGGAAGCTTTATGCATGAATTGATGCTTAAATCCACTTGAATGCAGCTCAAACTTCAAGTTCCATGTTCATCATCAAGCTTGGTGTGTGCATGATTCTTGGCCAATTTCTTCAATCCACAGCTCATCCCTACTAAATGATGATCAATGAACACGAATATGCAATAAAATTGAGGTGTTATGTGAAGAATTTTGAAGTTTCAGTTGAGAGAAAATTTGGAGGGAAAGAAAATTTTCAAATCTAGAATGTGATTGTTCTGAAAATTCTGTTATGCTTAAGCTTATATACCATGTGCTAATCACCCTGAAATTGTAATTAGTCATTGGCTAATTGGGATTAATGAAATGTAAGGTGAATGACCAATTTTGGCAAGTGTGTGATGCATGGAGAATTTACACGTGAACAGTGCACATGCATGGCTCAAACTCACTCAAAATCATCTCATGAGCAAGATTGGATTGGAATTTTGTATGTATGACGCACCAAATTTGAATTATGCATTTCCCCTCCAAAATGCACTTGAATGAACATATGATCATGTGAACTATTTTCATGCAATGCAATGATGGATTTGGAAACTCTTGGTCATAATGAGCATTTTGCAAAAAGGGGGACTCAATTTGGAGTTTTGGATCAAAAGTTATGGCACTTTGAAGTTCCAAGCATACTTTGCAATCATTTGTTCATAACTCCTCAACCATTCATCAGATGATCATCATCTTAGACTTTTTGGAAATGGAAGAGAAATATCTTCAACTTTCATGTTGACCAAAAATTCATTTGAAGCTTCTTTGATATTGGAAAGTCAAGTTGAATGTGAACCAAAAACTTGCCATTTTTGGAAACTTGAAATTACAGGTCACTTTCCATTTTTGGAAACTTTTGATTTGGCTTCAAAATCTTCAAGGTAGATGTTTGACATGATGAATAGGCATTGTTTGAACATGAATGGGGATGTTAAGATCAATTCCGTCACCTCAAAGCCTTCAATTGACTGCACAGTTGATTGTATGGTCCTAAGATGACCTGAAGATGCCTGATGAATTTGAGCTTCAACCTCTTGGGGAATTTGCTTCAAAATAAACCTCTAGCTCATATAGGTTCAATATAATAACATGTGGTCCTCATACCAAGAAAATACCATCTGCCTCTTTCCCAAAGGAAATCCTTGAATGGCTTGACCTGTGCTTGCTTAGACTGCAAAACAAATGTTAGATGACATATTTTTGGTGCTTTTGGTTAGTGAGTAAAACAAGAAAAGCAATGATATACAATGAAAGCAATGCCTGGTGATCTCAAACACTCACAGGAGATCCCAACCCAAAGGTAAGGAAGCCAAGATGCTCAAATGATCCTTGAGGCTATGCAATGCTATGATATGATGCCATGAGGGATCTTATGGACAAAATTAGGGTCTTACAATTATAAGATATGTGACACATTCACTTAAGTGGGCTTCTTAGCTTGCAGCCCACAGATGTGGTTCTATAAATATAACCCTTGTGTAGAAGCATTTATGTAGTTGCAATTTCGTTTCTCTCTCTCTCTCTCTCTCTCTCTCTCTCTCTCTCTCTATCTATCTATCTTTCTCTCTCAGTCAAAGCCTTCATTCGTAGCAGCTAGCACTGAGATTGAAGGAATTCGTTCGTGTGGACTGACTAGAGGCGTTGTCATCGTTCAACATTCGTGATCGCTCCATAGATCTGCATCAGAGGTTACAATCGCCACAAGAGGTAACGATTCTATCACTGATCATGCCCATTCGTAAGGATCACTAAAGAAGAATTTTTTTTAATTCCACTGCATTTTGGAACACTCTTCTCCTTCAGTGGTATCAGAGCCACTTACGAAACCATGCATCTAATAGCTGTTTATTTTCTATATTTTCTGTATTAATACGATTAAAAGACAGAATGAATCAAAGAATAAACGAGTAATTAAATTTGGCATTATGTGTGTACGATTTGGATGATTAATGTTGACTATGCTTCGGAATCCGATGTTAGTATGGTGAAGCAGCGATACATCGATCGTCCATAGGTTACGCAATTGAGATCGATCAAGTTATATATCTGATATAAGTAATCCTGGTGCAAAATACGGTATATATGATATACTGGTTCTGTTTCATTCATTCAAACACTTAATGGTTATTTTCCTTTGAGCAATCGATGGTCATTTGCTTCTTGATCCGACATTAGTATGCTGAAGTAATGACGTGTTGATCAATCATATTGAATTAACAATCGAGGTGTGTTTGACAGTCTGAAATTGGTGGATTAGGGTTAGTGACGACACAAGGGTTTTGATGTCAAAGAGTTATGCAACTAGGGTTGTGACTACGCAAGAGTTGTGCTTTAAATTATCAAATGTTGATGCAAAAAACGACGTCAATTTCAAATGAATTGTTCATTAAAATTCCCCGTCTGCTGAACGTTTAGCGGAACCCCTGGCTAACTCTGCGTAGTGTGATCGGTCGCCGAAATTTAATTTGGTTTTAATTAGTAAAAGTAATTTAAATTAATAATTATAATGTGTTTATTATTATTGTCTTGTGGTGATCGGTTATGGCCTTAGTTTTCCTTTATTTTGTTTTGGGATTTTAAAATATGACCCGCGTGTCGTGCCTCTCTTTTAATCTCTTAATGTAACTTCTTTTCTCATCTCACTCCCTCGTATGTAAAACGAGTTTATTTTATGTAATGTAATGTTATGAAGAAAGAGAAGAATACAATATCAAAGGAGGACAACCTTGAAGATCTTGCTTGGAGAAGCTTAGATCATTATTAGGTTAGCTTAGGTTCTCTCGTTGGCTTGGGAGAACAATTGCGCTAGGGGCCATAATTGTTTCATTATGTATTTTGATGCATGTGAATGTATATTGATGCATGTGAGAGACAATTTATATGATAAATAAGTCGGTGAGATCAGAATAATTGCAAATTCCCTGAAATTAAATATTAAGTTTAATGCTTTCCAAGTTTTAGCACTCATCAAGACTAGTATCGGATAATGTAGGTTTCGCCTACGCGGGGTGCATGTTATATATTAGTAAGGTGCGATGGGATAATTGTAATATCCAATTGCTAAAACAATGGGTCAAACTTAACTAAACAAATTATAATAAGATTATATATGTTTAGAATCAAGAGTTGGAAATGATCCATGTGATGGATTAGAATAAGGAGTTATTCACCCAACCATAATATTCGAGAGTTGTATTAGATACAATTGGAAGGAGTTCCTACCTAAATAACCTAGTTTTGTGTAATCTGCCTACGCGGACTTAAAACAAAGTGAAATGTGGATCTCGACCCACTAGAAAATCTTCCAACGGGATTTTTAGAATCAAATGGTTAGGGTCATTTGTTTTGAGTAAAATAGTTGGAGCATATTTAATTAAAGGCCTAATTAAATATGTTATTGATACTTATATTTTTCATTATTTTAATGTAGATTACCATGACAACAAACACCTCTAACAACATTTTGCGATCAATCCTTGACAATGAAAAATTGTCTGGGACAAATTTTCTGGATTGGCACCGAAATCTGAGGATTATCCTCAAACATGATAGAAAGTTGTATGTCTTGGAGAAACCTGTTCCTGAAGAGGAACCTCCTAGTTCTGCACCTTAGGCAAAAAGAGATGCTTATAAGAAGCATGTCGATGATGTCAATGAAACTGCTTGCCTCATGCTAGCTACCATGAACTCAAAGTTGCAAAAGTAATATGAGAATATGGCAGCGTTCGATATGATCGAACACCTGAAGATGCTTTATCAAGAGCAAGCAAGGCATGAAAGGTTTGAAGTTTCAAAAGCCCTTTTTCAAGGCAAGTTAGCTGAGGGAGCCCCTGTAGGTCCCCATGTGCTCAAGATGATTGGGTATGTGGAGAACCTTGAGAGATTGGGTTTTCCCCTCGGAAAGGAACTTGCGAATGATTTGATCTTGCAATCGTTGCCAGATAGATTCAATCAATTTATCCTTAATTTTAATATAAATGATATGGACAAATCTCTTCCTGAACTGCTAGCCATGTTAAGAACTGCTGAGCAGAATCTGAAGTCAAAAGGGAAGTCCATTCTGATGATTGGAAATGGAAAGTGACAGAACAAAAGACCCACCAAGCAGGGTGATAAAGGGAAAGGCAAGGACGTTGTCAAACCCTAACCCATTGTTGCTGCTTTGAAGCCTAGTGGAGGTATAGCAAAGGAAGACACCTGCTTCCATTGCGGTAAGACCAGGCACTAGAAGAGAAACTGCCCAAAGTACCTAGAAGATAAGAAGAATTGAGTAGAGACTTCGACTTCAGGTATTTTTGTTCTTGAAATTAATTTATCTACTTCTGCATCATGGGTATTAGATATTGGATGCGGTTCTCACATTTGTACCAATGTGTAGGGGCTAAAAAGGAGTAGAGATTTGGCAAAAGGTGATGCTTTAGCTGTAGGAACTTATGTATTGACTTTACCTAGTGGTTTAATAATTCAGTTAGAGAACTGTTATTATGTACCTGCAATTAGTAGGAATATTATTTCTGTTTCTCGTTTGGACAAGTTTGGTTTTTCATTTATAATAAAGAATAATTGTTTCTCAATTTATTTGAATGATATATTCTATGCTACTTCACAAATGAACAATGGACTATATGTCGTTGATCTTGAAATGCCTATTTATAACATTAATACTAAAAGGATGAAACCTAATGAGTTAAATCAAACTTACCTTTGACATTGTTGATTAGGCCACATAAATGAGAAATACATTTCCAAACTCCATAAAGATGGACTCTTGGACTCTTTTGATTATGAATCATATGAGACATGCAGATCTTGTTTAATTGGAAAGATTACAAAGTCGCCATTCAAAGGAAAAGTTGAAAGAGCTAATGATCCTTTGGCCCTCATACATACTGATGTATGTGGACAACTGAACATACCAGCCAGAGGAGGTTTTCAGTACTCCATCACATTTACTGAAGATTTCAGTAGATATGGTTATATGTATTTAATGAAACACAAATTAGAGTCCTTTGAAAAATTCAAGGAATTCAAGAATGAAGTATAAAACCAACTAGGTAAGAATATTAAAACTCTTCGATCAGATCGAGGTAGTGAGTATTTAAGCCTAAAGTTTGATGACCATCTGAAAGAGTGTGGGATCCTATCCCAACTTACTCCTCCTGGAACACCTCAATGGAACGGTGTATCTGAGAGAAGAAATCGAACCTTGTTAGACATGGTCTGATCCATGATGAGTCACGCCGATCTTCCAAACTCCTTTTGGGGACATGCACTATTGACAACAGCTTACACACTTAACCGTATTCCATCCAGAAAGGTTGAGAAGACACCATATGAGATATGAAGTGGTAAGAAATCACATATGTCTTACATGAAGATTTGGGGTTGCGAAGTTTATGTGAAACGACAAATTTCGACTAAGCTTGAGCCTAAATCTGACAAATGCTTATTTGTGGGGTATTCTAAAGAAACAAGAGGGTATTACTTCTACAATCCTTCTGAGGGCAAAGTGTTCGTCGCTCGAACTGGAGTTTTCCTAGAAAAGGATTTTATTTCCAAAGGAATCAGTGGGAGGAAAGTAGAGCTTGAAGAAATTCAAGAATCACAAAGCATTGATACACCTATAGAGGAATTAGAGCAGGAAACACAAGTAGTTGTGGAAGAGCAAGCTGCTCAAGTAGAACAAGACCATCGTAGGTCAAGCAGGATATGTCACCTACCTGAGAGATATGGATATCTCATAAATGATCAAGGTGATGTATTACTCATGGATCAAAATGATCATATGACCTACCAAGAGGCCATAACTGGTCCCGAGTATGAGAAGTGGCTAGAAGCCATGAAATCTGAAATGGATTCCATGTACATAAACCAAGTTTGGACCTTGGTAGAGCCTCCTGTAGGAGTTAACCCTATAGGACGCAAGTGGGTAATAAAAAAGAAGACTGACATGGATGGTAAGGTACATACCTATAAGGCAAGACTGGTTGCAAAAGGATATACACAAATTCATAGGGTTGACTATGATGAAACCTTTTCACCAGTTGCAATACTTAAATCTGTTCGGATTTTACTTGCTATCGCTGCATATCATGATTATGAAATATGGCAGATGGATGTCAAAAATGCTTTCCTTAACGGGAATCTTCTTGAGGGTGTGTACATGACACATCCTGCAGGATTTGACATACAAGAAGAAGCCCAAAAGATATGTAAGTTACAAAGATCAATCTATGGATTGAGGCAAGCTTCCCGAAGCTGGAATCTTCATTTTGATGAAACAGTAAAACAATTTGGATTCATCAAGAACAAAGATGAGCCTTGTGTCTACAAGAAGGTTAGTGGGAGCATGATCGTTTTCCTGGTATTATATGTAGATGACATATTACTCATTGGAAACGATGTCCCTACCCTACAACAAGTAAAGTCTTGGTTAGGGAAATGCTTTTCTATGAGGGACCTGGGTGAAGCAATCTATATATTAGGAATCAGGATCTATAGAGATAGATCATAAAAACTACTTGGCCTAAGTCAGAGTACATACATAGACAAAGTGTTGAGACGCTTTAATATGCATGTTTCCAAGAAAGGATTTATACCTATGCAACATGGCTTGTGTCTATCAAAAACACAATCCCCTTCAACTAAGGAAGAAAGGGATCGCATGAATAAGATTCCATATGCATCTGCAATAGGATCTATCATGTATGCCATGTCATGTACTCGACCAGATGTCTCGTACGCTTTAAGTGCAACGAGTAGGTACCAATCTGATCCCAGTGATGCTCATTGCATAGCTGTCAAGAATATCCTTCAGTATTTGAGAAGGACTAAAGACTCATTCTTGATATATGGAGGTCAGGAAGAGCTTGCTATAAATGGATACACCGATGCTAGCTTCTAGACAGATAAGGATGACTTTAGATTGCAATCTGGTTATGTGTTTTTCTTAAACGGTGGCGTTGTGAGCTGCAAAAGTTCAAAGAAAGATACAGTTGATGATTTTACAACTGAGGCCGAGTATATTGTTACCTCAAGTGCAGCAAAGGAAGTTGTTTGGATCAAAAATTTCATTAGTAAACTTGGCATAGTACCTAGCATTGTGGATCCCATTCGTCTCTATTGTGATAATAATGGTGCTATCGCACAAGCTAAGGAGCCTAGATCTCACCAACGATCCAAACACATACATAGGCGTTATCACCTCCTTCGAGAGATAATAGATATAGGAGATGTGAAAATATGCAGAGTACCTACACTTGACAATATTGCTGACCCACTGACAAAGCCTCTTGCGCAGCAGAAGCATGATGGCCATACTAGATCTATGGGCATTAAGGGTGAGCCTGATTAGCTCTAGTGCTAGTGGGAGATTGTTGGTGTAAGCCCTAGAGGCCAATACTTTTGGTACTTCTATCAGAGTTATTTATTAATAATAAAAGGCGTTTTCTTTATTAGGTTTGTTTAATAAAGTCCCTAGAATAGACAGTCCGTTTAATGTATCAAGTATGACTTAATCATGAGATCACATTAAACATAAGGACACTATTCTTAAAGTATCCATGGTCAAGCTTTATTGTGAAGTCGGATAACATTAAAGCATTAAGACTATTATGCATATAGACTGATGATCACATCTCATGGATCATGGATAAGGAGTTATCAAGTCTTAAACATAGGTATGAATATTAAGAGTAATATTTCTACTGGATTGACCAACTATGAGAATACTATATAGAATGTTATGTAGAGTTTCATAAGTTATTCTCATGGTGATAATGGTGTATACCACCCTTCGACCCGAAAACACTATGGACCTTAGATGTAGAGTTGAGTGCTTTATTGCTGATCCAAAATTGACCATAAAGACAGTTGATGGGTACTCCACAAAGTATGATGAGAGACATGAGTGACCTAGATGGAATTTGCCCATCCTGCATAACAGGATAAATGTCTATGGGCCCAATATTGAACTGGACAAGGATGACACGGTCTATGCCTTGTGTTCAATATAGACATAAGGGCAAAAGGGTAATTATACACATAAGTATTATTACAAAAGGATTTGTCAGATCACATGACATTTTCGTGTCTTGCGTAGTTGTGATGTGTTGCTAGATACCGCTCACTGTTTATTATGTTAAATACGTGATTTAATATAATTGCCAATGCCGCGGAAACCTATAGGGTCACACAAAAAAGGACGTATTGATGAGAGATAGAGTAACTAAGGAACACTGTAAGGTACGGTGCACTTAAGTGAATTGTAGAACATCGTAAGGTATGATGTACTTAAGTAGAATACGAAATATGGTAAGGTACCATGCGCTTAAATGATTTTGGCATATTATAAGATATGGGCCACATACACTTAAGTGGGCTTTTTAGCTTTCAGCCGACACAAGTGGTTCTATAAATAGAACCCTTGTGCAGAAGCATTTGTGCAGTTGAAATTTTCTCTCTCTCTCTCTCTCTCTCTCTCTCTCACACACACACACACACACACATTCAAAGCCTTCATTCGTAGTAGCTAGCAATGAGATTGAAGGAATCCGTTCGTGTGGATTGAGTAGAGGCATTGTCATCGTTCAACGTTCGTGATCGCTCTGTAGATCTGCATCAAAGGTTACAATCGCCACAAGAGGTATTGATTCTATCACTGATCATGCCCATTCGTAAGGATCACTAAAGGAGAAATTTTTTAAATTCCGTTGCATTTTGGATCGCTCTTCTCCTTCATGACGTGGCATGCAAATAAACACGTGAACCACCTTTGAGTCAAGATGAAGCAAACTTGCATTTCCTTTGATCAAAAGACCTTTGTCTTGCCTTTATTTGGAACATGATCACCTATGTGCACAACAAGAACAAACAAGTACCAACTCTTATTGAAGTTAGGGTTAGTTGACAAGTAAAATCTGGATGAAACCCTAATGTTAAGATACAAACTACAAAATGGCCATGCTTGTGATCCAATGACTCAATGCAATTGTCATGCATGATATGATTTGATGTATGCAAATGAATTATGGAAAAAAGGAAAAAGGGAAGGTAAATTTTGGGGTATGATAGCTACCCCTATTTAATCATCTTAAACCTGAAGGTGCGAATTGCGTTAGCTTTTCAGGTGTTGAGGTGGAAGAGGAGTAAATATTGAAATAACACAAAAATCCAGAGATAAAGGGGTTGTGTCATAAGGAATAGGAGGTAAACTGGATGGTGAGAATGAGAGCCCTCCGTAAGAATGCATTTTTGACAAAAAAGGGTCATTCATAGTTGGGAGTCCACTTTCCCCGAGGATCCGAGTGTATAAGAGAAAGTCTTTTGAGCACAAGCTCTCCGACTTGGAATGAGAGAGGAAGAACCTTCTCACCAAAAGTTCTCTTGAGGCGGCGTTGGTATAACTGACCATTTCAGAAGGTCGCCATGAACGTTTCTTCAATGAGATTCGGCCGATCATATATGGATTACACCCATTCAGCTTCATCGAGGTATGCTTCCATGATGGCCCTCAGAGAGGGGATTTCAACTTTAATAGGCAGAACATCCTCCATTCCATATACTAGAGAATAAGAAGTTTCCCCAGTAGAGGTACGCACTAAAGTTTTGTATCCACGTAAAGCAAATGGAAGCATCTCATTCCAATCCTTATGCGTCTTGACCATCTTCTGGACAATCTTCTTGATATTCTGGTTAGATACTTCGACGGTGTCATTCATATTGGGCCGGTATGGTGAAGAGTTGTGATGCTCGATCTTAAACTCTTGGCACAAATCACTCATCATATTTTTATTAAGGTTACTGGAATTGTCAAAAATAATATTTCTAGGAACACCATAATGACATATTATTTATTTCTTGAAGGATCGTGTAACCACTTGTCTTATGACATTTACATATGAAGCAGCTTCAACCCACTTTGTGAAGTAGTCAATGACAACTAGGATGCAACGATGATCGTTAGAAGCTTTCATCTCGATCATACCAATCATGTTAATTCCCCACTTAGAGAAAGGCTAAGGAGAAGCCAAGATGTCAATGGACTTGGAGGAACATGGATCTTGTTGCAAAAAATCTGGCACTTATGACACCTCTTGAAGATGTTATAACAATTGACCTCCATTGTTGTCCAATAATATCCATCCTGAAGGATTTTCTTAGCCATAACAACCCCTTTAGCATGTACACATTCACAACCCTCATGTATGGACCTTATAACCATGCTTTCTTTGTGTCTATTCAGGCATCTAAGTAACACAGAATCATAATTCCTATTGTACAAAACATCCCCATTCAAGAAAAACCTAGCAGAAAATCTTAACCAAGCCTTCTTATCTATGATGGATGCTTTCTCGCGATATTATTGTCTTTTTAAATATCTTTTAATGTCATAGAACCAAGGCTTTTCGTCAAATTCGTCCTCCATTGCTAGACAATGTGTTGGTTCATCCAACTGGTCAATATGGATGGCAGGTGCTTCGTTCTTCCACTTGACTTTAAACATATATGAAAGAGTAGCTAGAGCATTCGCTACCTGATTCTCTTCCCTCGGGATATAATGAAAAGTAATTTCATCAAAATAGGGATCCGTTTTTGGATGTGTTCTCTATACAGAATCAACTTCTTATCCCATGTTTCTGAATCTCCTCGAACTTGACCGATTACTAAAGCAGAGTCTTCAAACACTTTAAGAATCTTGATTCTTAAATTGATGGCTACTTCATGGCATTTTGCATTAGAGGCACTGTCGAACGTGAACGTCTGTTGCGTTCCTGGTCCGGGTCCTTCGCCAGGGCCTGGAATATTGCAATCTCGGATGAACATGATGTCGTCATCGGGAAAGTCAAACTTGATTGGTTATTAACCTTCCATAGGCATATGGGCAAGGTAGTCAGACAAGACGTTCCCCTTGATAGCTTGTTGAGTCATGTACTAGATGTCATACTCGGTTAACAACATTTGCCACCAAGAAAATCTTCCACTGACCGCACGCTTCTCAAAAATGTACTGTATTGGATCCATTTTGGATATCAACAAAGTTGTATGGCAAATCATATATTGTCTTAGGCGTCGAGCTTCCTAAGCTAAAGCATAACAAGTCTTCTCCAACAGTGAGTATTTGGTCTCACATTCGGCGAACTTCTTTCTTAAGAAATAGATTACATGCTCTATTCGGATCATGTCATCATGTTGACCCAATACACAACCCATTGATTCATCTAGCACTGTGAGATACATGATTAATGGCTTACCAGGAACAAGTGGTTTCAAAATCGACGGTTCTTTCAAATACTTTTTTATCTTGTCAGATGCCTCTTAACGAACATCGTTCCACAGAATCACTTGATTTTTCTTTAACAATTTGAATATCGATTCACAAATAGCCATTAAATGAGAGATGAATCTCGAGATGTAGTTAAGTCGTCCAAGGAATCCTCAGACTTATTTTTCTATTTTGGGAGTTGGCATATCTTGAATGGCTCTGACCTTATCGGGATCAACCTTAATACCCCTTTGGCTAACAATGAACCCCAACAGCTTGTCGGAACGGACCCCAAAGGTGCACTTAGCAGGATTCAGCCTTAGTTGGAATTTCTGGAGTCTGGAAAATAGCTTTCTCAGATGGTCTAAGTGGCCGTCTTCAGTCTTGGACTTAGCATTCATATTATCTACATACACTTCAATCTCCTTGTGGATCATGTCATGAAAGAGAGTCATCATATCGCGCTGATATGTTGCACCTTCATTCTTCAAGCCAAAATGCATGACTTTGTAGCAGTATGTTCCCCAAGGTGTGATGAAAGTTGTCTTCTCCATATCATATGGAGCCATCTTGGTTTGATTATACCCTGAAAAACTGTCCATGAAACAAAAGATTGAGTTTTGAGAAGTGTTGTCTTCCAGAACATCAATATGAGGCAAAGGAAATCATCCTTCAGACTCACTTTGTTAAGATCACGGTAGTCCACACACATTCAAACCTTCCCATCCTTCTTCAGAACCAGAACAATGTTAGCAACCCATTGAGGATATTCAACAATAGCTAGGAAACCAGCATCAAACTGCTACTTAACCTCTTCTTTGATCTTCAGGTCCATGCTAGGTCTGGTTCTGTGAATCTTTTGCTTAACCGAAGGACATTCGGGCTTGAGCGGTAAGCAAATGAGGACCTTGCAAGCTATCCACATGCCTCAGGCGAGGGAAAGGGACAAGAAAAATAAAATGCATTACATTTTTTCCAAGAAAACCACAGGGATTACAATAGAATCTAGTTGTCGAGCTTGATTCCCGAAGGACACTTGGGGACGAAACCGGAGACTTGATGCTGGCTGGAGCTTGCACCATCTACTACTGCTGCTACATAAGGATCAAACTGGTAGTTTGTGCTACTAAACCTAACTGGGTTGAACTTTTTACCTCCCCTCACAATTGGATGTCAAGAAGTAGGACTATAACTGAGACCGAAGCGGTCATGCTTCTTAGATATTTATCTGGTCACAACCCTGAAGAGGGCCATTCTTAAGAGTCTTCTTAGCACTCTTTCCTAATGATTGCACCATGGATGTTGATTGGCTTTAATTGACAGAGGCGGAGCTGATCTCTTCAAAATCCAAACCTTGGAAAGGAACTTCATATATTCCTTCCTCAATTTCAACATCTCGGAAGGAAGACAACTCACTGATTATAAAATACTCCTCGCCACAGACGATGACAAACTTGTCCTTAAACATGAATTTCAACTTTTGATGCAGATAAGAAGTTACTACATTCGCTGCACGAATCAATGGCCTCCTTAATAGGAAGCTATAGGCATTGTGGATATCCATGGCTTGGAAAGTGATGATGAACTGGTGGGGACTCAAACTAATTGGCAAATATACTTCCCCAATGACCTCCCTTCGAGATCCATTAAAAGCTAGGACAATCAAAGCGCTTGCCCTTATCCACGGTCCCTCAAACTGCAATTAACTCAATGTGCTTCTTGGCAACATATTGAGCGAAGAGCCCGTGTCAACTAGGACCCTAGAGAATAAAGTATCTGCACAAGTTATAGAAAAATGTAAAGCTTTGTTGTGATTAAGTCCTTGTGCCGTCAACTATGCTTCGTTGAACCCCTAGTATTTTCTTGTTGTGATATTGGCCACCACATCATCAAATTGGTCCACTATGATATCCTACATCACATGGGCCGTGTTGAGAAATTTCAAACGAGCCTTTTAGTTAGCTTCTGAACTGAGCGATAACGACAAATTGAAATATTTGATGGAGTTTGATCCAGCTGGTTGACAATCTTGAAATCACTTCTTTTAACCAGTTTCAGGAATTCCTTCCCCTCTTTTGTAGTAATGACCTTTTCTGACTTCTGTTTCTCATTAATCACTTCATTCCCCCTTGAAGTTGTTGTTTCTGCTGAATCACCAAAAGTACCTTTTGAGATAGAAGAAACAGGTGCCCCAATTGGAGTTGTGGTAACACAAACAGATGCCCCTACCTGAGGAGGAGGAGAAGGGACTATTACTCGCATTGGAACAACCTTGGGAGTATATTTTGGTGAAAAAACACGCCTACTTCAGGTCATTCTCCCTGGACCTAATATATTGATGATCTCTGGATTAGAAAACTGTATTTCTTAACCACTAACTAAAGTAGTTGCGTTGTACTTACAAGGCATCACCTTAGAGTTATAATAAGGAAAAGCTGATGGAACATGAAAGGTAATGGATTTTGTACTTTCTTTATCAATGCTTATATCTATTTCTTATGATAAACAATATCAATAGGATCGAAAATGGAAACTTACCCCATGGTTCTATCCCTTGAAAACTACAAGATTCCTTGATTCATCAACTCTTGGACGTAGTCCTTGAGTTTTTCACATCTATCCGGCTCAATCTTGCACATGTCACAATCATCATGCATACCTGCCAGCGCACCACACTTCTACATACTCACTAAGATACTTTATCATGAAATCTTCACATCATCTACCAAACTGCACCTTTGTCATGTCTTCTTCAAGAATCGCATTCACTGTCTGATTACCATGATTAGGTAATGGATTATCCTTCATATTCGACTTTTCTTCGATGAATGACCAAATATTATGGTTAATGAGTTCTTGTACTTTGTTTTTGAACACATAAAATCCACGATTGTATGCCCAATGTAACCTGCATGGAAGGCACAAGATACATTGGGGTTGTGGGATGGAATATACAGAAATACATCGGGTGGAATCCCCTTAGGAACAATCACTCCCACATGCATAAGATAAGGGAACATATCGGAGTATGGTACTAGATGTAACACCCCGATAAAAATAAGATAATTATTTAATTTAAGTTAATATTATATTTATTAATTTAATTAAATAATTGGAAGTATTGGATTATTATTATTATTATTATTGGAATAATAATTATTGGAAAATATATATAAGTTGGAAATAAGGAAAAAAGGTTCCATTTTGGTAAAAAGAGTTTTCACGTGAAAACAGAGAAGCGGCTCAAAAAGAGGAAAAGGGCAAAGAGACAGAGCAAGAGGAAGAAGGTTGGAGAAGAGAAAAGCTTGAAGCTTAAAGATTCGCCGGATTAACTCAGGTAAGGGGGGTTTATCGTCGTTTAATGGGTATTATGGGTTAACATGTAATGGGTAGTGATAAGCCATTGATTTGACCCTAATTGGGATGTTGAATGCTGAAAAATTGTGTTGGATAAGTTGTGTTTAAGCTGTAATTGAATCTGTATTTGTGTGAATTGTGATTTCCCGAACGTATAGCTTTTTACGGAATCGGAATCGGAGGTCCGGAAGTCCTCCAACGGCGGAAAATGCGGAGAATTCTGCATTCTGCTTCGTGTTAGCGCAGGAACAGCTTTCTGTCTTGCGTTAACCGGTTAACCCAGGGTGTTAACCGGTTAACACTGTTATGAACTGTGAAATATTGTTGTTTTGCTTGCGTTAACCGGTTAACCCAGGGCGTTAACCGGTTAACACTGTTGTGAATTCTAAGAAATTGCTGTTTTGTCTGTGTTAACCGGTTAACCCAGGGTGTTAACCGGTTAACACTGTTAAAATTGGCCAGGAAGCGTGTTCTGTCCTGCGTTAACCGGTTAACCCAGGGCGTTAACCGGTTAACACTATTGGAAATTGGAAAAAATTGATATTTTAATGTCGTGAACATAATTGGTGATTGGCCTATATCGGTGTGTGATATAGTAGGGATTATTTCCCGTTGTTTTGAGTAGGATAGGTATTAGTAGAGTGTGTTAATACTGTGATTGAATTATTTGGCATGACATGATATAATTATGTGATAAATATGCTGATGATGTGTGAAAATATGCATAATGTTGGGAATGTATGTATTATGTATGTAATTATGGATGGACTGTTTTATGGCTTAGAGTGTGAGCATATGTCCATTGTGGATTGTTGTTGATGTTGCATGCTAGGTGATTTGGCATAGCATAATGTGGCCTTATGGTGGTAGCTAATTCCTATGGTGAGGAATTAGTGATGTTAGTCATTTTGGACTGTTGTTGATGTTTGCATGCTAGGTGATTAGCGTGCATAGCATGGCCCTTGGGGTGGTACCTAATTCCCATGGTGAGGAATTAGTGATGTGAGTCACTAGGTCTCAAATGAGTGGGACTAGTGAGCTTGGTAGCCGTACCTGGATTTGGTCGGTGAAGTTGAACTATATGTTCACGAATAGTCGGTACCGCATGCATGGAGTCTCATTGCATAATGTATGTATGGCGTATAATATGAATGGATGTATTCCAATATTATACGTGTGTTTTGTGTTGGTGTTGAGTATGAATTGAGATTATAAGTGTGCTTTATGTTGGTGTTGAGTATGATGTTTGAGTTGATGTGCCGTTACGGAATGTGTGTTATGATTAGGGTGATGAAATGTGTTAAATTACTTAACATTGCATGATATTTTATAATGCTTATTATTTCGATTGAGGAACTCACCCTTACAACTATTTTTCAGGTAACGAGCAGTGATTGAGTAGAAGCTAGTGCTTGGAGTCTAGTGTAGTCTCCTTAGTGGGTCATGCTCTGGTAGATGTAACATCGGGATGGGATGTTTTAAATGTTTATTGTTGGTTGTGAACCAGTTTACATGTAATATGCTACATGTTTTGAATGATCGATTTGATCTCTATCCGCTGCGTATTGTGCAATGCTTTATGTTTTGAATTAAATAATGAGCATGACTAAATATTATGGTGAATGGTGTGAAGTGTTTGTGTGACACCCTTAATTGCATATCTACTCTATTTGATATATGTTGTTATTTTAATTAAATATTTGGGGTAATTTAGAAGGGTGTTACATTAGTGGTATCAGAGCATAGTCGTTCGAGTCGAGTCGTAATTATTCTGTTTCCCTGTACGGGATAGGTGTTGTGTAACCCTATCAGTACTTATTGTTTTAGCTTGTTGGATTAACTCAGAATAGAAATGGCTGGAAGAGGTAGAGATGATGCTGCGATCGCTGAGGCTCTGGGTATGCTGGCTGGAGTACTTGGGGGAAATCCGAATGTTGTGGGAATGGGAGCTGCTCGTCAACTGAGTGAGTTCCAGAAGAACAATCCTCCAATGTTCAAGGGAGCATACGATCCAAATGGCGCTCAGAAGTGGTTAAAGGAGATCGAGAGGATCTTCCGAGTGACTGAGTGTGCCGATAACCAGAAGGTCAGGTTCGGTACGCATATGCTGTCAGAGGAAGCAGATGATTGGTGGGTTGCTACCCGCACTGAGTTGGAATCTGCTGGGAATGCTGAGATCACTTGGGCTGTGTTCAGAGAGAGATTCCTGAGGAAGTACTTTCCAGAGGATGTCAGAGGAAAGAAAGAGATAGAGTTCTTAAAATTGAAGCAGGGCAATCGGTTTGTTACTGAGTATGCTGCTAAGTTCACAGAGCTGTCGAAGTATTACACTCCCTATGATGAGGCTACTGGGGAATTCTCGAAATGTGTGAAGTTTGAGAACGGGTTACGTCCTGAGATTAAGCAGGCTATTGGGTATCAACGGATTAGAGTGTTTTCTGATTTGGTTGATTGTTGCAGGATTTTTGAACAGGATACCAAAGCCAGAGCGGAGAGCTATCAGCAGAGGGTTGATAGGAAAGGCAAGAATCAGAATGATCGTGGGAAACCGTATGCAGCTGGCAAAGGTTTTCAGAGACAGAGTGGAATGAAGAGGCCTAGTGGGGGAGACTCTAGTGCCCCTGCTAAGTGTTACAGATGTGGTCAGGCTGGACATCGTTTCCATGAGTGTACCAGTGCTGAGAAGAAGTGTTTCAAGTGTGGTAAAGGTGGTCACTTGGCTGCAGAGTGCCGGTTGAAGACTATGACTTGTTTCAACTGTGGAGAGGTGGGTCATATTAGCCCACAGTGTCCTAAGCCGAAGAAAGAGAACCAGTCGGGAGGCAAGGTCTTTGCTTTATCGGGTTCTGAGACTTCTGCAGATGATCGTTTGATCCGAGGTACGTGTTATATTAATGGCTTTCCTCTTGTAGGTATTATTGACACAGGTGCGACTCAATCCTTTATATCTTTGGATTGTGCTGTGAAACTTAAGTTAGAGATATCTGAGATGCATGGAAGTATGGTAATTGATACTCCTGCGAAGGGTTCAGTAACTACTACTTCAGTTTGTTTAAATTGTCCTTTGAGTATTTTTGGTAGAGACTTTGGGATGGACCTAGTGTGTCTTCCACTAGTGCAGATTGATGTTATTCTGGGTATGAACTGGTTGGTGTGTAACCGAGTTTATAGCAACTGTTTTGATAAGACTGTGATCTTTCCTGAGATTGAGGAAGGAAAGGATTTGTTTCTATCAGCGAGGCAGGTGAATGAGGAAGTAGCAGATGGGGCAGAGTTGTTTATGCTGTTAGCGACTTTGGAGGCTAAAGATAAACTGGCGATTTGCGATCTAGCCGTGGTGTGTGATTTTCCTGATGTGTTTCCTGAAGAAGTGAATGAATTACTTCCAGAGCGTGAAGTTGAGTTCTCGATTGATTTGGTACCTGGTACTAGGCCGATATCGATGGCTCCGTACCGTATGTCTGCTGTTGAGTTAGCTGAATTGAAAAGTCAACTGGAAGATCTGTTGGATAAGAAATTTATTCGTCCGAGTGTGTCACCGTGGGGTGCACCAGTGTTATTGGTTAAGAAGAAAGAAGGTACTATGAGGTTGTGTGTGGACTACAGGCAATTGAATAAAGTGACGATCAAGAATCGGTATCCTTTGCCGAGGATTGATGATTTGATGGATCAGTTAGTTGGTGCGAGTGTGTTCAGCAAAATAGATTTGAGGTCGGGGTATCATCAGATACGTGTGAAAACTGAGGATATTCAGAAGACTGCTTTCAGAACAAGGTATGGACATTATGAGTATTCTGTAATGCCTTTTGGTGTGACTAATGCGCCTGGAGTGTTTATGGAGTATATGAATAGGATTTTCCATCCGTACCTAGATCAGTTTGTTGTGGTGTTTATTGACGATATTTTGGTGTATTCGAAATCTGAAGAAGAGCATGTTGAGCATTTGAGGGTGGTTTTAGGAGTTCTACGAGAAAAGAAGTTATTTGCTAAACTGTCTAAGTGTGAATTTTGGTTAGCAGAGGTTAGTTTCCTTGGTCATGTGATTTCGAGAGGTGGTGTTGCTGTTGATCCTTCTAAGATAGAAGCGGTATCTAAGTGGGAAGCTCCGAAGTCAGTTTCTGAGATAAGGAGTTTTCTTGGACTTGCAGGCTATTATAGGAAATCCATTGAGGGATTTTCTAAGTTGGCGTTACCGTTGACGATGTTGACTAGAAAGGGGCAAGCGTTTGTTTGGGACTCAAAATGTGAAGAAGGTTTCCAAGAGTTAAAGAGAAGGTTAACTATTGCTCCTGTTCTGATATTACCGAGTCCGTCAGAACTATTTGAGGTTTACTGTGATGCTTCATTGTTGGGTTTGGGTGGTGTGTTGATGCAGAATAAGCAGGTTATAGCTTATGCTTCGAGACAACTGAGGGTTCATGAGAGGAACTATCCGACACACGATTTAGAGTTGGCAGCCGTGGTATTTGTTCTGAAGTTATGGAGGCATTACTTGTACGGGTCAAGATTTGAGGTTTTCAGTGACCATAAAAGTTTAAAGTATTTGTTTGATCAGAAAGAGCTGAATATGAGACAGAGGAGATGGTTAGAGTTTCTGAAGGATTATGACTTTGGTTTGAATTACCATCCGGGTAAAGCAAACGTAGTGGCTGATGCATTGAGTCGGAAATCATTGCATATGTCTATGTTAATGGTTAAAGAATTGGATTTGATTGAGCAGTTTAGAGACTTGAGTTTTGTGTGTGAGAGTACTCACAATAGTGTTAAATTGGGAATGTTGAAGTTAACGAGTGGTATTCTGGATGAGATTAGAGAGGGTCAGAAATCCGATGTGCTTTTGGTTGATAAGTTGACTCTAGTGAATCAAGGTCAAGGTGGTGAATTCAGAGTTGATGAGAATGGTGTTTTGAAATTTGGTAATCGGGTGTGTATTCCGGATGTTACCAAACTTAAGAAGAGTATTCTTGAGGAAGGACATCGTAGTGGCCTGAGTATTCATCCTGGAGCTACGAAGATGTATCATGATTTGAAAAAGTTATTTTGGTGGCCGGGAATGAAAAGAGAAATTACAAGTTTTGTTTATTCTTGTTTGACTTGTCAGAAGTCAAAGATTGAGCATCAGAAGCCGTCTGGGCTAATGCAACCGTTGGCTATTCCAGAGTGGAAGTGGGATAGTATCAGTATGGATTTTGTTTCTGGTTTACCGAGGACAAGTAAGAATTTTGAAGCTATTTGGGTGATTGTTGACAGATTGACAAAATCGGCTCATTTCATTCCGATCAGAATGGATTATCCGTTAGAGAGATTAGCTGAGTTGTATATTGAGAAGATTGTAAGTTTGCATGGTATTCCGTCGAGTATTGTTTCGGACAGAGATCCTAGATTTACATCGAAGTTCTGGGAAGGTTTGCAGAGGGCTTTGGGAACTAAGTTGAGATTGAGTTCTGCATATCATCCGCAGACTGATGGTCAGACTGAGAGGACGATTCAGTCACTGGAGGATCTTTTGAGGGCTTGTGTTTTGGAAAAGGGAGGTGCTTGGGATTGTTATTTACCTTTGATTGAGTTTACCTACAACAATAGTTTTCATTCAAGCATTGGTATGGCACCGTTTGAAGCTTTGTATGGTAGGAGATGTCGGACGCCTTTATGTTGGTATGAGTCCGGTGAGAGTGCTGTGGTTGGACCGGAGATTGTTCAACAAACTACGGAAAAGATTAAGATAATTCAGGAGAAGATGAGAATTGCTCAGAGTCGTCAGAAGAGTTATCACGACAAGAGGAGAAAGTCACTTGAGTTCCAAGAGGGAGATCATGTGTTTCTTCGCGTTACTCCGATAACTGGGGTTGGTCGAGCTTTGAAGTCGAAGAAGTTGACACCTCGATTTATTGGTCCTTATCAGATTTTGGAGAGGATAGGGGAGGTAGCCTATCGTATCGCTTTACCGCCGTCACTTGCGAATTTGCATGAGGTGTTTCATGTGTCTCAGTTGAGGAGGTACATTCCTGATCCGTCGCATGTAGTCCAAATAGATGATGTACAGGTGAGAGATAACCTGACTGTTGAAACATCACCTATGAGGATCGAGGATCGAGAGTTGAAGCAGTTGCGGGGTAAAGAGATTGCTTTGGTAAAGGTAGCTTGGGGAGGACCAGCAGGTGGCAATGTGACTTGGGAACTTGAGAGTCAGATGAAGGAGTCTTATCCGGAGTTATTCGCTTGAGGTATGTTTTCGAGGACGAAAACTCTTTTAGTGGGGGAGAGTTGTAACACCCCGATAAAAATAAGATAATTATTTAATTTAAGTTAATATTATATTTATTAATTTAATTAAATAATTGGAAGTATTGGATTATTATTATTATTATTATTGGAATAATAATTATTGGAAAATATATATAAGTTGGAAATAAGGAAAAAAGGTTCCATTTTGGTAAAAAGAGTTTTCACGTGAAAACAGAGAAGCGGCTCAAAAAGAGGAAAAGGGCAAAGAGACAGAGCAAGAGGAAGAAGGTTGGAGAAGAGAAATGCTTGAAGCTTAAAGATTCGCCGGATTAACTCAGGTAAGGGGGGTTTATCGTCGTTTAATGGGTATTATGGGTTAACATGTAATGGGTAGTGATAAGCCATTGATTTGACCCTAATTGGGATGTTGAATGCTGAAAAATTGTGTTGGATAAGTTGTGTTGAAGCTGTAATTGAATCTGTATTTGTGTGAGTTGTGATTTCCCGAACGTATAGCTTTTTACGAAATCGGAATCGGAGGTCCGGAAGTCCTCCAACGGCGGAAAATGCGGAGAATTCTGCATTCTGCTTCGTGTTAGCGCAGGAACAGCTTTCTGTCTTGCGTTAACCGGTTAACCCAGGGTGTTAACCGGTTAACACTGTTATGAACTGTGAAATATTGCTGTTTTGCTTGCGTTAACCGGTTAACCCAGGGCGTTAACCGGTTAACACTGTTGTGAATTCTGAGAAATTGCTGTTTTGTCTGCGTTAACCGGTTAACCCAGGGTGTTAACCGGTTAACACTGTTAAAATTGGCCAGGAAGCGTGTTCTGTCCTGCGTTAACCGGTTAACCCAGGGCGTTAACCGGTTAACAGTGTTGGAAATTGGAAAAAATTGATATTTTAATGTCGTGAACATAATTGGTGATTGGCCTATATCGGTGTGTGATATAGTAGGGATTATTTCCCGTTGTTTTGAGTAGGATAGGTATTAGTAGAGTGTGCTAATACTGTGATTGAATTATTTGGCATGACATGATATAATTATGTGATAAATATGCTGATGATGTGTGAAAATATGCATAATGTTGGGAATGTATATATTATGTATGTAATTGTGGATGGACTGTTTTATGGCTTAGAGTGTGAGCATATGTCCATTGTGGATTGTTGTTGATGTTGCATGCTAGGTGATTTGGCATAGCATAATGTGGCCTTATGGTGGTAGCTAATTCCCATGGTGAGGAATTAGTGATGTTAGTCATTTTGGACTGTTGTTGATGTTTGCATGCTAGGTGATTAGCGTGCATAGCATGGCCCTTGGGGTGGTAGCTAATTCCCATGGTGAGGAATTAGTGATGTGAGTCACTAGGTCTCAAATGAGTGGGACTAGTGAGCTTGGTAGTCGTACCTGGATTTGGTCGGTGAAGTTGAACTATATGTTCACGAATAGTCGGTACCGCATGCATGGAGTCTCATTGCATAATGTATGTATGGCGTATAATATGAATGGATGTATTCCAATATTATACGTGTGTTTTGTGTTGGTGTTGAGTATGAATTGAGATTATAAGTGTGCTTTATGTTGGTGTTGAGTATGATGTTTGAGTTGATGTGCCGTTACGGAATGTGTGTTATGATTAGGGTGATGAAATGTGTTAAATTACTTAACATTGCATGATATTTTATAATGCTTATTATATCGATTGAGGAACTCACCCTTACAACTATTTTTCAGGTAACGAGCAGTGATTGAGTAGAAGCTAGTGCTTGGAGTCTAGTGTAGTCTCCTTAGTGGGTCATGCTCTGGTAGATGTAACATCGGGATGGGATGTTTTAAATGTTTATTGTTGGTTGTGAACCAGTTTACATGTAATATGCTACATGTTTTGAATGATCGATTTGATCTCTATCCGCTGCGTATTGTGCAATGCTTTATGTTTTGAATTAAATAATGAGCATGACTAAATATTATGGTGAATGGTGTGAGGTGTTTGTGTGACACCCTTAATTGCATATCTACTCTGATTGATATATGTTGTTATTTTAATTAAATATTTGGGGTAATTTAGAAGGGTGTTACACTAGACCTTTGGTATATTGAGGGCGCCTTTAATTCTGATTTTGATTCTGCCCCTGATTCTCATGACGATTCTTATTTGGACCTCTGTTGTTTTTGTTTTACCTTTGAGGATCTTGTCCCTGAGGCTGGTGCTAATGTTGTTGTTGTTGAGCCTAAGGTGGTGTCAAACCCCCAAAATTTCCCTCCCCTTTTCATATTTTCACTCAAGCCTTGACATGAGATTCATCTATACACATTCATATTTCATTTATGTGCATCATTTATTCATTGATACTTGATAATTGATCACTATAGATTCAAAGCTCAGTGGCTTGAAAATCTAGGGTTTGTGTGTGGATCAAACCCTATAAGTATGGCATGGCTCTCCATTTGATCATCTTGGGAGTGAAAACCCTAATTGTTTCATCTTTGAGATGTGAATTCAAGGAGACCTTATTATAGCGTTCCTTAGGGCATTCAAACCCTAATTCTTGATGGTGTTTATATGGGACCTTGTGGATGCTCTTTGGGCCTTATCTTGACTACCTAAAACCTAATTTGGGACTCCCACTTGATCACGGCCCCATGAACCCTAATTATGTCCAACAATCATTATGTGGCCTTCTTAACCCTAATTTTATCTGATCCTTCATCATTCATGGTGCTTGGTTCTCTTTCTTGGTCAAATTGCATTCAACAACCTGTTGTTCATGGTTCATTCATGTTGATCCTTTGGTGTTGATTCTATTCATCTTGTGGTTATGTCCATTGGTTTGAGCCCAAGTACATGGCCCCATCATTTTCATCTGCTTTCATTTACCCATGACATTTCATCTAATCCTCCCCATGCCTAGACATAGTCCAGGCTTTGCTATTTCATCTGGTCAATGTTGTTCAAGCCCACATCATGCCGTTGTCATTATTGGTGTTATGTTCATGGATCTTTGGTTAGATAATGTCATTTTCCATTTTTTGGCCTAAGGGGATTCATTCAAGATTTGCCATATGTCATCCTTTCATGGTTCATTCATGGATCTTTATTTTGATTCCATTCAAATTACAAGTCTTGATTCCATTCAAGTTACAAGTCATGTTCAATTGATACTTAAGTCATGTTCATGAAATGGTTCATTTTCATATTCAATTCCATACAAGTATGAAGATCAATTCAAAACCAATTCAATTTCATTCGAATATATCAATACCCTTCATTACATGATCATAAAATGTTCATTACATCAGAAAATGCCAAAAGAGTATGTTGACCAAGTGTTGACTTTGATCAACAATTGACTTTTTGGTCAACTTTGACCAAAGTCAACCCAACCTTTCTTCATCCTAAATCCCGAAATTCCCCAATTCTAATCATATTCCTAATCTTCAAAATCCACCTTGATCCTTTGATTGGCCATTTAGACATTTTGCTTCCAATTTTGATGGCATGTTGCCTTTGTCCATTCCATGTGCATAACAATGAGCCAAACAATGTGCAATACCATGAAGCATACAAAATCACTTACTACAAAAAAGACAAGTTAGGACACATTGGCCATGATGAATCACAAATCAGAGTTCAAGGAAATAAACCAAAATCAGGGTTGCAAAGAACTTACCTACTGCAAAATGAGCAATGCAAACCAAGCTCACAGTCAGAATGGATGCCATGAACCATAGCCAAGTCAGAATTGCAGATGGATATGGGCCTACCACGCACATGCTATAAACCACCTGCTATAAATCCCTGCAAATTCAGTGGCATCATAACCCTAAACCATAACTGAACACGTTTACAAAACATCAAATTGAACCACCTGCATAGTGCCTATCAAGGTTGCACATCAAAGTTGCTAACCTTTTGGAAAACAAGACTATGGGCAAACATCGGGGCACGAAAAACCCAAGTCAAGAACCATACCTCTGCAGATCACAATCAACATATAAAGAATTCAACAAAACCAAGCAAAGTTAGGGTCGATTAAAAGAAAGCTAAAACTGAACTACACCAGAACTTATCATTCATCAAATAACACTCAAATTAACTAAACCTAGGGTATCATACATCAATCACGACTTAACCATTCATTAATCCAAAGCCTATCACAATTAATCAAATGACATATCTAAACCCACAAAACCATGTCAGAAATTAAATAGCTGAATTCATAACAACTTGGATCGAGTTCCATAAAATTCCTAACAAACTTCTCTAACCGAATTCACAATCCCTATGCAAAAAAACCTACAAATAGAAAACTCCAATCATTTTCCAATCCCCATTTATGAACCACAACTTCATCAATCCTCACCTTCAAACTTCATCAATCTCTACAACCAAACTACATCAACAAACTACTTTCAATCAACATTGAATCAAGTCCTTGTAAGAACAAAGTTGGTTCTACAATATATCTCTAAGATTTTGATGATAACAAAGGATGAAACCAAAAATGGTACTCTAACGAGATTTTTTTCTTAGTGTGCAGGACTCTGAACATTTATGCAGGATTCTTACCATACATCAGATACAAAATTACATCAGATACAAAGTATTAGATGATCAGATGCCACTCAGAAAGAATTACGTCCAAAAGATTCTGATTCTGATCAACACAGATACCAGCGCAATAGAAAGAAGTCAGAAGCTCCAACAAAAGACTACTTGACTCAGACTCTGATACTTAAGAAGTCTAGAGCATTGAGAAGCTCTGATGAAGTCACACATAATCATCCTCTGAAGACAAACTCTGGTATATCAAGACTCTGATGCAGACTCACCAGTCCAGAACCCATAACCGAAAAGAATCTCATTATGGAAAGAAAGTATTTAAAGAAAGGAATAATGAGGCGGACAAAATGGTTTTAGAAAGAAACAATAGAGGTAATGACATTAATTATTCTTCAATGACAAAGATTTTGTCATCACTCCAACGGTCCTTCACAACGACTATATAAAGGACGGATTACTCCTCTAGAGAACATACCTGACACACAGAAATCTCATTCATTCTCTCTCTTTTTCACGACTTGATGATGTTACGTGAAACGCTATTGCTCTCATATTTTATGTAATACTTGCTTGGTGTTAGAAGCACTTTACATTACAATTTACTTTTGCTTAAAATATTTCCTCAAGTGATTCTACGCAATCTGAATACTTGGGAGGGCTAAGAGATTATTCTCTTAGACGATTGGTTGTGTAATCTTTTAAGATTGGTGGATTAAGTCCTTTTTGAAGGAGAAATCACCTTGGCTGGGTGGATTGGAGTAGCTTTGAATTTCAAGCGAACCAGTATAAAATTTTGTGTGTGTCTTAATTTCTGAAAAAGTTTTTATTTCCAAAACAATTCAAACCCCCCTTTCTTGTTTTTCTCACCTTCAGTTGGTATAAGAGCTCCGGCTCTATTATTGATTTTCTAATTAAACACTTAATAGTGTAGAGAGATCCAACGTGAGAAAAACTATGGCCAACACCAATGAAAGAGATAGTTACAACGCTAAACCTCCGATCTTTGAGGGAGAAAAATTTGATTATTGGAAAGACAGAATTGAAAGTTTCTTTTTGTGCTACGTCGCTGATCTCTAGGATATTGTCACAATTGGCTACACACCACCTGTGACAGACGCTTCTAAGCCTCTAAGCCTATGGAACTTCTTCACATTGATCTGTTTGGACCTGTTAAAACAGCATCAGTCAATGGAAAGAAATATGGACTAGTTATTGTTGATGATTTTTGTCATTGGACATGGGTAAAATTCCTAAAGCACAAGAGTGAGTCTCATTCTGTATTCACTAGCTTCTGTTCCAAAGTGAAAAACGAATTTGATTCTAAAATCATAAGAGTCAGAAGTCATTATGGTGGAGAATTTGAAAATAATTTTTTTGAGGAACTATTTGATTCTAATGGAATATCCTATGATTTCTTCTGTCCTAGAACTCCACAATAAAATGGAGTTGTAGAAACGAAGAATAGGACACTCCAAGAGATGGCTAGAACCATGATAAATGAAACAAATGTGGCTAAGCACTTTTGGGCTAAAGCAGTCAATACAACATGTTATATTCAGAGTAGAATTTCTATAAGACCTATTCTGGATAAGACTCCCTATGAACTGTGTAAGGAAAGAAAACCCAACATTTCTTATTTTCATCCTTTTGGATGCTCTTGCTTTATTCTAAATACTAAAGAACATCTGAACAAGTTTGATTCAACAGCACAAAAAGGTATTATGTTAGGATACTCAGAACGCTCTAAAGGCTACCGAGTATACAACACAAAAACTAAAATTGTGGAAGAATCAATTCATCTTAGATTTGATGATAAGCTTGACCTTGAAAAGTCAAATCTAGTTGAGAAACTTACAGATCTGGAGATTACTCTTGCAGGTTTTGACGAAAAGACCAAAGCACCAGAAGTATCTGATAAAAAAAGTCCAGATGCATCAACAGCCTTAGTTATCCAGAAGAAATCAAGAAGTCTCTCCAACATCTCTGAAGATTTGATTCTGGGAAACAAGGATGAACCTATCTGAACTAGGTCAACAATCAAGGTACCTGAAGAAATTCCTCTAGGACTAGTATCTCTGATTGAGCCTACTTCTTGTGATGATGCACTTCAAGATGATGATTGGGTTCTAGCTATGAAAGAAGAGCTAGATAAATTCTCAAAGAATGACGTATGGGATCTTGTTCCAAAGCCTAAAGGCACTCACATTATTGGAACCAGACGGGTGTTCAGAAACAAACTGAACGAAAAAGACGAAGTTGTCAGAAATAAAGCTCGACAGGTGGCACAAGGGTACAGTCAATAGGAAGGCATTGACTACAACGAAACCTTTGCCCCAGTCGCCAGGTTAGAATCTATTCACTTACTTGTTTCATTTGCTGTAAATCATTCAATCAAACTATATCAAATGGATGTCAAGAGTGCATTTCTTAATTGCTATATATCAGAAGAAGTGTATGTCAACCAACCTCCAGGTTTTGAAGACTCCAATTGTCCAGAACATGTTTTTAAACTTAAGAAATCTTTATACGGTTTAAAACAAGCTTCTAGAGCTTGGTATGAAAGACTAAGCAATTTTCTTCTGGAATATGACTTTATTAGAGGAAAAGTTGACTCTACACTCGTCTGTAAAAAAATTAGTAATGACCTCATGATATGCCAGATATATGTTGATGACATTATTTTTGGTTCATCTAATCCTTCTGTATGTCAAGAATTCTCTGAGCTGATGCAGGCAGAATTTGAAATGAGCTTAATGCAAGAAATAAAGTTCTTTCTAGGAATTCAAACCAATCAAGCTTCAGAAGCCACCTATGTTCATCAAAGTGAATACATTAAAGACATTCTGAAGAAATTCGAAATGGCCGAATGCAAACCTGCTAAGACACCTATGCATCCAACTTGCATTCTGGAAAAAGAAGAAGTTAGCCAAAAAGTTTGCAAGAAGCTCTATCGTGGTATGATAGGCTCTCTTCTCTATCTGACTGCTGCACGTCCTGATATTCTGTTTAGTGTATGTCTTTCTGCCAGATTCCAATCAGATCCTAGAGAATCTCATTTAACAGCTATTAAAAGAATACTCAGGTATATGAAAGGAACCCCTAACATGGGCCTGATGTATGAGAAAACATCAGAGTACAGACTTTATGGTTATTATGATGCAGATTACGCAGGGGACAAAATGGAACGTAAAAGTACATCTGGGAACTGTCAGCTCTTGGGAACGAATCTGATATCCTAGGCCAGCAAAAGGCAATCCATCATAGCTCTGTCCACTGCAGAAGCAGAATATATTTCAGCATCACTATGCACTACTCAGATGCTCTGGATGAAAAATTAACTAGAATTCTTCAAGTTTTTTAGAGTAACATTCCTATCTTCTATGACAATACTGCTGCCATCTGTTTAAGTAAGAATCCTATTTTGCAATCCAGAGCTAAGGACATAGAAATAAAACATCATTTCATTAGAGACTATGTTCAGAAAGGGGTAGTAACATTAAAATTTATTGATACAGACCATCAATGGGCTGATATTTTTACCAAACCCCTTGCTGAAGATAGATTCTCTTTTATCTTAAAAAATCTAAACATTCAAAATTGTCCAGAATGAAATGTGCCTCTGAGATAGCAAAATAAGACTTTGAAGTAAACATCTGGATTTTGTATCTGACTCTGATGCTACTACCAGTTAGACGTTATCTGAGTTAGAAATCTCCAGGAACTAACCCTTTGGTAATCCTGAAGATCAGATAAAGTAACACGTGGTACATCTTGCGTCTGACCTTGGAACTTCTAGACAGTTGTCTAGCACTAATAAGGAGACAGACTCTTGATATCTCCTTGAGCAGTGTGCTGATTTTAGGATTAGACGTCATTTATGAGTTGTAATCATTTTCCTCTCTAACGTACTTACTTGGTTAACGTGTTATCTGTTAAACTCAACATTTCTGTGTCGTTTTGCATGTTCCCTAATTGTGTATATATGCATTTCACAATCTACACTTTCACACTTTCATACTCATGAACTCACAAACCCTCTCTCTCTCTCTCGTTCTTCACCTCCTTCAAAGGTTTTTCTGCAGATTTTACCAAGTTCTTCAACATTCATCATCATCTTTAACCACTCTTCATGGATTCTCAACAAAAGCCAATGTACAATTTCTCCTAACAGATGAAATCAACAGCGCAAGCACCAAGTTCTAGTCAACAAACCCCTGCAACCACCAACGTCGTCTCCACTCCTATCTACAAGGAACCTTACATTCTTGATCGTGAGTCTCACATTTACTAGCAACTCCTTTTGATAAGCTGGAAGTTCTTTGTGAAAATTTGGTGGATTTTGATAACATGAAGCGCAATGGCGTCGACCTCACTGAAGAACTGAAAAAGCAAGGGTGGGAAAATTACTTTCAACGCCTCTATGGCCCGATGTACACGAATCTGGTGAAGGAGTTATGGCGTTTTGCAGACTCTGATGATCACTACATTGTCTCCTACGTTCTGGGAGTCAAGATAGTCATCACAGAGAAATTGATTGCCTATCTTCTGAACATGGAGAAGACATGAGGAAGCCGACTCTACAACATCAACCCTAGGGTAAAGTACTTGTCCTAGGAGATAAACCCTACCATCTTCCAACAGATTGCTGAAGGCAAGCATTCCAAGAATAAGGAACTGCATCAGAACCTCCGGGTATGGCTGAACATTATCTTAGGCACCATCCGTCATCGTCCAGCTTCAAACTCTTTTGACTACATCAATACAGATCAGAAATGCATCCTGTATTGTATTCACAAGGGTCTGAAGCTCTGCCTACCTGCACTCCTATTCAAGTACCTCATAGATTCCGTTAATGACACCAGAAACAACATGAAGACAAGGAACTACATCTCTCTGGGGAGACTGATATCTGATGTGCTGATCGAGAGTGGCCTCGTGGATCATCTGATTCAGCTCAGACTTGTGGAAGATGTCATGATTGATACTTGAAGACCTCTGAATGCTCGAAATCAAAAGAGCATGGGAATCATTGATCAAGTGAGAGCCAAACCAACACTTGATACCTCCTGGGAAGCACTTAAAGATCAGAGGGAGATTCCCAACGGACTCTACTTATTCTCCAAGACCAACCCTCTAGAGGTAATAACATATTATCTAGAGGATCTGGACAAGCAAGGAGTGGACATCACATAATTCTCAATGGACTGGCTGCCTAAGTTTCCACCAAACTTCCAGTAGAGGATGCGAGAGCCCTCTAAGAAGACCAAGCAGGCGAAGAAAGCTAAGTTGGGAGAAACATCTTGATCAAGACCCCCAATTCCTCTGGTTGGCTCTCCAGGTAAGTCTGTATCTCTCCCTCCCTCTTTAAAAATTAAACTTATTGCTTCTTCTCTCCCTCAAACAAACCCTATATACACCACTGCTGATACTCCTCCCTCAACCACCAGATTCTCTAACCTACCATCTCAAAAATTCAACCTCGCCACCACAACTCTACCTGTTTCAGAAACAGAAATTCTAAATGAAACTACCTCACCATCTTCATCACCATCTCCTCAATCCCCACCTTACTACGAACTTTCATCTGACACTAAACCTTCTGACCCCCACTCCCTCACTCTGGCTCAGCTCCAAGACAGTGCTCTGGCCTCTCAAAATCCATCACATCCTAACCCTGAACCTGAAGTCACTTCCCCACCTCCAGAAAATCCAAACACAACCACATCTGAACCTCAATCATCAGAACCAACCTGTAGCACCTCAAATTTGCACCTATCATTGTACATACATTCTCATATTAGGTCATAGCATAACATGGTCCACTGCATAGCATTGCATTGTCCCATTTGCCTCAAGTGCAAGCCAATCAAGAGAATTAGGTCAAACTGATCAGGAGATCAGTCAACCAAGCAAGCAAGTGTGTTTTTCATTGAGCCAAGGCCCTAGGGTTGGTCCAACATGTTCACATGACTTGGGGGTCCATTTGAAGTGTTTAAGTCAAGGGCTGGATATTCAGAGGTCATCAGTTCATGCACAGTCAGTCGGAAACCCTAGAAAGTCAAACTTGGTCAACTGTGGTTGATTTTATGGTTTTGATGGATGGATTAGGTTTGAGAGAGCTTGTTCATGTCCAAATAGGCCTCATATATCATGGCAAACAACATCATTGAAAAATTTGAAGCCAATCAGAAAATCTCCAAAAATAGAAACTGGACCTGTAATTTTAACTGCCAAAAATGGAAACTTCTTGATCCCAAACTTACATCAAGATACAAGCTTCAAATGAATTTTTGCCCAACATGAAAGTTGAATATCTTGTTCTCCCATTTCCAAAAAGTCCAAGAACTCTCAATTCCCATGTATGGTTGTCAAGATATGATCAATTCATTTTCACAAAATCTTGAACTTCAAAAGGCCATATCTCTCAAACCATTTGGCCAAAATTGGTGAGGTTTTTTCCTACAAACCACATTTAACCTCCTCTTTCCAAAAATGTAAACTTCATGTGCCAAAACATTGCCAATCAAAATGGCACTTTTGAACCTAGCATGCTTAATTTCAAGTGAAGTGAAAATTTGAAGTTTTTAATTAAGCAATTTCTGTCATAGTGGCCAATTGGGATTGATTTAGGACAGCATTTGTGACTTGCCCAAGGCCCATAATCGTGCAGCATACTACCATACACCACCATTTGGTCAAAATTGGCAAATTAGCAAATTGCTCCATTAAACAAAAACATGATTAACATTCACTTAGCAAAGCCTAAACAGATGATATATACTCTTTTTCTGAGCATTTGAGCAACCCTAGCTGCCTCCAAACTCAGAAATACACTGATTCTCTCAAGATCCATTTCCTTGCCATTTTCCAAATTCTTCCAAAAACTCCAAAGGCCACGAGTTAGCTTTCATTGTTTCATCATCTGAACATCATTAAGAGTTGTTTTGAAGCACTAAACATCAACTGCAATAGCATCATCGTGTTCTGTTTTTCAAAGAACTCTTCCATGGCAAATCGTGATTGGAGCATTTTCAAGCCTTGCTGAGCTAAAGTAAGAAATCGACCTTCATGCTGAGCTAAAGTAAGAAAACGACTTCATCATTGGGAGCATAAATCTTCATCTGTTCGAGCTCATACTGACCAAACAACAACTGTTCCATCACTTTCTTCAAAAACAAGTAAGAAATCGACCTCTCTATTTCTCAAATCCATGCTATGCTTAGTGTAGATCCCTTCATGCTGAGCTTCGTGATGCTTTTATTTTCAAAAATGGTTGGATATTCATGAAGTTACACTGAAATGAAGTTTGATGTTGTTTTTGATTCTTGCTCGATTCATGATATGTACTGTGTTTTATTGAAAATCATTGCTGGATTCATGTTATTGGAAGCTTGCTGATCATTTGTGTGTATTCAATTTGGATTTCTGGAAATTTTTTGTGGAACTCGATTGAAGGTGATGAAGATGCATTACTGTTCTTGAAAACCCTAATCTCATGAATGCATTGCCCAGATTTTGTGTTTTGAACGTATGCATGCTACTGTTCCCCGTGCCAGCCAATAGAAACATTTTATTTCATGGCCCTAAACGGTACCGTTTGGTTAAGTGAGTCCCAATATTACTGAAATGCCATTCTCGGTTTAAATATTCCAATTTAATTCATTTTCATTTCAATAATTATTTCACTTTGGTTACTCAACTTTGAAAAATCATATTTCATTCATTTTAATTCCAAATCTCATGGGAATTTTTGCATCATCTTCATCATGATCCCTAGTTTTTTATCATTATTTTTCCATATTTTTTTGATCAGTGAATTTTAAATGGCATTAGGGTTTGTAGAATGTGACCAAATATTGTACATCTTGCCAAATCTTTTGTGAAATTGTGATGCATTGTCCATTTGATCTGAAATTTTTTGTGCTTAATATACACTCATTCATGTTTATTTTGATGTAAGGATCTTGATTTTATCATATGTGGTTTGAGAGTTGTGATTTTTTGAAGTAGGGTGTGACAACTTGTGTCACACCATGATTGTGCAACTTTCTGATTTTTGTATCCATGCCTATTGACCTCCAATTGACCTCAATTTTTGCATGAACCTTCTCTTATGTGTCTAGTTTGCACCTGATTTTTTCTTGGAATTAATTGTGCCATTTCCTATTTGTTTGAGATTTTGCTCCCCTGTCTAGTCAAATGTGGACTTATTGTGATACATGTTGCCATTTCATTTGGGAAATTCTCATACTTTATTGGATGATCATGAAATTTTACATGTGCATACTAGACATCCTCATATTTGCCATGGTTTTAGTCCCATTCATTTATCATACACCCTCTCTGATTTATGATTTTTCTAAATTGATGCATGTTTGGTTGACTTCCTTGAGCATGTTCAAAACTACTTTGACTTTCTGATTTTCATTGGCTGCCTTCCACTTGTACAAATGCAATGAAATTTGACATGCTTACCATGCTATGTGTTAGGATTGGTCTTGATTTATTTGATAATTTTTGGAAATGTTTGAGTTGACTTTTGATACAAGTCATTCTGTTGACTTCTTTGAGCTCTCCCTTGCCATGCTTTGACTTCTTTTGCTTGTGAATTGATGATGATGCATGATATGAACATGAACCCAATTGAGATTGCTTCTTATATGTTTGAATTTGGTTTTGATTGGGCATTGCTTGCTGTTTTGACTTTTTCATTCTCTTTTGACCCTAGGCTTGCCCTAGTGGTCCTGGTACTCACTTTTGAGCTTATGTTTTCAGGTTGAACACCAAATGACCAATGAGATCAATTTCTTTTGATTAAGCTTGCTCGAATAGCATTGTTTAACTTTGTTTGTTTTGTAGGTGGCTTGACCCATATGATTTGAGTCTTGTGCTTTGCACATTTGATTATCTGATTTGACTGTTGATTCCTATTTCCTTTGTTTTAACTTGTGAACTGTGTACTGATCTGTTTGACCATTTCAGGTACCATTAGTTGCTTAAGTTCTTTGAACTTGCTTTGCTTTGCTATTTAGCAATTTGCATTGAGGTATATCCCTTAATCTTCATGTAGTCTGGAAGACCTGGCCTGTTACTTGGCCAGGCAACTGTCTGAAGTCCTCCTTAAGAGGCAATGTTTGTGTATGTTTAATTTGTCCTTGTACATATGCAAAGTCCTCCTAAGTGAAGAGGCAATTGGCAGAACCCAAGGGATAAGCAACCTATCCCCTGCTAGTCTGTGTGTCACTCACATTGCTCACACTACCTGTGTTGATGCATAGTGGGTAAAAGCCCAAGATCCATAGAGTCACTTGTGGTTAGAGTTCCCCCATTCTGAACTCCCATACCTTCTGATATTCAAATGCTCTCCCTGGCCAGGGATAAGAGCAATGAGGCACACCCCTCATATCCTTTCATCTGCTTCACCTTGGCTCTCAATGTCAAGGTTAAGAGCACCATCACCCATTTCCAGAGGTTTGTTTGTTGAGGTTGATATGACCCCTCGACTAAAACCTAACCCTTGTGTGAGCCCCTTATGTGTATATAGTGTGTGCTACCTGTGCTTGTATGTTTGTTTGACTTGCTTCCTGTGCAAGTTAGGTTTAGTTTAGACTAATCCTTGTTTGCTTTCGCCCTCGTTGCGATCCTTTCTCTCGCCCTCGTTGCGATCGAGCCTTTTCCTTTCTCTCGCCCTCGTTGCGATCGAGCCTTTTCCTTTCTCTCGCCCTCGTTGCGATCGAGACTTTCCCTTTCTCTTGCCCTAGTTGCAATCGAGCCCTTTGTCCCTCCGTAGCCGAACTACGGCAACTCTGATTCTCATGTCCAGATGAGATACGTAGGCACGAGATGCGATGTCTTGTCGAGTTTGACTAACAACTAACACTAATTCTCTTCTCTCGCCCTCGTTGCGATTGAGACCTCCCCTTTCTCTTGCCCTAGTTGCAATCGAGACCCTTGCTTCCTGTGCAAGTTAGGTTAGGTGTGGCTTGCTTCCTGTGCAAGTCATGTTTAGGATAGGCTTGCTTCCTCTGCAAGTTAGCTAGAAACCTTAACTTAGGGACGACTTTGCATGACAACATCTAGGCTCGAGTCGTAGTCTCCCTAGTGTTGTGTCTCCCTCTGTTATCTGGTTAGGCTAGATCCTTTTTCCCTGCGTAGGGGAACTACGTCGCCCTGATCCTCATACCAGATGAGGTACGTAGGCAGGAGATGAGCTGATCTCTCCGGGCGCCTTTTTTTTCTTTTTGTGTGTGTGCTTGACAGTTATAGGCTCGAGTCCCCGACTCCCTATCAACTTGTTGTGTTGTTGTGTGCTTGGAAGCCGATGTAAGTCCATCGAGTGGCATTTGGGTTCCAGTGTGGGTGTGATTTTTGGTTCGGATGCTGATGTAAGTCCAGTGATTGGCATTCGGGCTCCACGTTTGCCTTTGCCTGTGTTTGTTTTGGGGGGTGTCAGCCGAGCTACGAATGCTCTGATTCTCCTTCGTCCAAGGAGATACGTATGCATAGGATGCGATATCCTAGCGAGCATGTGTCGTTTCCCCAGTCCGAACTACTTCGACTCTGATGTCTATGCCTGATAGACTAAGTAGGCCCAGGATGCGATATCCTGCCGAGTCAGTTTCAGTCAGTTTCTTTTGTCTCCTTCAGCCAGTGTGTGTGTGTGTGAGCAGCATTTTTTTAGCAACCATTTCCCTTCCTTTTGTGCGTGGATCCCGTCGAGTACGACGGATGCGTAGGGGTGCTAATACCTTCCCTTCGCATAACCGACTCCCGATCCCATTCTCTTTGGTCGCGAGACCATGCTTTTTTTCCAGGTTTACTCTGAGCGTTTCCTTTCCCTCTTTTGGGATAAATAACGCACGGTGGCGGCTCTGTTGTTTCTTTCTTTTCCCGCCGGTTTTTCGCGTGATGCGACACAACCCACTCTGAATCACAACCATCTGAACCAACACACTCTGACATACCACAACCCATCACTTCCGCTGACCCAACAACTCCCACAATTAACCATAGTGCCCCCACCTCAGCCTCCCAAGCCTCTGCCAATGAACTAGAGACTACCCTTCTAACCCTTGAAGAAGCAATTAAGGTTTTTGTAGAGTCTTCAGTTGAAAAGGTCAAGTCTCTGACCATCAACTCTAGTATCAGTGATGATCCCTCTACTGTAAGGACTCATTGGAACAGAGTGATAAGTTGGATGACCTCTGAAGCCTTCAAGCTGAAAGGCCTCTCTAAATAAGTCCGCAACGACTTCATCAGAGGCGCTGAGATCAGACTCCAAGAGCGCCTAGCCAGAGAAGCTGAGGAACGGGCAAGACAGGAAGCAGAAGAGAAAGCGCGCCAAAAAGAATTTTAGAGAATCAGAGAAGCTGAAGCAAAGGCTATTGTTGATGATGCTGTTGCTGAATTTGAGGCAAAAGCCAAATCCGACGCTGAAGAAGCAGCGTGCCTTGCTGAAGAGTATACTTACAAAGCCATAGTTGATGAACTGACTCAGGGGGAGTCCTCCAACTCTGGATTCGTCCCTCTGGTCTTGAAGACTCTTGAAGAACTGCAGAAAGAAAAACAGATAGTTCGAGCCAGACTGGATCAACAGGACTCTGTCAATGTAAACATTCAGAACATGTTGTCCCAGCTGCTCTAGAGGATTCCTCCACCTCCAAACCCTTAGGCACCTAGGCTATTTTTGCTTGTTGCCTTCTCTATTTTGCTTGTTGCTTTCTATGTTTTGATGTCTGGTTCTTGCTTTCTTGCTTTCTACTTTCTTGCTTATGTGCGTATCTGTAAATGCTTATTTATATCAATATCAACTTTTTTGCTAAGTCTTTTTAATTTTGACAAAAAGGGGGAGAACTAAAACAGCTCTAATGAAAACATAACTAATTCCTTTCAAGCACTGCAAACATTTTCTCTAAAATCAATGACTTAAGACATGCAGGAAAGTAGCTAAAAGCACCAAACCATGGAAGGTCCGGTAAGAACTTCTGAACTATCCAAAGATCTAACTCAGGGGGAGCCCACTGTAATATCTGATCTAAGACTTTCTTTAAACGTTTCATCTTTAATCTGAACTGTTTTGTCATCATCAAAAAGGGGGAGATTGTAACAACAAAGATGGTTCTACAACATATCTCTAAGATTTTGATGATAACAAAGGATGAAACCAAAAATGGTACTCTAATGAGATTTTTTTTCTTAGTGTGCAGGACTCTGAACATTTACGTAGGATTCTGACCATACATCAGATACAAAATTACATCAAATATAAATTATTAGATGATCAGATGCCACTCATAAAGGAATACGTCCAAAAGGTTCTGATTCTGATCAACGTTGATACCAGCGCAACAGTAAGAAGTCTAGAAGCTCCAACAAAAGACTACTGGAGTCAGACTATGATACTTTAGAAGTCTAGAGCACTGAGAAACTTTGATGAAGTCAGACATAATCATCCTCTGAAGACAAACTCTGGTATATCAAGACTCTGATGCAGACTCACCAGTCCAGAACGCATAACCGAAAAGAATCTCATTATGGAAAGGAAGTATTTAAAGAAAGGAATAATGAGGCGGACAAAATGGTTTTAGAAAGAAACAATAGAAGTAATGATATTAATTATTCTTCAATTACCAAGATTATGTCATCACTCCAACGGTCCTTCACAACGACTATATAAAGGACGAATTACTTCTCTAGAGAACATACCTGACACATAGAAATCTCATTCATTCTCTCTCTTTTTCACGAGCTGCTGCTCTTACGTGAAAAGTTATTGCTCTCATATTTTCTGTAATACTTGCTTGGTGTTAGAAGCATTTTACATTACAATTTACTTTTGCTTAAACTATTTCCTCAAGTGACTCTGCGCGGTCTGAATACTTCAGAGGGCTAAGAGATTATTCTCTTAGACGATTCGTTGTGTAATCTTTCAAGATTAGTGAATTAAGTCCTTTTTGAAGGAGAAATCAGCTTGGCCGGGTGGACTGGAGTAGCTTTAAATTTCAAGCGAACCAGTATAAAATTCTGTGTGTTTTAATTTCTGAAAAAGTTTTTATTTCCAAAATAATTCACCCCCC
Organism: Lathyrus oleraceus; assembly: GCF_024323335.1. Taxonomy (NCBI): domain Eukaryota; kingdom Viridiplantae; phylum Streptophyta; class Magnoliopsida; order Fabales; family Fabaceae; genus Lathyrus; species Lathyrus oleraceus. Next base: position 153,272,262 of record NC_066584.1, on the reverse strand, counting down.
TCCCCCCTTCTTGTTTTTCTCACCTGGAATTCTTCTTCATCACCTTCAAGATATCCATCCACAGTGAGTTCCAAAAATCTTATGTTTCTTCGATTCCGGTTGCTGACATGTAGTGGTTAAAGAGGGGAAACAAAACCCGACCCCAAGGGCTTTGAATCCTCTTTCCTAAAGTTTAATTTATGAAACTGATGTTAGGGTTCTTGCATGATTTATTGCGGTTATGGAGTTAGGTCAGGAATATAGTGGAATTAGCATGATATTTATGATAAGGGGAATGGGACAGATAGAATGATGTGGTTGATTTTGATTTTTGGTGGACACCACCGCCGGAAGCGATTTCTGATGCGGTGGTCCATGGTGGAGGTTGAATGATAGTGACTTGAGCTGATTTTCTTTCACTCTGAGCGTGTTTTAGATTAAAACTAAACATTCAATAAATGTGAGTTACCATGTGTGTTTTGGACCTTTGTTGATTCTCATCACGTGTGCAAATTCATCCATGCAATATTCTGACTGGGCCAAACAAGAATGGGCCTTGATTGATTTCATTTCCATTAACACAGACTATGGATACACCCCTCATGACCAGAATGAAACTTCAGTGGCCTTGCCTAAGGCCCATGCACCCCATTTTAATTATGCACCCTATACATGGCCTGTACCCCCTGCCTTAAGCTCGTTTTGTTAATCTTTTTGATTATCTTGATAATTGGATTTTAGATTAATGAATTTTGTTGATTAGACTAATTAGTTGGTTATAATCTCTCATGTTAATTATAGGATTTATTTAGAGGGTAGCTTGATTAGGTTAATTAAGATTTTAGGAATAATTAGAATTTAGAGTTGATTAGATTTATAATTTTAATATTAGAGTATTAGGTTGTAATTAGAATATTAGAGGTTTAGGTTGATTTATAGTTAATTAGAATATTAAGATTTGTTAGATTTAATTGTTTTTTAGATAGAAAATTATATATAATTAGGCTAATTAGTTTTCAATTTTAGAACTAATTTCCTAATTGATCATTTTGTGCAAATTGACTTTATTAACCTTAGGATTTTAGATCTTGAGTTTCATGCTCCCTTAGATTAGGTTTTGGGATTTAGATTAATGGATCGTTTTTCATCAATTGTTTTTCATGTGATATTTGATGTTTGATGATTAATTTGATCCTAATCTTTGCATGACCCCTTAGTTTAGGATTTGTGAACCATCTGATTAATTGATTGATCTTTAGATAGGTTATATATAATTAACTAATTAATTCATCCCTTTGATTAAGTTGATCAAAATAAATTCTGATTAACTAAATCCTTTGATTTGTGCATAATCCCCCAGTTTATTCAAGTGATCAAAATTCCCTTGATCACTTGATAAGACTAGTTCATGTAATGATGTGGATCTCAAGGCCTAAAGTTTGGACTTTCAGTCAAGATATCCCAGACAGATCAAGCAGTGGACAACCATGCAAAGCACATCAAAGGTGTTTCTTCAAGAACTTGCCAATCAAGATTTAAATCATGTGACATCAGCCTTAAGGAATAAAGAAGGAATGAGAGTAAATATTTCCATTAACTCATTCTGAATATCTTTGGGTACGGGACGAATGACCCAGCTGCTCATCGTATTCACCTTTATTCATAGACTTTAGCATGGTTTGAATAAAATGATTGTCAAGTCTCCCTTCACAAAGCAACAGTGCAAAAATCATAAGCCTATATCATTAACTTATCCATCATGATTCAAGTTGTATGCCATGAGCCTTAAGTAACAAAGAATGATGAGAGTGGAGCATTCTTATCCTTGTCTAGGGTATCCTTGGGTATGGGATGAATGACCTAGTTGTTCAATATATTCGCCTTTGTTCATAGACTTTAATGCAATTTGAATCAAATGATTGATAAAGACTTCGTCATCATAAGGAGAAGCAAGGATTTTCCTTAGCTACTTGAAAGTTATAATGAAAATCACATGCCACTAGCCTTAAGTAATAAATAAGGAATGAGAGTAGAGAATTCCATCAACTCATTCTGAATATCTTTGGGTATGGGACGAATGACCCAATTGCTCATCGTATTCACCTTTACTCATAGACTTTAGTGTGTTTCACATCTAATGACTGTGAAGTCTTCTTCATCTTTCATTATAATTTCTCTTTCCTTGTCCATCTCTTGATGTCTTTCTTCCGTTCGTAGTTAGCCGAACTACAAAGCTCTGACTTTCTCATTGCATAGTGAGAATACGTAGGCACGAGGATTCAGATTCTCTGTGAGTTACCCTATTTATTAATCTTACCTTATTTATTATTTATTCATTCTTCAATCAACACCATCCTTTTAAAATCAAACACTTTATCCCTTCGGATTCCATGCATATCCTTTTAGGACGATTTAATTGGAGTCCACCTTGTGAATCAAGAGTTGTTTGGCTTATTTCCAAACACCTAATTCTTTTATTTTTGGTTATTCCAATATAGTGATACCATGCCTTAAGCCCCTCACTTGTTAGTTTATGCTTGTTTACTCTTTGGTTTAGAGTTTATTCCTTCATGGATTCAATATACCATTCCTTTTGATTTCAAAATATTTGTTCCCTACAGTGATATATTATTCTCTGTACCAAACATCATTTTACTTTGGGTCTCGTACATATCCTTTTAGGACGATATAATCGGAGTCCACCTTGTGAACTAAGAGATATTTGACTTATTCTCAAACACCTAATTCTCTTTGTTTTTGGCCATTCCAATACAGTAACACCATACCTTCGGCCCCTCGATTGTTGGTTTATGCCTGTTTACTATTTGGTTCAAAGTTCATTTACCTTTATAGGATCCCATGCTACCATTTCTCTTTGGTCCAAGTTATATTTTTCATCACTCCCAATCTCCATGTCTTTGTTTTCGTAGTTCCACGAACTACAGAGCTCTGGCATTCTCATTGCATAATGAGAATACGTAGGCACGAGGATGCGAATCCTTGGTGAGCATAATTATTCTTTCTTCTACCTTAGGGAACCATTCATACCTTTCATGACCCATCATCTATCTTCAATTATAGCAATTCACCTCAGTGACATATTATCTCTCTTTAGAACCAATACCATTTTCTTTGTGATTTCCATATATACCCTTTTGGTACAATTGTCCAGCTTTATGCCAAGAGATGGTTTCCTTGATGCCAAACAATTAATTCCCTTTGTTTTTGGCCCAACCTTATACAAAGATATTGTCCTGGTTGGAAAATGATAGAGTCACCGCCATATTTTATTCATTCTTAAGGAATAGGGAAATAATGATAAAATCTAATTACTAGGGGTGAAAGACTAGATTCGGGAGTCGATTAAGTGAGAGGAAGGTACTAGGCACCTCTCACCTCCATTGTATTCAATGGGATCCTCCTTTAATTCTAGGGTTAATGTGTTTCTAAGAAATTTTTGCTTTAATATTTATTAATTATTTACTATATTTACATAAAATATTTTATAGATGGGAGACCCAAAAAAGATTTTTTATAATCATACTCGCTAGAGTTTACAACTTTGTGTCTACGTAACATCACATTAGGTGAAGGATCATAGTACTGTAGTTCTTCTTAAAAATGTTGGTTCGTTAGTTATTTTTATCCCTTAAAAATATTCAATTTTGAAAAATACCTAAATACACTAGGATAGAGGTCTTATAAATTGAAGTGTGTTGAATTTGTTTTTATCCCTTTAATACTTTATCACTAGGGGAGAGGTCATAATTAGGTATTAGGCACATAAATAATTAAAAATCGGGGGGTATAATTTGAACGGGATTAGTAACGGGCCACTAAATGGGGGTGTTAACAAAAACAAAGAGAGTCCCATTTTGCTCTATGAGCCCACCGCGCCAAAATCCAGCCCAGTAGACTCAACGGTGGACTCTCAATCGGGAACGTCTGATCTATTGACTGGAGAGTCTGGAAGATCGAACCTCACGGGGTGGATGGAATGACTAGAGAAAGTCATCCAGATGTAGGGACGTGATGGAGGTCAAACATCTACATACCTTAGATCTACCCGCTTGGGATGAGTCAAATTACGCTCATCGCGTGGCAATTAGGGGGCCACACATCCTCCATCGAGCAATAGACGAAGAGAGTATATGAGTGAGTTATCTTCAGAAGTCTCATTTAATTCGTTTATTTCTCTCTTTAAACCTCTCTTTCTCTAATATCCTCTCTCTCTCTACTCGCAGGCTATTCTCCCTCCGACCACCACCCTTTCCATAAACCCCCATACCAACAACCGCACCCTTCGATTTTCTGTTTGAACTCCAACCAGAAAATTCAAACATTCAAACCTTCACCCTGTAAATCTTCATACCCCCTTGTCATACCCTTAAATTTACCCTACCTATATCACCTTCTTAAACCCTAATTCATGATCATACATACCACACATGTCATCTCACATGCATCAATCCATAATAATCCACAAGTTCAAGGCATAGGATTCATCTGTAAAGCCCCAAGACCTTCTGATCATGTTAAGGTGTGCCCAAGCCACCTTAACCCTAATCTCATCCTCAAGCATCCCACAAAGCTTATGGGATCACTAAAGGTATCTCACGCACTCCATAAATCCAATTTGGGTGGTGAGTCCCCTTTGAAGAAGCTTCAAGATTCATCTGGCCACCCAAGGACCACACCCTTGTTCTTGACCCTCCTTTGGGTTATACAAGTCCTGGTTCCCCATGGATTTTGACCATGCTATTGAGGACCCCTTATATACAAAGTTTTTCCATGCCACATACCTCTTAAACACCTCAATGTGACCCTTGCATCACCAAAACCCTAGTGGCTTGACCTTGGTTCTTGATGAAACTTGTGGCCCAAGAAACCCTAATTTGGGGATCCTTGATCAATGACCTTGCTCATTTTTTATCATCCAATCACCCAACCATTTATTCAACATCATTTAATGACCATTACAATCAAAATACACTATTTAAACATCCATTCTATTCGTGTTAGAAGTAGTTGGTTTGTTCGTGATTTTCCAACTTTCAATATTTTGATCCACTCATCAATTTAACCTAAAATCATTCCACAGATGTCCGAATCTCATTCCCATCAGGGTATGATCATATTAACTCAAAACATCCACCATTGTGCCTTGGAAATCAAGCAATCACAAAATCCCATTTTTAGGTCATGTTGGTTGGTTGCATTTTGGCAAGAATGGCCTATGGGAAGTTCCAAAGACCCTACCTTTCTAATTTTTCAAGATTTTTAAATCAGACATTGAGAAAAATGTCCTAAATAACTCCCTCTTCAACTTTGTTTCAAGGTCCAAGACCTAATTCATTGAGGAATGACTTCAATTTTTCTATTGGCCAAGCTGGTCAACATGCCCACCATGCCCTAAAATCATGTCATGACCACTACTTTGACACATTTCCATTTCCAAACCAGAAACCGTGTTGACCTGGTTCTTTTTCCATTCCATAAAGATCATGGCAAGGAACAAATGGCCAAAAATTGATACAAAATCCACCAACCAATTTTATTTGGCCTTATATCAAACATAGGGGTTCGTCGTGGTGTGCAAGCCATATCACAACCAATCAGAATTTGAAAATGGACATACCAAGTCACCAAATCAATCAATTTTGATCCCAATGGTCCATAGCCACTTTGAATATGTTAGTGCGATGTAGAAGGAAGTCAACTTGGAGGTGAAAACTCCTCACAATGCCAAAACCGATCCCATGTGCAAAAATCAATTTTTTCCCAAAATGGAAAAAATCAATATCCATTACAGGCTATCTCTTTTCCCTTGTTTGTTCCAGATTGATGCTAAGGACCAAAGAAAAGTTGTCTGAGGTGCAAACAGGCCCAACCAGCAACCATATTTGACCCCCATTATCCAACCTCAACCATTCTTCGAGCCACTTCCCTTTTCTGAGAAAACCTTCACATTCTCCCTCCAAAACCATCCACACACCTTCCCTATAAATAGGGGAAGGGGTCCCCTTCATTTTCCAATCTTGAAAGCCCCTCAAGCCTCTATTGAACATTTGAGCTAAACCTCCAAATACAGAACACCGTATTTTGAGTTTCAATCCTAAACCACCACTCATAAACCTTCATTAACCTTCATTCAATCTTTCCAAACTCCAAACTCACCTTCCCCAAGCTTCATTTGAGCTAAGACAAGTCATCGAAAAACCTCTCTGAAATGTTTTTGATCAGGTAGTTCTCTTCATCCCCACCATCCAAATCATTTCCCCTAAATTTCCAGCTTTGATTACTCAATGTTTAGCATTTAATTTTTAATTTAGGTCAAAGTTATTCTTCTAGTTCTTTGCAAAATACTTCACTCTCAGAGCCAATCAATGGCTCATGAGTGTAGGGGTTGGTTTGTTTTCATGATTGGGTAAAAATTCCATGTTTAAATCCCATGAAAACACTTATTTTCGATTTTGGATTATGAGTTTCCACGGTTGAAGACGAACGTTTCCCGCATTTTTTGAATTTGAAAAAAAAGTTGTGTCCGATTCTGATTGGTTGATTCTCGCGCGCATCCATTTATAGCTGTTGTTTTATTATTTTATTGCTTCAGCATGTTTATTAACACCACTGAGTCTTTAGCCTAGTGGGAGAGGGGTCGATCCCCCAATGACCCCAAGGTCAGGGGTCCAACCCCCAACGTGTGAAAATCCTTTATTTTTTTACTTGTCTCATTTTATTTATTTATTTTTCCATTTTAATTAATCTTTTATGTCACTTATTTTTATTATTTTAAAAATATGTCACACATAGACCCCCATTATTTTTTCCTCTAGTATTTGATTTGGTTTTATTTAAAGTCATTTGGATAATTTTTGAGGGATTTAGGGAGTCTTGAACGTATGGACTAATGAAATCCACCTAGGTCATGATTTGTTTTGTTTAGGGTTGATTAAACCTTCCATATTTCAAACCTATCATTAGATGATTAAGTATTCATCCATGTTACTTTGAAGCATGGATAGGTTTCCCCTATTTCAAATAACATGGATCATTTGACTTATGGATGAAGTGTTGCTTGTACTTGTTAACTTATGGATTCATCTCACACATTGTTGTTTCATTTGGTTTATACTAACCCACTAACATTATACTTACTTATTTATATCATACACAAATATTGTATACTTAATTTTTTATATCATATCCTAACTCTTATTACCATTGCTAATATCATACTTTGATCTTGTAACTTTCTAACTTAACCACTTAATCAATCCTTAAGCTTTCAACTTTGAGCTTTGCATACTCTTCCTTTTGTCAATATATTGATAGATGGACTTGGGATTGAATAACTTTAATTTTTATAAATCTATCGTAAGTTGGTCCATTGATCATCTTCCATTCTGTGCATCAGTGATAGGTTATCCCTTGATGCGTCATATTTTGAATCTATTGACCTAAGGATAATTATTCCTCAAGTGTTGATCCTTTGTTCAAAATCTAACTTAACCTCATTTTACAAAGCTTTGATTATTACTAACCTCTTTTTTATCATTATTATCATTGTTATATTTCATTTTTATTTACTTTTATGTCATTTACATTTAAGTACTCATCATCATCATTATCATTGTACAAACTCCATCATACATGTTCATTCATTTGTATTTACTTTATTGTTATCATACATTGAAAACAACAAAAACATGATAAAATGATAATACCAAAAACAATTCATTATACCTAATCAACTTGGACTTAGAGGATCTAATCTTAGGACCTTTTCTTGGATCCTTTTTCCTTATCTCTGTGATACTTGGTTCAACTTTGGGTTTCATCTATAACTTACATACTAGTTGTAAGAATGGAATCATGGGACCACCTTATGGAGACATGTTTGTAATACCATTATCCTTTGATTAGCTTAGGTCACTCTTTGCACACATAAGGCTTTCTCTTGGGCTACCCTACAATGAGACATTTAATTTTCTTGTTGGTTACATTGCATTCATGTTGCATAAGCCAAATTTCTTAATCAAATAAATAAACCCTTTGATCCAACGTCAAGCGGCATTTTCCTAATCAAATTTAAAACACTTAATAGCTACGATTATTATTGTACCCCATGAGCCTTAGGTGGTGGAAAATAAGTGAGAATGGAGCATTCCTACCCTCACTCTGATTATTTTGGATGCAAGACACTTGACTTGTTGTCTTGAATATTCACCTATGCCCTTAGACTTTAGTGTAATCTAATCACAAACATTCTTTTCATAAACCCTTGTTCAAGGTAAAACAAACACAACCCATTAAACCTAATTTTTGTATCTTAGGGAACCCATCCCAAAAACCCATTTCTCAAAGGTAAAATCAATCAAACACACAAACATTTTCTACTCCGAACTACGAAGCCATGATACCTCATCCGTTATGAGTGATACGTAGGCACAAGGGCCACAATACTTGGTGAGCCCCATAATGAAAAAACCATAACAACTCTCTTCACACACATTCTTTTGAAAATTAAACAATAATCATGATAAATCCTCCAATATGCAAACAACCCAAATGGTTCCCATGGAGTACCCTAGATGTAGAGGGTGATAATACCTTCCCCTTGCATAACCGACTTGCGAACCCAAGTCTCGGTTCCGAGACCGATTCCTTATTCTATTTTAAGCGCTTCCCTTGTGCATCTCTTTTTCTCGAGGTTTTTATCGACTATTTCGTCTCACCTCTCTGATAGAGGCACATAAATAAAATTAGGTTGCGACTCTTTTGATCTTGCCTTCGATAGAAAGTTCTTCAGTCTCGGTTTCGTTAGTCATGGAAAATCCTGGTAGCAACACCCCTCAAATACCCTAAAGAAGCCTATGAACCCTAACCCTCTCCAGATGAACCCTAGACCTCTTCAGATGAACCCTAGTGTTCATCATATGAACCCTAACCCTAACAACCCGTACCTTCAACATAAATTTCCAAAAACACCAAACTTTTCCCAAATCAAAACTTAACCCTTGGACGATCGATGGACCGGCCTTTCCCAAACCCTAATAAAAAACTCAATCCTTCGAAATCAACCCCAAATTTTTCTAACCTTAATCCCTTTCATTTACCCCAAAATCAACATTAATAGTCACAACAATACATAACAACAATTGGCAATAAAACAACGATGCATTTAAATTTAATGAAAGTTGAGAGACCAACCAACAAGGAGGAGAAGTTCCCTGGTAAAAAGGTAAAACAACTCTTCCTGATCTCCTTTGATTCTATTGTTCTTTTCTTTTTCCTCTTAAACTTCTTCTTTTCTTTTTGCGAGTTAATGGAGGCTATGCTCATATGAATTAAGGTTTCAGTGTAAAACCTTAATCTCAGTCTAATTTGAGCTTTGGTGAGCGATCGGAATTTGCAGCAGCTGAAGTATTTTTCTTAGGGTTTTTTCCGTTGTCAATTCAATCTTAGACTTAGCTTTATATAGATTAGTTTTTTTAGGGCATTTTAAATTCTGATTGATTCAATTAGGTAACTTAAAATCTGATTGTAATTAGATTGATTTTGTGTATAAATAGAAATTAAGGTTTGTGAATTGTAACTGAAATCTTAATGTATTTTGTCCATTTTCACTTGTAATCACACTTTCGAATGTATTAAAATAAAAAAGGAAATGTTTGGTTGAATTGAGATTTGCAGGTTTTACTGTTTGATTGTGCCAAATCAGGGTTTCTTAATTGGGGAAGAAGATGATGGACTTAGGTCATGAGATTGACCTGGTTCAGTGATGGTCTTGGGTTATGCAATTGACCCAATTTAGTTATGGAGTTAGGTTTCCCAACTGACCCAGTTGAAACGAGGCCCGGATTGGGCCCGGTCAAATTCCAAAGTCGGATAAAAGGCCCACTAGACAAAAATATCAACAAAACGATAATAATCTAGTTAACCTTAACTTAGTTCTAATAATAATATTAATAATAATAATAGTAATATTAATATTCTTAGACATAATATCAATAATAACATTCCTAATAATAATAAATAATACTAATAATTAATAATATATAACACTAATAATAGTAGTTTAACCTTAATAATATTAATAATGATAATAATTCACAATTAATTATAATATTAATACTCTAATTACACAATTATCCTATTAACATTTCCCTCTATATAGTAATTTGATATAAAAAAAATAGAACCCTAATTTATCCTAATATTAATATATTTCTAATTAATAAAAATACAACCCAACAAATACTAATATTAACCTCATTTAACTAATAATAATATCATAAATTGTTCCATCTTAATATTAACCTATATACCTCTAGCACGATGATATTTCATATTATACCCCTAAATCAAAATTAAGTTCCTATGAGGAATTAGAAGTCAAAATGGCTCTCCTTTGAATTTTTAGGTCATTGGAGTTGACTAGATGAATATTCTCCTTAAAAATGAAAAAATGTCTTTTCATAAAAAATGAATTAAAACAAACATCTTTGATATTTTTACCATGAACTATGAGGTTTTGATCCTCCATTGAACTTTGTTGGTACATAGGCATGAGACTTCTAAAAAGTCATGGAAAAAACAAAAATCATAAAAAAAAGCATTTATTTTTCCATCTCTCCAATCTTTTGCAAACAATACCCAATTTCAAACCAAAAGACACATTTTCAAAGATATTTCCATGTAGTACCATGGATGTTTAGGGTGCTAACACCTTCCCTTTTCATAACTAACCACCAGACTCGTATCTCTTATATTAGTTTTATTTTAAAACTTCTTCGGGTTTTTTTCGTACTTTTTTCCTTTTCCTTTGGAAACAGTAAAAGCGTGGTGGTGACTCAAGCTTTATGAGTTAAGTTAATCAATTAATTAATCTCAAAACTTTTACCGCTACAGAAAAGTGGCGACTCTGTTAGGGAGTAATCCCTAGTGGGTTAAGCCCATCTTTGGATTTGTGCTTATATTATATTTACCGTTGTTTGTTATTGTTTGTTTTGTCTGGTTCTTGGTGATCTCTATGTGGTGAGATAAGTCCTATACCTGGACTTGAGAGCTCTAATGATAGGAGGGTGGTATAGTCATGTTTGGCTTATGTGGAGTTAATCCATAATAAGTAGGCTTGAGATCCCCCACTCAATGGAGGCCCCTTTAGGTTCTACAGGTGATTATCCCTTTATTACATACATTGTGGGCTGATTCTTACCCTTAGCTCCACGCTCGTGACTTCGAACCTTTTGACCTTGTTTGTGTGCTTTGTGTGATCTTGTTTGTGGTTGTTGCATCATGCACTCATTGCATTCATAAATTTTTATTTTCAATTTTCAAGGAACTTAGAGACTCCCTTTGCAAACATCACAGATATTTTGATCATGGATATTGGAAGAAGGAATAATCGAAAATATAGTTTCATATGTCCCGATCTTATGGAATTGATGAAGCTAGCATATTTTGTGGATGATCCTAAGGGTTTTAGAGACCATTTCGGAAGACTTTTATCTATTCTATCCACTGATGTTGAGGATGGTCTTCTTTGTACTTTGATTTAGTTTTACGATCATGTCTACCGATGCTTCACTTTACCCGATTACCAATTGTTGCCCCCCGTGGAGGAGTATGCTTATATTTTAGGTAAGCTAGTTTCTAGTAGAGTTCCTTTTAGTGGGGTGGAAAGAATTCTTGAGTCTCAAGATATTGTTGAAGCCATTCGCCTGAGGAAGTCTTACATAAATACCAATCTCACTTTCAAAGGAGGTATCAGAACGTATTTTCTTTTGCTAATGCTAGTAGCATGGCAGCCTTTGAAACTATTCTTTCCTTACTCATCTATGGTTTGGTCTTGTTTCCAAACATTGAAAATTTTGTTGATGTTAATACTATGAGGATCTTCTTGATTAGGAATTTGGTCCCAACTTTGCTCGGTGACGCTTATTTCTCCATTCATTATAGGACTTCTAAAGGGGTGGAACTACTGTCTGTTGTGCGCCTTTACTATAAAAGTGGTTTATTTCACACTTGTCATAATCTCTTATCTTCAAAGAAAAAAAGGATTGTTTAAGGTGGTCCTAGAGACTTTTGTCTCTCAACAATGATGACATCACTTGGTATTATTTTGTTTACGATGATGTTGAGGTTATTGATAGTTTTGGAGAGTTCTCTAATGTGCCTCTTCTTGGTACACAAGGAGGAATCAACTACAATCTGACTTTGGCAAGACGTCAACTAGGGCTCGCTATGAATGACAGACCTAATAACACTTTGTTAGAAGGTTTATTTTTACAAGAAAGAAAATACACTCAAGGGTTGAAATCTAGAAAGATACGTTCTTGCACAATGTTCATAGGAAAGGAAGGAGTAAGCTTGGATTGAAGAATTATATAACTTAGGAGCCTTACACTAGTTAGATGAAGAAGAGAGCAAAATAATTCAAGATGCCATATGCTTATGAAAGACCTATGTCTTTGGTAATGGTCAAATCACCCACTATTAAAGGCATATAGGAGTTGCAAGAGACTTTAGACAGGATGAAGCAAGACAGGGATGATTGGGAAGACGAATTTCACACCTCACACATTGAGAAAGTAAAATTGCATAAGCATCTAAAGGAAAAAGATGACTTTATAGAATTGGTTGAGCAACATGTTGTGAAGAGATCAAGAGACCAAGATGATTTATTTTCCTCTAACAGTTCATCATCTACTCATCTTCCTACTTCCAACGTTTGGAAAGGCGTTGTAGACCATCTCGTGATAGAGAAGGATGCTACAAAAAGTAGCTACGAAAGATCAAAAGGCTTCACAAGAAGTATCAGCTTGGAGTTGGGTCTTCATCGGACATGATTCCATAGATCCAGTTTCTTTCCATTTATGATCATTGAAATTGTATTTCTATTTGTAATCCTTTCAATTATTAATAAAATGAGATTCCAGTACATCAAAATGCGTTATTCCCATTACAATGTTTTCAATTTATGTCTTAAAAGTTCCTTGGAAAATAACAATAATAATATTCACATTTGTATTTGCATTTCATGCATCATATTGCATCTTGGTCTTAGTTTGACTAATTTTGCCAAGGGTCTTATGTCTTTCTTGGTCTTCATTCAGACAAGTTGTCTCACTGGTACGATACTCGAGCTAATCAGTTGGCAAAGATGGACCTCCTAGAGCAAGAGAATCATGAACTCCGTGAATAGGTGAAACCTTGAGGTAAAGTTATGTGACGCTTACTTATATGATGGAAGCTTTGGTGACTGCTCATAATCATCCACCTCCTCCGCCTCATATTCTGCTTCAAAGGACCGTGATTTCCGAAGTTGTCTTTACGCTCATCTCTGTGGCTACTGTCAATGCTCTACAACACCACATGCCTTCTGGTTACCCTTGGGGCATGCGTCCGAACTTCGTGCATGAGGGGTATCAACCTGTTGTTGAAGTTCATATGGCTCAACCTATGATGTTAGTACCACCTCCCGTGGTTCCTGTTATTCCTTATGTCTAAGAACTTGTTTTTCATAATGACCAAAGCGGAACTATTGGTGTCTACAAAAGAATGGACGAGTTCCAAGATCAGTTTCAAACTATGCAGAAAGAGATTCACGCTTTGAGGGGGAAATATATGTTTGGGAAGAATGCTAACGATCTGTGTTTAGTTCTTAATGTGAAGATTCTGCACAAGTTCAAGGTTCCAGATATCGAAAAGTATAACGGAAACTCTTTTCCTATGAGTCATATGGTGATGTATGCTCGTAAGATGTCGACTCAGACTGACAACAATCAATTGCTGATCCACTACTTTCAAGAGAGTTTGATTGGTGTCGCTCTAAAATGGTATATGAGGCTCGATAGCACTCAGATTCGAACCTTCAATGACCTAGGTGAGGTGTTCGTTTGTCAGTACAAGTATAATGTCAAAATGGCACCGGACAAAGATCAACTTTATGCTATGTCCCAAAAGGATAAAGAAACTTTCAAGGAGTACCCGTAAATATGGCACGAGATCGCTGCACAGGTTAGTCCTCTATTGGAAGAAAAGGAAATGAAAAAGTTGTTTTTGAAGACGTTTAGCCCGTTCTATTATGATAGGATGGTGGCAAGTGCGCCTAGTGCGTTTACTCAAGTGGTAAATACGGGTTTGAGATTAGAAGAAGGTGTTTGTGAGGGATGATTGAAAGAAGGTGGTTTGACTGATAGTTCTAGAAAGTATAGGAGTGGGTTACACAAGAAGAAGGAACGTGATGCTAACGTTATCTTACAAGAGAAACATAGGAAACTTCCGAGGAACAGTCAACGTCATCAACATGTGGCACCCGTAACTTCAGTTATTAATTATGCTTTGGTTGTTCAAGTAGGACCGAGTTATCAACCGCTTTTTTAACAACAAACGAATCAACAAAACCATGCCCAGAGACCCGCACAATTTGATCCAATTCCAATCACCTATACAGAGTTATTTTCTGCTTTAATTCAGAAGAATTTGGTACAATTGAGAGCTCCATCAGTAGTTCTGAAAGAGCTTCCGTGGCGGTTTAAACCTGATCAACATTGTGCATTCCACCAAGGAGCACCCAACCATGATATTGAAAATTGTTTCACTTTGAAAGATGAGGTGAGAAGGTTAATGAAAAGTGGAATTTTGTCTTTTGAAGACTCTAGGCCCAATGTACAAGCTAATCTATTACCCAAACATGGCGGTGCAACTGTAAGTATGATCAAAGCATGTCCATGAAATTACTAAGTTTTTAACGTCAATTTGATCAATAGATCCTTGGTTGAAATACAAGTAAATTTACGCGAGTTGATCTATTATGAGCATGACCATGTTCTTGCCATATTTGTTCAAAAAATCCCTGAGGATGTGTTATTGTCAAAAGAGACTTATAAGAAATGTTGGAACAAAACCTTATTCAGGTTACAAAGGACAAAAATGAAGATGAGCATGAGCTAAACGTCATAGTTCCCCACTTTAATCTCCCAGAACTAGTTGTAATTGCATATGATGGTCAAAAGACTGTTGTTTCTCCGTTGGTTATTCGTTTGGATGGTCCTAGGCCTCAAGAGTCTGATAAAGTTATGCCTTACATGTATAATGCTACCATGGTGGAAGATGATAAAGAAGTGCACATTCCTTCTTTTTATTCTGTTGTAAACATTGCCGATGCAAGTGGGGTAACCCGAAGTGGTAGGATATTTGCTGCAACTCCTAAGAGAACTGAAGATATGGTGATAGAGAAATCAAATCAAGAGAAAACTCATGTTATGCAAACCGGCCAATCCAGCAATGTGAATCAGAATATTGATCAAGATGAAGTGCTGAAATTGATTGAGAAGAGTGATTTCAATATGGTAGATCATTTGTTGCACACTTTGTCCAAGATATTTGTATTATCTTTACTGATGAGTTCAAAATCTCACCGAGAGGCTTTGCAGAAAGTCCTAGAGCAAGCTTATGTGGACCTTGATGTGATGATCGATCAATTTGATGGCATTATGGCCAATATTACCGCAAGTAACAATTTTAGCTTCAGTGATGAAGAGTTTCCCGAGCAAGGGAGGAACCAAAATTTGGATCTTCATATTGTTGGTGTAAGCCCTAGAGGCCAATACTTTTGGTACTTGTATCGAATTATTTAAAGGCTTTTTCTTTGTTACGTTTGTTTAATAAAGTCCATAGGATAGCTAGTCCGTTTAATGTATCAAGTGTGACTTGATCATGAGATCAAATTAAACATAAGGACACTATTCTTAAAGTATCCGTAGTCGAGTTTTATTGTGAAGTGGGATAACATTAAAGCATCAAGACTATTATGTATATAGACTGATGATCACATCTCATGGATCATGGATAAGGAGTTATCAAGTCTTAAACATAGGTATGAATATTAAGAGTAATATTTATACCGGATTGACCCGCTATGAGAATACATTATAGAAAGTTATGAAAAGTGTCATAAGTTATTCTCATGGTGATAGTGGTGTGTACCACCCTTCGACCTGAAACCACTATGGACCCTAGATGTAGAGTCGAGTGCTTTCTTGCTGATCCAACATTGTTCGTAACTGGATAACCATAAAGACAGTTGATGGGTACTCCACAAAGCATGCTGAGGGACATGAGTGACCTAGATGGAATTTGTCCATCCTGCATAACAAGATAAATGTCTATGGGCCCAATATTGAACTGGACAAGGATGACACGTTCTATGCCTTGTGTTCAATATAGACATAAGGGCAAAAGGATAATTCTACACATAAGTATTATCACAAAAGGTTTTGTTAGATCACATGACATTTTCGTTTCTTGGGCAGCAGTGATGTGTTGCTAGATACCGCTCACTGTTTATTATTTAAATACGTGATTTAATACAATTGCCAACGTCGCGAAAACCTACCGGGTCACACACAAAGGACGGATTGATGAGAGATAGAGTAATTAAGGAATACCGTAAGGTACGATACCCTTAAGTGAATTGTAGAACATCGTAAGGTACGGTGTACTTAAGTAGAATACGAAATATGGTAAGGTACCACATACTTAAGTGATTTTGGGCATACTATAAGATATGGGCCAAAATACACCTAAGTGGGCTTTTTAGCTTGAAGCCCACACAAGTGGTTCTATAAATAGAACCCTTGTGCAGAAGCATTCATTGCGGTTGCATTATTTTCATTTTCTCTCTCTCTCTCTCTCTCTCTCTCTCTCTCTCTCACTCAAAGCCTTCATTTGTACCAGCTAGCAATGAGATTGAAGGATTCCATTCGTGTGGACTGAGTAGAGACGCTGTCATCGTTCAACGTTCGTGATCGCTCCGTAGATCTGCATCAAAGGTTTTGATCGTCACAAGAGATCTGCACCAAAGGTTTCAATCGTCACAAGAGGTAAATGTTCTATCACTGATCATGATCATTCGTAAGGATCTCTAAAGGAGAAAATTTTAATTTCCGCTGCGTTTTGGACCGCAATTCTCCGTCACACACACATATATATATATATATATATATATATATATATATATGAATTGTCAAGAAGATGTCATGTCCAATGTACTGGTGGACACTGGTTCTTCTCTGAATGTTCTGCCTAAAACCACGTCATCTAAGCTTGCTTATCAAGGTTCTCCGATAAGATTTAGTGGAGTTTTTGTGAAGGCCTTCAATGGCTCAAGGAAGACTGTAATTGGGGAGGTTGATCTCCCAATAAATATAGTTCCTTGCTTATTTCATATCACTTTTCAAGTTACGGATATTCATGTCGCTTACAATTGTCTATTAGTACATTCGTGGGTTCATGAGGTTAGGACGACAACATCAACTCTACATCAGAAGCTAATGTTTGTAAAGAATGGGAAGTTAGTTATCATGGGTGGCGAGGAGGCAATGTTGGTGAGTCAACTCTCTTCATTTTCATACATTGATATCGATGAAGCTGAAGGAACACTGTTTCAAGATCTTTATGTTGATGATGTTGTTTCTAGAAAGAATGAGGAATCCATGTCATCCTTGAAAGAGGCCCAACATGTGTTGAAGATTGATCAATCTCCTAGGTGGGGGAAAGTTGTTAAGCTTGTCGAGAACAGGAACAGAGTTGGTTTGGGTTTTTCACACGATGAAACCCAGCGAGATTTGAAGGTAATTCAAGAAGTGTTTCACAGTGATGGTTTTGTTCATACTAAGGATTGTTTTGAAGCCGCAATCTTATAAGACTATGAAGAGCAAGAAGCACCAAACTTTGTGACGCATGGATCGATGTGCCAAAACTGGATTGTTGTTGATGTTCCTTTTTTTATTCACTTATCGAAGTAATATGTTTTTTTGTTATGTTCAAAACTCTTTTCACTATGCCCAAGGTGAAAGTGGATCTATGTGGGCTTTGTTTCAGATTTTTATTATCATTAATAAAAATTTATTTCGCTTATCCATATTATGTTTTCTCTTTTTGCTTTTTCTGAAAAAATGGTAACATAAAAAAAAGATAATAATCACTTTTATATCTGCATCACAATGTGCGTTTATTTGTTCACATTCTAAAATCAAGCATAAAATCATTATGCAGATTAATTGTTAAACCCATTGAAAACAATGACCTTATGCCCTCTCCCAAATTTGGATTCCCTGTGTTTGAGATGGAAGAAGAGGATGTTGAAGAGATTCCTGATGAGATTTCTTGGTTGCTTGAGCGTGAAGAGAAGACCATTTAGCCTCATAAAGAGTCGTTAGAAGTGATTAATTTGGATTTGAAGAGAATAAGAAAAAAATCAAGGTTGGGGCACTACTTTGTTCAGACGTTAAGAAGAGGATGGTTGAGATTCTTAGAGACTATGTGTATGTGTTTTCCTGGTATTATCAAGATATTCCAGGTGTTTATACTGATATTGTGGAGCATCGATTACCATTAATGCCAGAATGTCCATCGGTTAAACCGAAGTTGAGAAGAACTCACCCTGATATGGCTGTCAAGATTAAAGAGGAGGTGCACAATCAGATTGATGATGGGTTCCTTGTTACTTCTGAGTATCATCAATGGGTGGCTAACACTGTGCATGTTCCGAACAAGGATGGTAAAGTTCAGATGTGTGTTGATTATGGAGACTTGAATAAATCTAGTCTGAAAGATGATTTTCCTCTGTCACACATTGATATGTTGGTAGATAATACAACTAAGTTCAATGTCTTCTTTTTTATGGATAGGGTCTCTGGTTATAATCAGATCAAGATGGCACCCGAGGACATGGAAAAGACACCATTTATTACACCCTGGGGAACATTCTGCTATAGAGTGATGCCTTTTGGTTTAAATAATGTTGGTGCAACATAAAGATAGAAGTCTATGTTGATGATATGATAGCTAAGTCAAAGACTGAAGAAGACCATGTTGAGTATTTGTTGAATATATTTCAGTGGTTGAGAAAGTTTAAAATCATGTTGAATCCTAATAAGTGTACTTTTGGTGTCCGTTCGAGAGAGCTATTGAGTTTCATTGTTAGCAAGAAGGGTATTAAAGTAGATCCTAATAAAGTCAGAGCTATTCAAGAGATGCTTACACCAAAGACAAAAAAGCAAGTGAAAGGGTTCCTCGGGCGTCTAAATTACATATCTAGATTTATATCTCACATGACTTCCACGCGTGGGTCAATAATCAAGATTCTTTGCAAAGATCAAGGTTGTGTTTGGACAGAGGACTGCAAGAGAGATTTTGACAATATCAAAGAGTATCTGCTTGAACCTCATATCTTGTCTCCTCTAGTGGAAGTAAGACCATTGATTATGTATTTGACTGTCTTAGAAGAGTCCATGGGTTGTGTGCTTGGACAGCAAGATGAAACTGGTAGAAAGGAGTATGCCATCTACTATCTGACTAAGAAGTCTACAGACTGTGAGTCTTGGTATTCCATGCTTGAAAAAAGTTGTTGTGGGTTAGCCTAGGAGGCCAAACGTTTACGCCTGTATATGATCAATCATACCACTTGGTTGATATCCAAAATGGGTCCAATCAAGTATATTTTCAAAAACCCTGCTTTGATTGAAAGGATAGTGTAAGACCCCAATTTTGACCCTAAGATCCCTCATGCAATTTCATCATAAGCATTAGCATTGGGATAATACCTTGGCATCCTCCTTACCTCTCTTTCATTGGGTTTGCTTTGGAAGAGATCACCAAGCACTATATGATTGTATCATACTTGTATTTTATCATTGTCACTAACCAAACTACCAAAAATATGTCTTTGTATTTGCCTAACTCTTTTGTAGGTAAGGAAGGATCCAATTGATTTACGAAGTTCATATCTAGGGTTTGAGACCCTCGTGACAAAGAGCACAACCATGAATTGATACAAGAATGCTTATGAGCATTATATATGAGTTCCATTGATTCCTACATATTATATTGATCCAGTTTTCTTCAAGAGTTTGAGGGTGATTTGCCTTGGAAACCCTAGTTTGACTAGGTATCTTGAGTACCTTCTCCAACAAGCTATCTCACCAATTGATCAAATTTTTCAAAGGAAACTACAAAATTCATCATCTTATGTGTATATGATCTACCATGAGCCTAGAAAGTCAAGAGAATTGAAGATTAGCAAGTCGGTTTATGGTGGTTAGCCAGATGAATTCATTTAATCAAAACTAGGTCTCCCTAGACACTATCTCCTACAACTTTCACCATATGAAAATGATTCCAAGAGAAAACTTACTCTAAATGATATTCCAAACAACTTTCATGTTGATACCTAGAGCTAGTTTTTCTTTGAAAATCATTTTCTATATTGAAACATTATAGGTCATTTTGTCTAAACCCTAATACGAATGTCAACTTCCCAAACCCATAACTTGATCAATTTTTATGAGATGAAAGATTTCCAAGTTGAAAAATCAAATTAAAGATGCCTACTTCAAATTTGATGTTTGGATTGAGATCTAATTCAACTTGTATGAGCATGTGATATGAGGTTACATTATAGGTCACTTTTGACCTATACCATTGAACAAGTTTTTTTTCCAAACTTCAAAAATGTATAACTCTATCATTTAAAATCTAAATGACATGAAATTGGTGACCATTTTGAAGGTATTTGAAATATATGAAACTTTGATGAATACACTTTTCTCATTTGAAGCTCACATAAAAAGTTAAGCAAGGTGGAATATTCAGATATATGGCTTGACACTTCGAAAAAATTTCAACATGTTGAAATTTTCACCCCAAAATTCATCATGATACAAGCTTCAAATGGAAACATGTAGAACATGAAAGTTGTTCCTCTTGATCTAACCTTTCCAAAAATTCCAAGTTCATCCATTTTGGACAAGAATTGAATATGATGCGCACGGCTTTAACATTGCATCATCATTTGGCAAAGATCAAACTTCAAATCGTCACACACACTTGCCTTGCAATTTAAGTTGATTTCAGACTCTCTCACACTCATTTGTGGACATAAAGCAATGATCTCATGGGCATGTACACGCCCATGCACCCATGCATCATCCATTGCCAATTTTGGAAAGTGATTTGGAAGGGGCAATTATCACATGATCCACCTATAAATAGAGCTCCATATGCTCAGAATTCAACACACATTCGCACCAGCTTTGATCCTAGACCCCTAACCCTTCCATTTCAGAGGATAATCTTGAGAATTTCATCTTGAAATTGAGTTTGAATCTCACTGTGTTGAGATTCAAAACTCCAGGGATCCAAGATCTTTTGTGCATTTCATTCTACTTCTGCAAGCATTCTGAGTGAGATCAAGCACGAGCCAAGGTAAGAACAGTTGAATCTAAACCTGCATTGAATGTATTTTCTAGAAAATTTCATCTCTTCGATTCTCCCTCAATCTTGCTCAATTATCTTGATTCTTTAGTTGTCTGAAGTCCTACCAATGTAGGCATGAAGATTGAGTTTTTAGAGGTCAAATCGAAGCAACTCAGTTGACACACCTCAAAATTCAACTCCTCTTATGTTTCTATATGTGAGGAGTTAGTTAAAATTGAGGTCAGATTCGTGCTCTACGCCATTTTTTTCTTTCAGATCATGTCCTCCTTTTCCATTTTTTTGATGGTGATGAGTGAACCAGTCTGGCCAGGGTCACCGGAGAAAATGATCGGCCTTTGGACGCCGGTGATGTGTTGGTATGGTTCAGAGCCATTGATCTCTTTTAAATTGTTTTAATCTCGTCTGTTGTTTCTAATTACCATGTTTGTGTCGCGTTGACTCAACTCCACCATGGAACGCGCGTTGGTGGCCACTTGATTTGCCACCTCAATTAATGAGGGAGATCAAGTGGTCCACATTTTTTCTGATTATTTGAATTTCATTTTAATTGCTTTATTTTCATTAATACATATTCATTTTAATATTGATCCAAAAAACATGAGAGTTTCAGCAAAAAATTTCAAATAATTTCCTCTTTCATGTTCTGAATTAAAAATTTTCATGATCCAAAAATTTTGAAAAATTTTCTCCAAGGTCCTTTGACCTTGTTTGACCTATGATAAATATCATGGCCATTTATTTGGTGTTTTGATGAGGTTTTAGGATTTTAACAAACCATATTTAATTTAAGTGTATTATTTTCGTATTTTTAATTTGAATAAATGCAAAATAACTTTGTTGACGAATTGTAATGACTTGTTTGTGTTTGACTCTTATTGTTGGGCATTGGTCAAGGTTGATTTGACTTTGTCAGGTTAATATCATTGGATTTAGGGGATTGATGGAATGTAAATTCCATCTCCCAAAATGAATGGATGATATTAATTTGGTAAAAGTCCTCCTTTGATCAATTTGAGTTTTCATCTATTCCCCTCCCTCTTCATCTCATTCCCTTTCTTTATGAATTCATCTCATTTGGCCTATGATATCTCAAAGTCCTAAAGCTAGTTGATTGAAAAATTAACATGAGTATGGATGAGATTAGGCCACACCTTTTGCATATTCTTTTTGTGTGTGGTATGTTTCATGAGCATAGTTCATAATACTATGTCTCTAACATGCATTAACACCAAAATTCTATTACCCGACTTCAAATAGTTGTGACTTCTACATAAGTCATATTACGATTGCTTAACATAGCGCTAAATTTGTGACATAAAAGGCATAACATTCTAGTTAGTGAGATTGTTAGTCTCCCCTCTTTCATAGTATTGT
Source organism: Lathyrus oleraceus (assembly GCF_024323335.1). Lineage (NCBI taxonomy): Eukaryota > Viridiplantae > Streptophyta > Magnoliopsida > Fabales > Fabaceae > Lathyrus > Lathyrus oleraceus. Next base: position 153,249,621 of record NC_066584.1, on the reverse strand, counting down.
GTGGAAACTTGGCCTTTTTTCCTTCCATTGGAAGATGTCTTGGCTCAAGGATCCATGCTTGTGATAAGTGGGTTGAGTACTCTCCAAAGGATGTCTAAAAATGAAAAGCAAAAGAAAAACAATACTAACTTCTAACCTATTAACTACTAAATTTTAATTTCAAGCCATTTACTTTAATGTCATTTAATTATAGCTTTTATACATTTGCCATTGTTCATATCATTCTAATTGTTTATGTTAATGCAATATACACTTTGTTCACTTGGACCATATTGTGTGATATATCTTGTTTGTGTATACTTTGCTTGTTTGTGTGGTCTTTGACCATTAATGTACATAACAACAACAAAAACCCTATAAAGCTTTTGTGCAGACAGTTGGCTTGATCTTCGACAAATGGACTTAGAACTTAGGAAACATGCCTATGCTAAAGGACTTACCCAATGCCAACTTGTTAAGAAACCAAGTGCTTTCAATTTGAAACTTCATCTGATGCATCGTTCAAGATCCCCCTGAGTTCATCTGCAACATGATCATTGTGAAGCTGTTATTTTGAACCTGTGACTTGTAGAACTCATATGTTACATGGACTATTTTGAAGAATATCATAGAATGGCTAAAGCTTGGATGTGGCTATATTTATTTGATGTCTTTGCTCTTCAAGATAATATAATTGAGCATTTGTGTGTTGCTTGATTCTAAAATGTCCAAGGGAATTCTGGGTTTCTATTGACATTCTTGTCTAATGGATTGCTACCCATTTGGTCAGATCTTTTAAACCCTTAACTTTTAGTTTTGTGCATAGGATAGTCCCTTCATCTTCTCCCCATTTCTTTAATTTCAAAATATCTCCCTCCCTTTTTCAAAATCTTCTTTGATTGAACTTATTTTGTTCTAAACTTTGACCACATTGCAAAAAAGATAGAAACTTTGGCCTTATGCCATTGCATTTTCAAACTTCTTTTCTTAAATCAAACTTGTAAATAAATTTAACTATACTTGACTTATACTTTCAAAATGCCAAAAAGAACTAACTCATTCAAACTTTTTCTTGGGCCTTTGTGCCTTTCAAACCAATTTTTTTCTAAAAGAAATGCATCCTCTTTGAAATTTGTATCACGAACTACGAGGTTTTGATCCCTCATTTTTATGTTGGTATGTAGGCACAAGACCGAAGGTATTGTCAAAAACAAAAATAAAATTAATGAATTCTTTTCTCATCCCCCCATTCTATTTGTTTGTAAACATCATTTTTTACCAAATACACATGCACACAAAAAGGGCTCCCTAGGAGTACCTAAGACACTTTGGGTGCTAAGACCTTCCCTTTGTGTAACCAACCCCCTTACCTGTAATCTCTGACATTTTATTAGTTTTGATTTGAAAACTTCTTACCTTTTGGGTTTTGTTCGTACTTTTTCCCTTTTCCCTTGGAAAAAATAAAAGCGCGGTGGTGACTCTTGTTATTTGATCTCTAGATTATCCATAGCTTGATAATCATGAATTTACAGCTAAAAAAATTAAGTGGCGACTGTGCTGGGGAGTAGTCTCTGTAAGACCCCCATTTTGACCCTAAGATCCCTCATGCAATTCCATCATAAGCATTAGCATTGGGATCATACCTTGGAATCCTCCTTACCCCTTTTTATTGGGTTTGTTTTAGGAGAGATCACCAAGTACTTTGTGATTGTATCATACATGCATTTTATCATTTCACTAACAAAAATACAAAAAATATGTCTTTGCATTTGTCTAACCCTTTTGTAGGAAGGGCATGATTCCATTGATTTATCAAGATCACATCTAGGGTTTGAGACCCTCATGAACAAAGAGCACAACCAAGAATTGATTCAAGAATGGTTATGAACATCATATATAAGTCCCAATGTTCTCTATATCTTATATTGATAAAGTTTTATTCAAGAGTTTGAGAGTGATTTGCCTTGGAAACCCTATTTTGACTAGGTATCTTGAGTAACTTCTCCAACAAGCTATCTCATAAATTGATCAAATTTATCAAGGGACACTTCAAAATTCATCATCTTATGCATATATGATCTACCATGAGCCAATAAAGTCAAGAGAATTGGAAGTTAGAAAGTTGGTTGATGGTTGTTGGCCAGATTGAAGATATGCAACTCAGCTTCCGTAGTGGAGGGTTCATTCATGGCAATGAACAACACTTAGCTGATGTGTTAGACGATAGCAAAGAGGAAGATTGCACCACCTTTGTTACGCATGGAAAGACGTGAAACAATTGGACTGCTGTTGGTATTCCAGTTATTTTGCATCGATCTAAGTAATTGGTTTTATATTTTAAAATCCTTCTCCTATGCCTATGGAAGAAGTGAACAATGTTTGGGCATTTTAAATTGATCATCAATAAAATTAATTCTATTCATCCACATCTTTGATGTTTATTTTTACTTTTTTCTTTATTCTGAAAATTTTAATCACAAAAAACATAAATTAACAATATAATTGTCCATCTGCATAATATTTGATCACAAATTCACTTCTCTAAAATCAAAATATCAAATCATTATGCAGGTTGGTTCCCAACCCCATTGAATATAATGGTCCTTCTCCTTCTACAAATTTTGAATTCTCTATGTTTGAGGCAGAGGAGGAAAACGATGTAGAAGTGAGTGATGAATTGTCTCGTCTTCTTGAGCAAGATGAAAAGACTATTCAGCCGTTGGAAGAGCAGATTGAGCTAGTCAACTTGGGTTCCAAAGGTGATGTGAAGGAAGTCAAGATTGAGTCTTGATTGTGTCTAGATGCTAAGAAGGGGTTGATTGATCTTCTTCGGGAGTATTCAGATGTGTTTGCTTGGTCCTATCAAGACATGCCTAGGTTGGATTTTGAGATTGTGGAGCATAGATGGCCGTTGATGTAACACCCCGATAATAATAAAATAATTATTTAAATTGGGTTAATAATTTATTTATTAATTTAATTAAATAATTGGAAATTTTATTATTATTATTTTTGGATTATTATTATTATTCGGAATATATATATAAATTGGAATTGAGAAAAATCCCATTTTTGGTAAAAAGGTTATTTTCACGTGAAAAGGGAAAAGAGGCAGAAAAGGGAAAAGGGCAAAAAGCCAGAGAACGAAGGTTGAAGGAAAGGAAAGCTTGGAGCTCAGAGACTGCCGGATTAACTCAGGTAAGGGGGGTTTATCATCGATTAATGGGTATTATGGGGTAATATGTGATGGGTAGTGAGAAACCATTGATTTGCCTGATTGTATGATGAATTGTGAATTTTGGGGATGAACGGAATTGGGATTAAAATTGATGAAATTCGTAGGAATTAGAGGTAGAAACGTTAGAAATTTGTGAAATCGAAAGTGTATAATTCGTGTTAGATGAGATGAATGAATTATGTGTAAAATTTGGACTGTAGAAGGTTGAATTGGATAGATCTCGTAGCAGAGAAAGCCATTGCAGATCTGAGAGTTCTGGTTTCTGGTCATACGCGTATGGCACTAGGCAATACGCGTATGAGATGGCTGGTACGCGTATGGAGGAAGCCTTACGCGTATGGGTGAAAAAGATGATATTTTGAACGTAAATTGGTCTCTGTTGGTACGCGTAATGGGGGATTGTTACGCGTAGCATACGCGTATGAGACAGGTGATACGCGTATGGGTTGGGCGAGGAAATGCGCAATACGCGTATGAGAGTGGGCATTACGCGTATGGACTTGGTCAGGTTTGGGCAATACGCGTATGGGCATAGGCGATACGCGTATGGGCAGAATTGTGATTTTCTGTGCTGTTGTTGTGCAGTTTTTGGTTGTTTAGGCTGAGTGATGTACTTAGCTGATGTATGATGTAGCAGGGATAATTTCCCGTTGTTTTGAGTAGTACAGGTATTAGTAGAGTGTGCTAATACTGTATTTGATTATGTGGCATGATGTGATATGCTTTTGTGATAAAATGTATTAATGATGTGTGATGATAAGCATGATGCTGTGAATGTATCAGTTATGTATGCATTTGTGAATAGACTGTTTTATGGCTTAGAGTGTGAGCTTATGTCTATTCTTGAATTGTTGCTGTTGTTGTTGCATTGCTAGGTGATTAGCATGCATATTCTAGCCTTTGGGCCTGTAGCTAATTCCCATGGTGAGGAATTAGTGAGTGAATCATTGTGGATTTGTTGTTGATGTTTGCATGCTAGATGATTAGTGTGCATAGTCTAGCCTTCGGGGCTGTAGCTAATTCCCATGGTGAGGAATTAGTGAGTGAGTCATTAGATCTCAAGTGAGTGGGACTAGTGAGCTTAGTAGCCGTATCTGGATTTGATCGGTGAGCTTGAACTATATGTTCAAGAATAGTCGGTACCGCATGTGTGGAGTCTCATTGCATAATGAATGTATGGCATATAATATGAATGGATGTATTCCAGTATTATATGTGTGTTGTGTGTTGTGTTGTTGATGTTGAGTATGGTTGAGATTATACATATGCTATATGTTACTGTTGAATATGATGTTTGAATGGATATTGCCGTTGCTGAGTGCGTAGTCTGATTAGGGTGAATTGATGTGTTATTTACTTAGCATTACATGTTGTTCTATAATGCTTATTATATTGATTGAGGAACTCACCCTTACAACTATTTCTCAGGTAACGAGCAGTGAGTTGAGTAGAAGCTAGTGCTATGGAGTGGTGTCGTCCTTAGTGGGTCATGCTCTGGTAGATGTAACATCGGGAGGGGATGTTTGAATATGTTTTAATTCAGTTGTTGATCAACTTTACATGTAATGTAGTACATGCTTTGAATGTCGATGTTTTGTATCCGCTGCGAATTATGCAAAAGAGTCTTATTTTGATTAAATAAATGAGCATGACAGGCTACTTTGATAAATGTTGTGAAATGACTGTGTGACACCCTTCGGGGCATAATTACTCTGATTGATATGTTATTATTTTAATTAAATATTTTGGGGTATTTAGAAGGGTGTTACATTAGTGGTATCAGAGCATAGTCGGTCGAGTCGAGTCGTAATTATTCTGTTTCCCCTGTACGGGATAGGTGTTGTGTAACCCTATCAGTACTCATTGTTTCAGTTTGTTGGGTTTTCAGAATAGAGATGGCTGGAAGAGGTAGAGATGATGCTGCGATTGCTGAGGCTCTGGGTATGCTAGCTGGAGTACTTGGAGGAAATCAGAATGTTGTGGGAATGGGAGCTGCTCGTCAACTGAGTGAGTTCCAGAAGAACAATCCTCCAATGTTTAAGGGAGCATACGATCCAGATGGCGCTCAGAAGTGGTTGAAGGAGATCGAGAGAATCTTCCGAGTAACTGAGTGTGCCGAGAACCAGAAGGTCAGGTTCGGTACGCATATGCTGTCAGAAGAAGCTGATGATTGGTGGGTTGCTACCCGCACTGAGTTGGAAACTGCTGGGAATGCTGAAATCACTTGGGCTGTGTTCAGAGAGAGATTCCTGAGGAAGTATTTTCCAGAGGATGTTAGAGGGAAGAAAGAGATAGAGTTCTTGGAATTGAAGCAGGGTAACCGGTCTGTTACTGAGTATGCTGCTAAGTTCACAGAGCTGTCGAAGTATTATACTCCCTACAGTGAGGCTACTGGGGAATTTTCCAAATGTGTGAAGTTTGAGAACGGGTTGCGTCCCGAGATCAAGCAGGCGATTGGATATCAGCGGATCAGGGTGTTTTCTGATTTGGTTGACTGTTGCAGGATTTTCGAACAGGATTCCAAGGCTAGAGCAGAGAGCTATCAACAAAGGGTTGATAGGAAAGGTAAGAATCAGATTGATCGTGGGAAACCGTATGCAGCTGGCAAAGGTTTCCAGAGGCAGAGTGGGATGAAGAGGCCTAGTGGGGGAGACTCTAGTGCTCCTGTTAAGTGTTACAGATGTGGTCGGGCTGGACATCGTGTTCATGAGTGTACCAGTGCTGAGATGAAGTGTTTCAAGTGTGGAAAAGGTGGTCATTTGGCTGCAGAGTGTCGGTTGAAGACTGTGACTTGTTTCAACTGTGGAGAAGTGGGTCATATCAGTCCACAGTGTCCTAAGCCGAAGAAAGAGAATCAGTCAGGAGGCAAGGTCTTTGCCTTATCGGGTTCTGAGAGTTCTGCAGATGATCGCTTGATCAGAGGTACGTGTTATATTAATGGCTTTCCTCTTGTAGCTATTATCGACACAGGTGCTACTCATTCCTTTATATCTTTGGATTGTGCTGTGAAACTTAAGTTAGAGATATCTGAGATGCTTGGAAGTATGGTGATTGATACTCCTGCGAAGGGTTCAGTGACTACTACTTCAGTTTGTTTAAATTGTCCTTTGAGTATTTTTGGTAGAGATTTTGGGATAGACCTTGTGTGTCTTCCACTAGTGCAGATTGATGTTATCTTGGGAATGAACTGGTTGGTGTTTAACCGAGTCTATATCAATTGTTTTGATAAGACTGTGATTTTTCCTGAGATTGAAGAGGGAAAGAGTTTGTTTCTATCAGCAAGGCAGGTGAATGAGGAAGTAGCTGATGGGGCGGGGTTGTTTATGCTGTTAGCGACTTTGGAAGCTAAAGATAAACTGGTGATTGGCGATCTCGCTGTGGTGTGTGATTTTCCTGATGTGTTTCCGGAAGAAGTGAATGAATTACCGCCAGAGCGTGAAGTTGAGTTCTCGATTGATTTGGTACCTGGTACTAGGCCAATATCGATGGCTCCGTGCCGTATGTCTGCTGTTGAGTTGACTGAATTGAAGAGTCAGTTGGAAGATTTGTTGGATAAGAAATTTATTCGTCCGAGTGTGTCACCGTGGGGTGCACCAGTGTTATTGGTTAAGAAGAAAGAAGGTACTATGAGGTTGTGTGTGGACTACAGGCAACTGAATAAAGTGACGATCAAGAATCGGTATCCTTTGCCGAGGATTGATGATTTGATGGATCAGTTGGTTGGTGCGAGTGTGTTCAGCAAAATAGATTTGAGATCGGGTTATCATCAGATACGTGTGAAAACTGAGGATATTCAGAAGACTGCTTTCAGAACAAGGTATGGACATTATGAGTATTCTGTAATGCCTTTTGGTGTGACTAATGCGCCTGGAGTATTTATGGAGTATATGAATAGGATTTTCCATCCGTACCTAGACAAGTTTGTGGTAGTGTTTATTGATGACATTTTGGTGTATTCGAAATCTGAAGAAGAGCCTGCTGAGCATTTGAGAGTGGTTTTAGAAGTTCTCCGAGAAAAGAAGTTATTTGCTAAACTGTCTAAGTGTGAATTTTGGTTAGAAGAAGTTAGTTTTCTTGGTCATGTAATTTCAAGAGGTGGTGTTGCTGTTGATCCTTCTAAGATAGAAGCGGTGTCTAAGTGGGAAGCTCCGAAGTCAGTTTCTGAGATAAGGAGTTTCCTTGGACTTGCAGGTTACTATAGGAAATTCATTAAGGGATTTTCTAAGTTGGCGTTACCGTTGACGATGTTGACTAGAAAGGGGCAAGCGTTTGTTTGGGACTCGAAATGTGAAGAAGGTTTCCAAGAGTTAAAGAAAAGGTTGACTACTGCTCCTATCCTGATATTACCGAGTTCGTCGGAACTATTCGAGGTTTATTGTGATGCTTCATTGTTGGGTTTAGGTGGTGTGTTGATGCAGAATAAGCAGGTTATAGCTTATGCTTCGAGACAGCTGAGGGTTCATGAGAGGAACTATCCGACGCATGATTTAGAGTTGGCAGCTGTGGTATTTGTTCTGAAGTTATGGAGGCATTACTTGTATGGGTCAAGATTTGAGGTTTTCAGTGACCATAAAAGTTTGAAGTATTTGTTTGATCAGAAAGAGCTGAATATGAGACAGAGGAGATGGTTAGAATTTCTGAAGGATTATGATTTTGGTTTGAATTACCATCCGGGTAAAGCAAATGTAGTGGCTGATGCATTGAGTCGGAAATCATTGCATATGTCTATGTTTATGGTTAAAGAGTTGGATTTGATTGAGCAGTTTAGAGACTTGAGTTTGGTGTGTGAGAGTACTCACAATAGTGTTAAATTGGGAATGTTGAAGTTAACGAGTAGTATTCTGGATGAGATTAGAGAGGGTCAGAAATCTGATATGCTTTTGGTTGATAAGTTGACTTTAGTGAGTCAAGGTCAAGGTGGTGAATTCAGAGTTGAGGAGAATGGTGTTTTGAAATTTGGTAATCGGGTGTGTATTCCGGATGTTACTGAACTTAAGAAGAGTATTCTGGAAGAAGGACATCGTAGTAGTTTGAGTATTCATCCTGGAGCTACGAAGATGTATCATGATTTGAAAAAGTTATTTTGGTGGCCGGGAATGAAGAAAGAAATTGCGAGTTTTGTTTATTCCTGTTTGACTTGTCAGAAGTCAAAGATTGAGCATCAGAAGCCGTCTGGGCTAATGCAACCGTTGGCTATTCCAGAGTGGAAGTGGGATAGTATCGGTATGGATTTTGTTTCTGGTTTGCCGAGGACAAGTAAGAATTTTGAAGCTATTTGGGTGATTGTGGATAGATTGACGAAGTCGGCTCATTTCATTCCGATCAGAATGGATTATTCGTTAGAAAGATTAGCTGAGTTGTATATTGAGAAGATTGTAAGTTTGCATGGTATTCCGTCGAGTATTGTTTCGGACAGAGATCCTAGATTTACATCGAAATTTTGGGAAGGTTTGCAGAGAGCTTTGGGAACTAAGCTGAGATTGAGTTCTGCATATCATCCGCAGACTGATGGTCAGACTGAGAGGACGATTCAGTCACTAGAGGATCTTTTGAGGGCTTGTGTTTTGGAAAAAGGAGGTGCTTGGGATTGTTATTTGCCTTTGATTGAGTTTACCTACAACAATAGTTTTCATTCGAGCATTGGTATGGCACCGTTTGAAGCCTTGTATGGTAGGAGATGTCGGACACCTTTATGTTGGTATGAGTCCGGTGAGAGTGCTGTGGTTGGACCGGAGATTGTTCAACAAACTACGGAAAAGATTAAGATGATTCAGGAGAAAATGAGAATTGCTCAGAGTCGTCAGAAGAGTTATCATGATAAGAGGAGGAAGTCACTTGAGTTCCAAGAGGGAGATCATGTGTTTCTTCGTGTTACTCCGATAACTGGTGTTGGTCGAGCTTTGAAGTCGAAGAAGTTGACACCTCGATTTATTGGTCCTTATCAGATTTTGGAGAGGATAGGAGAGGTAGCCTATCGTATCGCTTTACTGCCGTCGCTTGCGAATTTGCATGAGGTTTTTCATGTGTCTCAGTTGAGGAGGTACATTCGTGATCCGTCGCATGTAGTCCAAGTAGATGATGTACAGGTGAGAGATAACCTGACTGTTGAAACATCACCTATGAGGATCGAGGATCGAGAGTTGAAGCAGTTGCGGGGTAAAGAGATTGCCTTGGTGAAGGTAGCTTGGGGAGGACCAGCAGGTGGCAACGTGACTTGGGAACTTGAGAGCCAGATGAAGGAGTCTTATCCGGAGTTGTTCGCTTGAGGTATGTTTTCGAGGGCGAAAACTCTTTTAGTGGGGGAGAGTTGTAACACCCCGATAATAATAAAATAATTATTTAAATTGGGTTAATAATTTATTTATTAATTTAATTAAATAATTGGAAATTTTATTATTATTATTTTTGGATTATTATTATTATTCGGAATATATATATAAATTGGAATTGAGAAAAATCCCATTTTTGGTAAAAAGGTTATTTTCACGTGAAAAGGGAAAAGAGGCAGAAAAGGGAAAAGGGCAAAAAGCCAGAGAACGAAGGTTGAAGGAAAGGAAAGCTTGGAGCTCAGAGACTGCCGGATTAACTCAGGTAAGGGGGGTTTATCATCGATTAATGGGTATTATGGGGTAATATGTGATGGGTAGTGAGAAACCATTGATTTGCCTGATTGTATGATGAATTGTGAATTTTGGGGATGAACGGAATTGGGATTAAAATTGATGAAATTCGTAGGAATTAGAGGTAGAAACGTTAGAAATTTGTGAAATCGAAAGTGTATAATTCGTGTTAGATGAGATGAATGAATTATGTGTAAAATTTGGACTGTAGAAGGTTGAATTGGATAGATCTCGTAGCAGAGAAAGCCATTGCAGATCTGAGAGTTCAGGTTTCTGGTCATACGCGTATGGCACTAGGCAATACGCGTATGAGATGGCTGGTACGCGTATGGAGGAAGCCTTACGCGTATGGGTGAAAAAGATGATATTTTGAACGTAAATTGGTCTCTGTTGGTACGCGTAATGGGGGATTGTTACGCGTAGCATACGCGTATGAGACAGGTGATACGCGTATGGGTTGGGCGAGGAAATGCGCAATACGCGTATGAGAGTGGGCATTACGCGTATGGACTTGGTCAGGTTTGGGCAATACGCGTATGGGCATAGGCGATACGCGTATGGGCAGAATTGTGATTTTCTGTGCTGTTGTTGTGCAGTTTTTGGTTGTTTAGGCTGAGTGATGTACTTAGCTGATGTATGATGTAGCAGGGATAATTTCCCGTTGTTTTGAGTAGTACAGGTATTAGTAGAGTGTGCTAATACTGTATTTGATTATGTGGCATGATGTGATATGCTTTTGTGATAAAATGTATTAATGATGTGTGATGATAAGCATGATGCTGTGAATGTATCAGTTATGTATGCATTTGTGAATAGACTGTTTTATGGCTTAGAGTGTGAGCTTATGTCTATTCTTGAATTGTTGCTGTTGTTGTTGCATTGCTAGGTGATTAGCATGCATATTCTAGCCTTTGGGCCTGTAGCTAATTCCCATGGTGAGGAATTAGTGAGTGAATCATTGTGGATTTGTTGTTGATGTTTGCATGCTAGATGATTAGTGTGCATAGTCTAGCCTTCGGGGCTGTAGCTAATTCCCATGGTGAGGAATTAGTGAGTGAGTCATTAGATCTCAAGTGAGTGGGACTAGTGAGCTTAGTAGCCGTATCTGGATTTGATCGGTGAGCTTGAACTATATGTTCAAGAATAGTCGGTACCGCATGTGTGGAGTCTCATTGCATAATGAATGTATGGCATATAATATGAATGGATGTATTCCAGTATTATATGTGTGTTGTGTGTTGTGTTGTTGATGTTGAGTATGGTTGAGATTATACATATGCTATATGTTACTGTTGAATATGATGTTTGAATGGATATTGCCGTTGCTGAGTGCGTAGTCTGATTAGGGTGAATTGATGTGTTATTTACTTAGCATTACATGTTGTTCTATAATGCTTATTATATTGATTGAGGAACTCACCCTTACAACTATTTCTCAGGTAACGAGCAGTGAGTTGAGTAGAAGCTAGTGCTATGGAGTGGTGTCGTCCTTAGTGGGTCATGCTCTGGTAGATGTAACATCGGGAGGGGATGTTTGAATATGTTTTAATTCAGTTGTTGATCAACTTTACATGTAATGTAGTACATGCTTTGAATGTCGATGTTTTGTATCCGCTGCGAATTATGCAAAAGAGTCTTATTTTGATTAAATAAATGAGCATGACAGGCTACTTTGATAAATGTTGTGAAATAATTGTGTGACACCCTTCGGGGCATAATTACTCTGATTGATATGTTATTATTTTAATTAAATATTTTGGGGTATTTAGAAGGGTGTTACAGTTGAAGCCAAAATGCCCGCCAGTCAAGCAGAAGTTGAGAAGAACGCATCCTGATATGGCTGTGAAGATCAAAGAGGAAGTGCAGAAGCAGATTGATGTTGGTTTCCTTGTAACAGCTGAGTATCCGCAATGGGTGGCCAATATTGTGTTTGTGCCAAAGAAAGATGGAAAAGTCAGCATGTGTGTCGACTATCGAGATTTGAATAAAGCCAGTCCGAAAGATGATTTCCCTCTGCCACACATTGATATGTTGGTAGACAATACTGCTAAATTCAAAGTCTTTTCAATTATGGATGGATTTTCCGGTTATAATCAGATCAAAATGGAACCCGAAGATATGGAGAAGACCACATTCATTACACCCTGGGAAACATTCTGTTAAAGAGTGAAGCCTTTAGGTTTAAAGAATGCTGGTGCAACTTACCAGAGAGCAATGACTACTGTTTTTCATGATATGATGCATAAAGAGATAGAAGTTTATGTCGATGACGTGATTGCTAAATCGATTGATGAAGAGGAACATGTTGAGCATTTGTTGAAGCTATTCCAACTTTTGAGGAAGTATAAGCTCCGTTTGAATCCCAATAAGTGTACTTTTGGTGTTCGTTCTGGTAAGTTGTTGGGCCTTATTGTCAGTGATAAGGGTATTGAAGTTGATCCTACCAAGGTCAAAGAAATAAAAGAGATGTCTGCGCCCAAAACTGACAAGTAAGTCAGAGGTTTTCTCTGCCGCTTGAATTATATTTCCAGATTCATTTCCCACATGACTGCCACATGAGCGCCTATATTCAAGCTTCTTCGGAAAGACCAGTCTTGTGATTGGACCGAACACTGCCAGAAAGCTTTTGACAGTATCAAGGAATTTTTGCTTGAACCTCTGAATTTGTCTCCCCCTATTGAAGGAAGACCGTTGATCATGTATTTGACTGTGCTCAATGATAGTATGGGTTATGTTCTTGGTCAGCAAGATGAGATCGGAAAGAAAGAATTTGCAATATACTACCTCATTTGTTTTAATCTGGTTCGTTCCTTTTGAATACCATGCCTATTGCACGTTGACTCATGTGCACGGTGGAACGCGTGTTTCTGGCCACTTGATCTGCCACCTCAATTAATGAGGGAGATCAAGTGGTCCACGTTTTTTCTGATATTTTAATTTTTCTTTTAATTGCATTATTTTCAATAATTCATATGGGACCTTTACCAAAAATAGTTGTGCATGGGACTTTCACCAAAAATAATTCATATTAATTTTTATTTTTATTGCATTCTTTTCAATAATTCATATGGGACTTTCACCAAAAAATTTCAAATATTTTTCTCTTTCATATTCTAAATAAAAATTATTTTTTGGATCATTATTAATATTTTTCATGAATTAATTTATTTTTCATTTGTTTTTAATTGTTTTAAAATACTTTTAAATATCCAAAAATTATTTAAAAAATTCTCCAAGGTCCTTTGACCTTGTTTGACCTATGATAAATCTCATGGCGATTTCTTTGGTGTCTTGATGAGATTTTAGGAATTGGACAAACCATATTTAATTTAAATGCACAATTTTAGTATTTTTTAATTTGAATAAATGTCAAATAAATTTGTTGACCAATTGTGAGGACTTGTTTATGTTTGACTCTTGTATTGGGCCTCGGTCAAGGTTGATTTGACTTTGTCAAATTAATATCATTGGATATAGGGGATTGATGGAATGTACATTACATCTCCCAAAATTAATGGATGATATTAATTTCGTAAAAGTCCTCCTTTGACCAATTTATGTTTTGATCCATTCCCCTCCCACTTCATCTTATTCCCTTTCTTCATTCATTCATTCCATTTGGCCTATGTCATCAAAAAGTCCTAATGCTAGTTGATTGAAAAATTGACATGAGTATGGATGAGATTAGGTCACACCTTTTGCATATTTTTTTGGTCTGTGGTATGTTTCATGAGCATAGTCCATTATAATATGTCTCTAACATGCATTAACACCAAAATTCTATTATCCGGCCTCAAATAGTTGTGACTTCTACATAAGTCCAATTACGATTGCTTAACATTGCGCTAAATTTGTGACATAAAAGGCATAACATTCTAGTTAGTGAGATTGTAAGTCTCCCCTCTTTCATGGTATTGTGTGAAAACTTGGCCTTTTTTCCTTCCTTTGGAAGATGTCTGGGCCCAAGGATCCATGCTTGTGATAAGTGGGTTTAGTGTTCTCCAAAGAATGTCTTAAAATGAAAAGCAAAAGCAAAATAATACTAACTTCTAACCAACTAACTACTAACTTTTAAATTCAAGCTTTTACTTTAATGCAATTTACTTTTAGCACTCTATTTCATTTGTCATTGTTCATATTATTCTAATTGTTTATGTTAATGTAATTTTCACTTTGTCCATTTCGACCATATTGTGTGATATATTTTGCTTGTGTATACTTTGCTTGTTTGTGTGATCTTTGACCATTAATGTATATAATAACAACAAAAAACCCTAAAAAACTTTTGAGTGGACTGTTGACTTGATCTTAGACAAATGGACTTAGAATCTAGGCAACCTTCCTATGCTAAAGGACTTGGTCAATGCCAACTTGTTGAGAAACCAAGTGCTTGCAATTTGAAATTCATCTGATACATCTTTGAAGACCTCTCTAAGTTCATCTGCAACATGATCATAGTGAAGCTGTTATTTTAAGCCTGTGACTTATGGAACTCATCTGTTACATGTGCTATTTTGGAGAAGATCATGGAATGGATAAGCTTGGATGTGGTCATCTTTATGTGATGCCTTGCTCTTCAAGATAATATAATTGTGCATTTCTGTGTTGCTTGATTCTAAAAGTCCAAGGGAATTCTGGATTTCTATTGACATTCTTATCTATTGGATTGCTACCCATTTGGTCAGATCTATTCAACTCTAAACTTTTAATTTTGTACATAGGATATTCTCTTCATCTTCTCCCCATTTCTTTAATTTCAAAATCGCTCCCTCCATTTTTTCAAAATCTTCTTTGTGTGAATTACTTTTGTTCTAAACTTAGACCACTTTTTGCAAAAAGATAGAAACTTTGCCCTTATGCCATTGCATCTTCAAACTTCTTTTCTTAAATCAAACTTGTAAATAGACTTAACTATACTTGACTTAAACTTTCAAAAGGCCCAAAAAGAACTAACTCATTCAAACCATTTTTAGGCCTTCGTGCCGTTTAAACTTAATTTTTGTTAAAAACAATGCGACCACTTTGGAATTTGTATCACGAACTACGAGGTTTTGATCCCTCATTTTTATATTGGTATGTAGGCACAAGACCGAAGGTATTGTCAAACACAAAAATATAATTAATAAATTCTTTTCTCATCCCCCCATTTTATTTGTTTGTAAACATCACTTTATACCAAGTACATATGCACACAGAAAGGGCTCCCTAGGAGTACCTAGGACACTTTGGATGCTAACATCTTCCCTTTGTGTAACCAACCCCCATACCTGAAATCTCTGACTTTTTATTAGTTTTGATATGAAAACTTCTTACTTTTGGATTTTGTTCGTACTTTTTCCCCTTTTCCTTGGAAACAATAAAAGCGTGGTGGCGACTCTTGTTATATGATCTCTAGCTTGTCAATAGCTTGATGATCATGAATTTTCCGCCATAGAAAATTAAGTGGCGACTCTGCCGGGGAGTAGTGTCTAGTGGGTTTAGCCTACTTTTAATGTGTATATCTTTGTATATATGTGATGTGTGTATATATGTATGTGTGATATAATTTGCTTGTTGTGCTTGGTGATCTCTGAGTGGTGAGATAAATTCTAACCCGAACTTGAGTGCTATTAAGATAGGAGGATGGTATAGTCATGTTCGACTTGTGTGGAGTAGTCCTTAACAAGTTGGCTTGAGATCCATCTGTTCAGTGGAGACTCTTTTGGATTTGGAAGTGTCACACAAGTATTTGTGATTAGGGATTACTATTTCTAATTGGGTCTGAAAAGCTGAGGACCTTAGAACATTTAACCCATCTTGGCCTATTTAGGACGTAGTGCGGAAACTGTTCAAGTGTAGACTTGATAACAGTTGTTACGCGATACTACACTCAAACGAGTTTCTCTTGAGAATATTATGGGTCGATGAGTCAGTCATCTTAACCTGTAATATCCTCTAGATGGTATTAAGACTATGGGAACTTTTTAGAACATGATCTATAGGTTTTTATCCTTAGTTCACTCCTTTGGGATGGTTCTTACCCAGACTCCATGCTCGTGACTCACAACAAACCCTTGATTCTTGGTTGATCCAATCAAGTCTTGTCAATATCAATGGAACTTGGGTGTTCATAAGGTGTAAAACATAATCCATCAAAATGGACGATTGATCTGGATAATGACTTGATTCATCCCTTAACCTTTACTTGCCTTGTATGTGATCCCTTATTTGTGATTATTGCATTCATGCATTCATGCGCATCATAACATTCATCACACGAAAATTTCAAGGAATTAAGGTATCATTTGCAAATATTTTCAGACCATGGATTTTGGACGAAGGAACACTAAGAAGTACAGTTTCAGATGTCCCGACTTGAAATAGTTAAGGAAGCTAGCATCTTTTGTATTAGATCGCTTGGACTTCAAGCAACGTCATGGGAAGCTTATGTCCATTTTGTCTGCTGATGTGGTTGAAGGACTCTTGAGTGTGCTAGTGCAGTTCTATGATCCTCTCTACCATTGTTTCACTTTCCCAGATTTTCAGCTTGTGCCTACCTTGGAGGAGTATTCTCATCTTTTGAGGATACCTATTTCTAGTAGAGTACCTTTTAGTGGATTGAAGGAGACTCCCCGATCTAGTATTATTGTTGAAGCTCTTCACTTGAAGAAGTATGAGATAGAGGTTCATTGGGTGAAGAAATGAGGGTTGTTTGGGTTGCCATCTGATTTCTTCATCAAGGAAGCTACTACTTTTGCTCAAGCTGGTAGTGTGGATGCTTTTGAAGCTATCTTTGTGTAGCTCATCTATGGATTAGCTTTGTTCCCTAACATTGACGGTTTTGTTGATGTTAACGCCATTAGACTTTTCTTGATTTGGAATCATGTGCCTACTTTGTTGGGCGATATGTATTTCTCTTTGCATCTAAGGAATTCTAAAGGTGGTGGAACGATTGTCTGTTGTATTCCTCTTTTGTACAAGTAGTTTATTTTGCACCTGCCTCAGACACCTGCTTTTGTGGAGAACAAACAATGTCTAAGGTGGTCTCAGAGACTTATGTCTCTCATTAATGATGATATAGTTTGGTATGATCCGTCCTCAAGCAGTTTGGAGATTATTGATAGTTGTGGTGAATTCTCTAATGTGCCTCTCATCGGTATACAAGGAGGAATTAACTACAACCCTGCTTTGGCTCATCGTCAACTTGGGTTCCCCTTGAGAGACAAACCTAATAACATGTTGTTAGAAGGTCTTTTCTATCAAGAGGGTAAAGATCCCCAACATTTGAAGCAGAATATTATGCATGCTTGGCATAATGTGCATAGGAAAGGAAGATTCGAGCATGGTCCGTGCAATTATGTAGCTTTGGAAGCTTACACTCTTTGGGTGAAGAAGAGAGCTATGGAGTTGAAGATGCCTTATCCTTATGAAAGACCTATGTCCATGGTTGTGGTTGAGCCATTAACTCTCCCTAACCAAGATGTAGAGGAGTTGGAAGATGCGCTCGCCAAGATGAAATAAGAGAAGGATATGTGGGAAGAGTGTTTCCGTGCTTTGAGCAAGAAGCATGAAGAGTTGCAATTGGAGTCTAAGGACAAAGATGCACTGATTGAGCTACTTGAAGACCGAGTGACGAAGAGACAGAGAGAGCCAGAGGTTTCATCTTCTAGCATGCCTTAACCTTCCGTTGCTTGGAAGAAGATTGTTGATCAGCTTGTCCTCGAGAAGACTCAGATGAAGGCTTCTTTTGAGACCGAGATCCGTCGCATTCGAAGGAAGTACGCGCCTTCAGCCAGATCTTCTGACATTATTGTTAGGGATCCTTAGGATGACTAGTCTCCTTTTCTCTTGTACTTTTCATTTGGTTTCTGAAACTGTATTCAGTGTAATCCTTCCAACTTATATAAATAAAAAGAGATTTTTGGTCATATCAAATTGTTATAATTTCCATTTAAATATTATATATTTTCAAATGATATAGTAAGTTCCTTGAAAATAAAAATAATCAAGCATTGCATTTCATGCATCATTTGCTTAAGAAGGTTTTCGCTAGATGTCTGATTGGTATTTCTTCTGTGCTTTAGCCAAGCTAACTCACCGGTACAATACCCGAGCCAATCATCAGAAAATAATGGAACATTTGGAGCAAGAGAACAGAGAGCTGAAGGACGAGATCGTCCTCCTGCCTGCCATGATGCAGTCAGTTCTTGTTGCTCAGAATCAAGCTTCTCCAACACCTGCAACTCCTCCTGCGAGGACTGTTACTTCAGAGGTGGATACCTCTACCATGCCTGCTGCAACCGCCCACTTCGCACCGAATATGCCTCCCGGATTCCCGTGGGGAATGCCGCCCAACTTTGTGCCAGAAGGCTTTGCGCCTAACTTTACTTCCATGCTGGCATCTAGCCCGGTCATGTCTGTGCCACCTCCCGTTGTGCACACTTTGCCTCGCGTAGAGGATACCATCTATCATTCTGAGCGGTTTGAGGGTCCGGATGTTTATGAGAAGATGGACGAGATGAAAGATCAGTTTCTTGAGTTGCGCAAAGAATTGAAGACGCCGAGAGGTAAATTTCTGTTTGGGAAGAGTGCTGCCGAGTTGTGTTTGGTGCCCAACGTTAAAATCCCGGTGAAGTTCAAAGTGCCTGACTTTGAGAAGTATAAGGGGAAATCTTGTCCGCTCAGTCATCTTGTGATTTATGCCCGCAAGATGTCTACTCAGACTGACAATGATCAATTGCTTATTCACTACTTCCAAGATAGTTTAACTGGTGCTGCACTCCGTTGGTACATGGGGTTGGATAGTGCAAGCATTCTCACTTTCAATGACTTGGGAGAGGCTTTTGTGAAGCAATACAAGTATAATGTGGACATGGCGCCAAATAGAGACCAATTGAGGTCTATGTCTAAGAAGGACAAAGAGACATTTAAAGAGTACGCGCAAAGATGGAGGTAGTTGGCTGCCCAGATCACTCCTCTTTTGGAGGAGAAAGAGATGAAAAAAATCTTCTTTAAAACTCTGAGTTCATTTTATTATGAACGCATGATCGCTAGTGCCCCCAGTGATTTTACCTAAATGGAAAATATGGGGATGAGACTGGAGGAAGGAGTCCGTGAAGGAGGTTGTCAAGAGATGAGGCGTCAACAAGCAAGAGGTATGGTAGCAAGTTTGGTAAGAAGAAGGATAGTGAGACCAACGCAGTAATTAGTGGGAGGCAGAGGAGGCCTCAGATCAGAAGAAATCCACCACCCCGTCAATATCATCATCATCAAGTGTCATCAGTAATTCTGATATTTTCTAATCAACAAGCAACACCTATTCAACAACAATAACAACAACATCAACGTCAACAACAACAACCGCAACAAAGAATGAACACCTACAACAACAACAATACCAACAACAATCATCATCAACAGAACTTTGAGAGGAAGAAGGTCTCTTTCGACCCAATTCCTATGTCGTATGTAGAGTTGTATCCTTCGCTAGTTCTCAAGAACCTAATTCAATCGAGGAACCCACCGCAGATCCCATAACCACTTCCCTGGTCCATTGTTCTTCAGCCTTCTTCTCAGTTGTAGCTTCTCCTTCCTTAGTAATAACTGGATGTTCCCAGCCTGTTAAGACAACCTTCCAAGCCTTATTATCCAAACATTTTAGGAAGGCTACCATTCGAGGTTTCCAGTAGTCATAGTTGGATCCATCCAGAATGGGTGGTATGTG
Organism: Lathyrus oleraceus; assembly: GCF_024323335.1. NCBI lineage: Eukaryota > Viridiplantae > Streptophyta > Magnoliopsida > Fabales > Fabaceae > Lathyrus > Lathyrus oleraceus. Next base: position 153,230,081 of record NC_066584.1, on the reverse strand, counting down.
AACAGATCCTCCGGCTCTATCCATAGTACCAGAAAGTACCGTCCCTAGACCTTACCCAGAACCAGAGCAGGATGCCTGCTCTGATACCAATTGAAATTCTGGTATCAGATATGAGATGTCGAAGGTAATATCACTATACTAATATCTGAACAATATAAACATGATAAAAGATAAAGAACAGTAATGCAAGTGACATAAGCAATTGTTAACCTAATTCGGTGCAAACTCACCTACATCAATGACTCTCAGTAGACAACTTCAAGTTACAGTCTTTTCACCTAATCTCTACCCGTGTGACTTCTACCAAAGACCTCTTAGATATGATATCCTACTCACTCCCCCTCAATCACATCAGTGATATAAAACAAGAATTACAATGAAAAGAAGACACTCTTGAAGAACACATACTTGATCTTGCTTAAAAGCTTCAATCAAGTAAACACACACTCATGCTTCAAAGCTTAGAATGGACAAATTACAACTCAAAAGTCATTCCAATTCAATCATCTATGGATGAATGAATGGCTCACAATACACACGACCACACATGACTAAAACCCTTATTCTCTCTCAATATTTCGTTCGTTATTTCTTGTGTGTAAAACCAGGTTTTCCAAGTCCTTTATATAGAAGTGTTTGGTTGGGCGTGGAAATCATAAAACCCTAAAACTATTTTCCATTCATATCTTCTCATGACAGCTGATAATATCTCGTTGGAAAATAAGTCAATCTGGTTGTAATTACTGATTGAATGGCGCGTTCAATCATCACATCAATCACACATAGATTAGCATAAAAAATGCAATCACATAATACATAACATTCAGACTGAATATTTTGTATACAAATGTCATGACATCGGGTCTGACATCTCAGTAAAATCTTGCACATTCACATTTTAAACACCCTGCAAGTACATGTTATCTTATGTCAAGACAACACTTGTGACAACTTGTGAACACTCTAGGTTTTACCAAAATTGCTTCCAACACATAGAACCAACAATTTGAATTTCACATAAAAAGTTAAGCAAGGTGGAATTTTGAGATATATGGCTTGACACTTAAAAAAAAATTCAACATGTTGAAATTTCGAAACTTCCACCTCAAAATTCATTATGATACAAGCTTCAAATGGAAAAGTTTTAAAAGTGAAAGTTGTTCTTCTCGATTTAACCTTTCCAAAAAGTCCAAGTTCATCCATTTTGGACAAGAATTGAATAGGCTGCGGATGGCTTGAACTTTGCATCATCATTTGGCAAAGATCAAACTTCTAATTGTCACACACACTTGCCTTGCAATCCAAGTTGATTTCAGACTCTCTCACACTCATTTGTGGATCTAAAGCAATGATCTCATGGGCCTATACTCTCCCGTGCACCCATGCATCATCCATTGCCAATTTTAGAAAGTGATTTAGAAGGTGAAATTATCACATGATGTAGCTATAAATAGAGCTCCATATGCTCAAAATTCAACACACATTCACGCCAGCTTTGATTCTAGACCCCTAACCCTTCCATTTGAGAGGATAATCTTGATAATTTCATCTTGTAATTGAGTTTGAATCTCACTGTTTTGAGATTCAAAACTCCAGGGATCCAAGACCTTTTGTGCATTTCATTCTATTTCTGCAAGCATTCTAAGTGAGATCAAGCACAAGCCAAGGCAAGAACAGTTAAATCCAGACCTACATTGAAGGTATTTTCCAGAAAATTTCATCTCTTTGTTTCTCTCTCAATCTTGCTCAATTCTCTTTATTCTTTGGTTGTCTGAACTCCTACCAATGTAGGCAAGAAGATTGAGTTGCTTAGAGGTCAAATCGAAGCAACACAGTTGACACACCTTAAAATTCAACTCCTCATATCTTTCTATATGTGAGGAGTTAGTTAAAATTGAGGTCAGATTCGTGCTCTACACCATTTTTTCTTTCAGATCATGTCCTCCTTTTTCATTTTTTTGATGGTGATGCGTGAACCAGTCCGGCCAGGGTCACCGGAGAAGATGACAAACCTTTGGACGCCGGTGATGTGTTGGCACGGTTCAGAGCCATTGATCTCTTTTAAATAGTTAGTGGGACACATGTCTCCCTTGGGCAGCGTAATGGAGATGGCAATTAATATTGTAGCCCATGATTTCCTAGAAGCTAGGAAACATGATGATCAAAAAAGATTCTATTGTGGGCTGAAAAGGCGTGGGTAGGAAAAAGGCAACGATGACTCTGACGTCACCAGACAAGTTGAAGGAACTGAAAAGTTTTACCAACATTGAGACACTTGGCACAGTCTCAGAGTTATTAACGCGTTGAAGTAAAGTCTCAAAAAATGTCCTTTTCTCATACGTGTTGAAAATGACATTTTTTGGGGAAATTTGTTAGCTCATATTTTCGACGTCCATCCAGAATTACAAAAATTGGAAAATATGCACAGCTGGTTTCGACCAAGAAGTAGTATTCGACCAGCTGGAAGTGAGTCGACTTGGCTAGGTGGATAAAGATCAATCTTACAGCTGAGACTTCAAAGAGGTTCTTTAGAGAAGCGGTTGAAAACTGTTTTCGATCAAATATTCAAAGTTCAAATAAAGGAGGGAGTTTCTCCTTCATCATAAACCGTAAGAGCACACGTGGAGCATGGTGAAAGAATGCTCACATGCAAGGCGCCATGTGTCTCGACGTGATTGAAAAACCATCAAAGTGGTTATTTCAATCTAATATAAATATAGGGTCTTAGTGTTAGAAAAGTGTGTGTCAAATTGTGTACAAAATCTGTAAATTTACTAAGTATTTGTGTGAAGAAGAATTGTAAAACGCATAATGTACGTTGTCTACACCATTGTTAGTTATTTCAAAGAAATATAAATTTGTCTTTACTTTTTTCCAGAAATATACTTCCTCACTTCTTATTTTAAAACACCTTCCTTTTACTTTATCATTTGCAGTTTTAAGATTTCTTCATTCTTTCCTTGCATTCAACACTTACTTTACAGTCTTAAGATTCCTGTACTTGCGACATTTACTTTGTCATTTTTAAATCCTTTATGATTTCTGTTGTTTACTTCACTCTTTTTTATTAGTTTCAAATGCTGATTTAAGATCTTTTTCATTCAACTCACCCTTTGTTCTTAGTTTTCTTTTAAACTTTGATTTGACGCTTAGTCTGGATTATTCGTTACTACCACATTTCTAAAACACTTAGCACATGTCCTAGGATCAATCTTATCGATCCCGCGAGTAACCAAATTTAGAAATTTGGAACATCAGCGGTTGTTTACCAATTTTTTAGGTAAACAGTAGCATGTCATAGGTTCTTCATGAATCCAATGATCCATTCTCCATTCTAATTTCTAATGAATCCCCCATTGCATTTCCTGGATTATTCTTAGCGCAACCATCAACATTGACTTTAACAAAAGGATGAGAGGGAGCTTTCCATTTGAGAAACTCTACCTCTCGATGATTAAGATCAAGAGCTTTCACTAAACACTTATGGATTTCCTTGGCTTTAGCAATGATGATATCACTAGGATTATGAGAAAAATTAAAAGAATCATTATGTTGCACCTTCTTGCGCCATGCTCGGAGTTGGTGAATTGCTACTTAAAAAAAAATGAGAGGCCATTCAAGCTCCGACGCTGTATGCATACCAGCACCATGGATATTTTAATAAATCTATTGAGGAAGAAGGAAAGAATAATTTCTTTGGCGATGTTGGGTACCTACCATCAAGAAAGTGTCAGAAAGTAGGCAGGGTGGTCAGCCAAACTCCCTAACTAGTTAGATAAACCTTTGTCTACAATGTAAGTCATTTGTTAAGGATGGTAAATAATATTAATGAAATATGTACCAGAGGCTAGGCAGATAGCTACCATCATCATATATGTCAATGCATAATAAGTGGCTGCCTTCCAAGCCAAAGGAAAGTACTATGGGAAATGGGGGGAGGAACACAAGGTAAGGAAAGAGGCCCCGAAGCTTACCAGCCCAACCACTAATGACCAAAAAATGTTCCAACCACGCATAAGTGTGAAGGATTGAATCCTTTAATAAATTTTATATAGAAGAGTCTTAGAAAAGGGCACTGGTTCACGCATTTCGGGTTGATTCGTCTTACCTCTTAAAAGATAAATAAATGTAAGGGGGTATTTCACCGAATGGAGCATTAGGTCAAGTATGGGACATTCAGTAAACAGTCCCTTACCTCAAGTCCTCGGAGATACCCAACAGGGAGCAGAGAAGGATGAGGCGGAGACAGAGCCACTTTGGAATCGAAGCGTCAACGCAAGAAAAAGAAAAGCCAATAACGTGAAGTAGAGGGTTCTCATCCTGACGGATGAGCCTCCCCCTCCCCCGGTTAACTACCAGTACCCGATCTTACCTTTTAATTGATGGCTTCTGCTGGAGCACTTGCCTTCGTGATGAATCCCTTGAGCTTTTACTATCTTTTTGTTTCTTCTTTCTAGCCTTCAATTGTATGGTTCTTGTATCGCTATTGTCAAGATCCAAATTGATCCATGTGATCTCATCTCATACTTGGCCTTCCCCTTCTCTTTCTCTTCATCCCAGGATAGACCCTTTCACTAAAGGGAGGGTTCCCGAGCTTGGCCGAAATAAATCCTGGAAGTAGCACTGCTTTGGAGAAAAATAGGAAAGACATGTATGAGTAGCGCTGCCTCAATGAAGCATGGGCGTAAAGCATCAAGTGGAGGCGCGGAATCCTTGCAAAAGGGGGGCAGACCAGTCAAAACCAAGTCCAGACGAGCTGGAAAAAAAGAAGTCATAGGGCCAAGGCCGAGCTGGAATGCTCATCTCACTTATTGTGTGCTTTGTTGGACTTAGAGGATCTCATTTAGGATCTTTGGTTGGAGGCCTTATCCATATCTTTGTGATAATCTGTTACCTTTGGTTTTCATATGTAACTTACATACCAGTTGTAAGAATGGCGTCATGGAACCACCCTAGGGGACATGTTTGTAAGACCATTATCCTTTATTTAGCTTTGGTCATTTTTTCACAAACAAGACTTTCTCTTGGGTTACCTTACAATGAGACCATTTACTTTCTTGTTAGTTCCTTTGCATACATGTTGCATTACATTATCCAATTTCATAATCAAATAAACAAATCCTTGATTCAATGTCAACTGGTAGTTTTCATAATCATAATAATAAAACTACGATCATTATTATGCGCCACAAGCCTTAAATGGTGGCGAATGAGTAAGAATGGAGCATTCATACCCTTACTCTGATTATTTTGGATGCAAGACACTTGACTTGTTGTCTACAATATTCACCTCTACCCCTAGAATTTAGTACAATATAATCATAAACATTCTTTTTCATAAACCATTATCCAAGGTAAAATCAACATAACCCATAAAACCTCATTTTTTGTACCTTAGGGCATCATCCCGAAAACCCTTTTCTCAAAGGTAAAATCAACCAACACACAAACATTTTCTACTCCGAACTACAGAGCTTTGTTTCCTCATGACTCGAAGAGTGATACATAGGCACAATGGCCATAATCCTTGGCGAGAACAATAAGAAAAAACTCCCAGAGTCCAATCATTTTTTATAGTCTTTAAAAAAAATAAAAATAAACGTGATAAATACCCGCACATGTAAATAACCCAAATGGTTCCCATGGAGTACCATTGATTTACGGGGTGCTAATACCTTCCCCTTGCGTAACCGACATCTAAACCCAAATCTCTTGCGAGACTGATTCCTTATCTCTGCACTACTCGTGTGCACCCTTTTCTTTCCCCGAGAGTTTTATTGACTATTTCACCTCGCATCTCCGATAGAGGAAATATAAATGAAATTCGGCGGTGACTCTTCTGTTTTTCCTTCTCCCGTTTCTCTTTGGTATTGGAGGCATCCTTTAGTCAGTAGTCCAGGTTCACTCGCTCTCGAGGATGATCCCTCCGATTGCAAAAACAGGTACAGGTGGGATGACCTAAAGCGGTCGTGTGTTCACACCAAAATATACTCCCAAAGTTGTTCCCGCACCAGTGGTGGTTCCTACTCCTCCTCCTCAGGCAGGGACATATGTGGTTGTTCCCACTGTTCTAGTTGAGACATTTAAGGGTACTTCTAGTAGCCCAACTGAAGCAACCACTTCTAAGGGTAAAGAAGTAACCAAAGAACAAGATAAACTTATTACTACATAAGAAGGACATGAGTTTCTTAAGCTGATTAAAAAGAGTGATTTCAAGATTGTTGACCAGGTGGGTCAAACTCCTTCCAAGATTTAAATTTTGTCATTGCTACTTAGTTCATGAAGTAGAACACAATCCAAAGATAACCAGGTCCTAGTATGTTTGAGGTGGAAATGAAATGCATGAGAATTTGGGGTCGTGAGCTCATGTTTTGGCTGGGAATTTGGTCAAGTAGCTTTTGGCATGTTTGGTCATTTTGAGGTCCCAAGTTGATGACACCATAACTTTTGATTCCCTCGTGCACTTTGATCCAAACTTTGGCCAAATTATCTTTGACATAAACTTAACAAGATTCAAAAGGAATGGGATCAAAATGATACTTGAGCTAAAAATGGCTAGGGTGGAAACTAGGGATCATGGCAAGGTTTTGGCCCATTTTGGCAATTTGGTCCTCTGCACAAATGAAGTCCTTGATGATTGAATTGGTGTTTGACCCTTGAAGAAAAGTTGTAGAGGGACTCAAAGGGCACATTTTTCTCAAAGAATCTTAGAAATTTGATGAAAAATGAAGAAGTTATGGAGTTTGGATCAAAGGCATGACATATTTGTAAATTAGGTCAAACCAACTTGTGCCCCTTGGGGAAAACATGAAGTTTTCTTGCATTTCAAGCCACGATGATGATAGAACAAGCGTATGAAAACTAGATTAGGGATTGAGTGATCTTGAGAAAAACTTGAAGACTGAGTGATGTGTTGGTGTAAGCCCTAGATGTCAATACTTTTCGTACTTATATCAGAGTTATTTATTAATAATAAAAGACTTTTTGTTTATTATGTTTGTTTAATAAAGTCCCTAGAATAGCTAGTTCGTTTAATGTATCAAGTGTGACTTAATCGAGTTTTATTGTGAAGTGGGATAACATTAAAGCATTAAGACTATTATGTATAAATACTGATGACCACATCTCATAGATCATGGATAAGGAGTTATCAAGTCTTAAAAATAGGTATGAATATTAAGAGAAATATTTATACTGGATTGACCCGCTATGAGAACACTATATAGAATGTTATGCAAAGTGTCATACGTTATTCTCATGGTGATAATGGGGTATACCACCCTTCAACCTGAAACCACTATGGACCCTAGATGTAGAGTCGACTGCCTTATTGCTATTCAAACATTTGTCCGTAATTGGATGACCATAAAGACAGTTGATGGGTACTCCACAAAGCATGATGAGGGACACGAGTAACCTATATGGAATTTGCCCATCCTGGACAATGATGACATGGTATATGCCTTGTGTTCAATATAGACACAAGGGCAAAAGGGTAATTGTACACATAAGTATTATCACAAAAGGATTTGTCAGATCACATGACATTTTCGTGTCTTGGGTAGAAGTGATGTGTTGCTAGATACCGCTCACTATTTATTATGTTAAATACGTGATTTAATATAATTGCCAATGCCGCGAAAACCTACAAGATCACACACAAAAGGACGGATTGATAAGAGATAGACTAACTAAGGAACACCGTAAGGTACCATGCACATAAGTGAATTGTAGAACATCGTAAGGTACGGTGTACTTAAGTAGAATAATAAATATGGTAAGGTACCACACACTTAAGTGATTTTGGCATATTATTGTAGCGGTGTATTCGTCACCATTGGAAATATTAACTAGATCCAAGGTAAATCATACAAAGTCGAGTCGCCACCGCACTTCTATTTATCCAAAGGAATGGCTAGAAAGCGAACAAAAGCCTATAAAGTTTTACAAACAAAACTAGTAAAAGAGGGTCAGAGATCTGGGTAAGGGGGTTGGTTATGCAAAGGGAAGGTGTTAGGCACCCAATGCATCCTAGGTACTCCTAGGGAGCCCTTTTCACAACTTATTGTATTGTTATTGTTTATGAAAGTATTTTGTGCAAACATGATTGAAGAGATGAGAGAAGAATATACAAGTTTATTTACATTTTTGTGTTTGGATGGATGAACCCATTGCCTACGTACCTTCTTATGAAAGATAAGGATCAAAACCCCGTAGTTCGGGTAACAAATTTCAAAACAGATGAGTGAATTGATTTTAAACAAAAGCCTTAAGGTCTTTCGTTATCAACGGGAGAAAACTCGACCTGAACCAACAATCCACCATGTGAGAATAACTTCGACATACTAGAGGGGTTAACCCTGTTATCAGTATGGAAGACTTACGATTCGATCACTAAGGATGCGGTGAGATTTACATCAACCACTAAGATAATTCAGATCTATGGATAATGCATGAAAATTTGATTGGCAAGTGGACAAGAGCCACAAAAGCAATTGAGTGGGTTGAATTAACCAATTAGCAGTATTCATAAAATGAAGTCAAAGTATGAATTAGAATTCAATTACAATGAGTATTAGGAAAATGAGAGTTTGAAAATCAAAGGCTTAAAGCCTAGGTTTCTAGTTTTGAAAACAAGTCAGATGTCTGCACAAAAGTTTTTTTGGTTTGGGTTAAGGGTGAAAAATATGGGTCAAGGTTAAGCATGCAAGAGGTGGGTTAAAGGATAGAGCCACAATAGGAATTCCATTCTCAAGATCATAGAAATGATCCAATTAAGTTCCTTTGGAATAAGCAACACAAAGCAATAAGCAAATAAGCAGGGTCTCATAAGAGAACAACAAAAACCTGGAAACGGAGTGCCAATCAATGGTCTTACATCCAACTCCAAAAACAAACTGGAAACAGATAGCCAATCAATGGTCTTACATCGAACTCCAAAAACAAACTGGAAACAGATAGCCAATCAATGGTCTTACATCTAGCTCCACAAAAGAAAACAGAATAGGAAACAGATAGCCAATCAATGGTCTTACATCTGACTCCTCAAACAAAACAAACAACAAATGCAAAAACATATGTAAATGCAAACACAAGCAATCACATCAATCAATTATCACACTCTATACACAAGCAAGAGGCTCAGACAAGGTTGGGCTTTAGTCAAGGGGTCATATCAACCTCGACAAACAAGCCAAAACTATAGGGGTGCTGAGGCTCTTAACCACTGACATTGACCGTCAAGGTGAGCAGATGAAAGGTAATGAGGGTTAGACCTCATAACTCTTAACCCTGGCCTGGGTGAGCTTGAATCAAAGAAGGTGTGGGGATCCAGAATGAGGGATCCTATTCCACATGACTGACTCTATACAAGATTTTGGGTGTTTATTCAAAAGCGTCAGCACGTAGTGCGAGCATAATGAAAGACTCAACTGATTAACAGGGGATTGATTGCAAATCCCTTCTATCTATCAATTGCCTCTTCACTTAGGAGGACTTAACAAGTAACATGCCTCGACAAGGAGGTCTTGAGCACAAACATAAACAATCACAGTCATTGCCTCTTAAGGAGGACTTCAGCCAAATGCCTGCCAAAAGAAACGACAGGGCTTCCAGACTACATGGAGTTAGAGAGGTTACCTAAGTGGTATACCAACCACAAGCAAAGCAAAGCTCATGTAATGAGCTAAAAGCGACTAATGTACCTGTAAAAAAGCCAAACAATCAGTAGGATATTCAGACAAACAACCAACAGACAACAACAGTGGTTTCCATTATGTACACAAAGCAAGTCCTAAAAGGCAATCACTCAAGTGAGTTCACCACCAAAGGACCTACAACACAATCAAAGTTAGCTAACCAAAGTAACTTGCATCTCAAGTAATGAGATCATATCAACCATTATAGCTAATTGCCTGAACCTGAAATACAAAGCTCAAAAGGTGAATACAAACCACTAGTGCAAAGACTAGGGTCAAAGGCAAAGCAAAAAGTCAAAACAGAAGTTGAGGTCCAACATGAAGCACAATTAATCAAGTAAGAACATGTCCTAAAAAGGATCAAATCCAAATCAATAAGCAAAGCCATCTAATGAACAAGATAAGGCAAAGGCAATCACAATGCACACAATTGGATATCAAACATAAAAACTCCACATTAAAACAGAAATGAATCCAATGATCATGAAATATTTTATGTGCAGACAACATATTAAACACAAGCATCATGCAAAAAATTGGAATCAGAAAAGCTCAATTGACATGTATATGAAAATGAACAAGAGCAACATCAAAATGTGTGACACACATTGTCACACCATACATCCATGTATCCAAAACAGAGATGAAATATGCTAAAAATGCCAAACCAAGTCTCAAAAATCATGTAGCATGTTAGGAATAAGCATGTCAAATTTCATGGCAATTGGAGAAACAATGTTCATTTCACAATCAATTGAACGAAGCATGGTACATTTGCATACATGTTCAAACACACATTCTCAATTAAAAATCCAGAACCATTCCATTCACACAAATGACATCTAAAAATAATAGACATCAATAGAATCAAGTGAGAAAAAATTGGGAGCAATTTGGATTTGTTTGCTATTTTTGGTGATTTTTTGAATTTGATGAAAATAATGAAATGAATGGAAAACATGTAGAAAATGATAATTGAAAATGAAATGGGAAACTGCATTAGTCACGGTTCGAACTCAGGACATGTGAGTCACAATAAGCGCTGAATAAAACAATATAAAACAATCCAAAACATCACAGGCAAGGATCGAACAGGCATTCAAGCGGTTGCAAGCGCATTAGAAAATGAAACGCAACGTTTGGTGTAAAGTGAGAAATTAAAAGTGAAATTCAAAACATCCACACGCGGAATCGAACACAGGTTTATGATGTTAATAGCGCTCAAACAGTGAATTCACACACGCGAACCAGAAAACCCTAAGTACTGTTCATGCGCGGTGGTTGACGGTGGTTTCCACCGTCTTCCTCAATGGAACCGGCGGCGCTACAGTGATATTCATCAAAAAAAATCCAGGATTTTGCATATTATACATCGATCGAATCGTCTCACTACCAGGAACACGGATCTATGATTAATTCCAGCTAAATCTCTATGAACAAGGCAAATCGAACAGAAACATAATGCACAACCAAATTTCAACTCAACATATCTCATTCAATACTTCACCAAATTAAAATCTATTGATATCAGCATCATCAGTGAGTCAAGGCCTATCTAATCATGGCAATAAAATGGAAAATTATGAGATTCGAAATCCAACCTCTTTGAAGAACAGTGAACTGATTTCTTGGATTCAAGCTCCAGCAATGTCCAGATCCACTCCTAAGCTTGTGTATGGAAGCTTTATGCACGAATTGATGCTTAAATCCACTTGAATGCAGCTCAAACTTCAAGTTCCATGTTCATCTTCAAGCTTGGTGTGTGCATGATTCTTGGCCAATTTCTTTAATCCACAGCTTGATCCCTACTAAATGATGATCAATGAACACGAATATGCAATAAAATTGAGGTGTTATGTGAAGAATTTTGAAGTTTCAATTGAGAGAAAATTTGGAGGGAAAGAAAATTTTCAGATCTAGAATGTGATTGTTCTGAAAATTCTGTTATGCTTAAGCTTATATACCATGTGCTAATCACCCTTAAATTGTAATTAGTCATTGGCTAATTGGGATTAATGAAATGTAAGGTGAATGACCAATTTTGGCAAGTGTGTGGTGCACCAAATTTGAATTATGCATTTTCCCTCCAAAATGCACTTGAATGAACATATGATCATGTGAGCTATTTTCATGCAATGCAATGATGGATTTGGAAAATCTTGGTCATAATGAGCATTTTGCAAAAAGGGGGACTCAATTTGGAGTTTTGGATCAAAAGTTATGGCACTTTGAAATTCCAAGCATACTTTGCAATCATTTGTTCATAAATCCTCAACCATTCATCAGATGATCATCATCTTGGATATTTTGGAAATGGAAGAGAAAGATCTTCAACTTTCATGTTGACCAAAAAATCATTTGAAGCTTCTTTGATGTTGGAAAGTCAAGTTGAATGTGAACCAAAAACTTGCCATTTTTGGAAACTTGAAATTACAGGTCACTTTCCATTTTTGGAATCTTTTGATTTGGCTTCAAAATCTTCAAGGTATATGTTTGACATGATGAATAGGCATTGTTTGAACATGAATGGGGATGTTAAGATCAATTCCCCCACCTCAAAGCCTTCAATTGACTACACAGTTGATTGTATGGTCCTTAGATGACCTGAAGATGCCTGATGAATTTGAGCTTCAACCTCATGGGGAATTTGCTTCAAAATGAACCTCTAGCTCATATAGGTTCAATATAATAACATGTGGTCCTCATACTAAGAAAATACCATCTGCCTCTTGCCCAAAGGAAATCCTTGAATGGCTTGACCTGTGCTTGCTTAGACTGCAAAATAAATGTTAGATTACATATTTTTGGTGATTTTGGTTAGTGAGTAAAACAAGAAAAGAAATGATATACAATACAAGCAATGCCTGGTGATCTCAAACACTCACAGGAGATCCCAACCCAAAGGTAAGGAAGCCAAGATGCTCAAATGATCCTTGAGGCTATGCAATGCTATGATATGATGCCATGAGGGAGCATATTTAAATAGTTGGAGCATATTTAATTAAAGGCCTAATTAAATATGTTATAGATACTTATATTTTTCATTATTTTAATGTAGATTACCATGACAACAAACACCTCTAGCAACATTTTGCGATCAATCCTTGACAATGAAAAATTGTCTCGGACAAATTTTCTGGATTATCACCGAAATCTGAGGATTATCCTCAAACATGATAGAAAGTTGTATGATAGAAAGTTGTATGATAGTAAGGTCCTGATATTCTGTTTAGTGTATGTCTTTCTGCCAGATTCCAATCAGATCCTAGAGAATCTCATTTAACAGCTATTAAATGAATACTCAGGTATATGAAAGGAACCCCTAACATGGGCCTGATGTATGAGAAAACATCAGAGTACAGACTTTATGGTTAGTATGATGCAGATTACGCAGGGGACAAAATGGAACGTAAAAGTACATCTGGGAACTGTCAGCTCTTGGGAACGAATCTGATATCCTGGGCCAGCACAAGGCAATCAACCATAGCTCTGTCCACTGCAGAAGCAGAATATATTTCAGCATCACTATGCACTACTCAGATGCTCTGGATAAAGAATCAACTAGAATTCTTCAAGTTTTTGAGAGTAACATTCCTATCTTCTATGACAATATTGTTGCCATCTGTTTAAGTAAGAATCCTATTTTGCAATCCAGAGTTAAGGACATAGAAATAAAACATCATTTCATTAGAGACTATGTTCAGAAAGGGGTAGTAACATTAAAATTTATTGATACAGACCATCAATGGGCTGATATTTTTACCAAACCCCTTGCTGAAGATAGATTCTCTTTTATCTTAAAAAAATCTAAACATTCAAAATTGTCCAGAATGAAATGTGCCTCTGAGATAGCAAAATAAGACTTTGAAGTAAACATCTGGATTTTGTATCTGACTCTGATGCTACTACCAATTAGACGTTATCTGAGTTAGAAATCTCCAGGAACTAACCCTTTGGTAATCCTGAAGATCAGATAAAGTAACACGTGGTACATCTTGCGTCTGACCTTGGAACTTCTAGACAGTTGTCTAGCACTAATAAGGAAACAGACTCTTGATATCTCCTTGAGCAGTGTGCTGATTTTGGGATTAGACGTCATTTATGAGTTGTAATCATTCTCCTCTCTAACGTACTTACTTGGACAACTTGTTATCTATTAAACTCAACATTTCTGTGTCATTTTGCATGTTCCCTAATTGTGTATATATGCATTTCATAATCTACACTTTCATACTCATGAACTCACAAACCCTCTCTCTCTCTCTCGTTCTTCACCTCCTTCAAAGGTTTTTCTGCAGATTTTACCAAGTTCTTCAACATTCATCATCATCTTTAACCACTCTTCATGGATTCTCAACAAAAGCCAATGTACAATTTCTCCCAACAGATGAAATCAACAACGCAAGCACCAAGTTCTAGTCAACAAACCCCTGCAACCACCAACGTCGTCTCCACTCCTATCTACAAGGAACCTTACATTCTTGATCGTGAGTCTCACATTTACTAGCAACTCCTTTTGATAAGCTGGAAGTTCTTTGTGAAACTTTGCTGGATTTTGATAACATGAACCGTGGATCATCTGATTCAGCTCAGACTTGTGGAAGATGTCATGATTGATACTGGAAGACCTCTGAATGCTCGAAATCAAAAGAGCATGGGAATCATTGATTAAGTGAGAGCCAAACCAACACTTGATACCTCCTGGGAAGCACTTAAAGATCAGAGGGAGATTCCCAACGGACTTTACTTATTCTCCATGATCAACCCTCCAGAGGTAATAACATATTATCTAGAGGATCTAGACAAGTAAGGAGTGGACATCACAGAATTCTCAGTGGACTGGCTGCCTAAGTTTCCACCAAACTTCCAGAAGAGGATGCGAGAGCCCTCTAAGAAGACCAAGCAGGCGAAGAAAGCTATGTTGGGAGAAACATCTGGATCAAGACCCCCAATTCCTCTGGTTGGCTCTCCAGGTAAGTCTGTATCTCTCCCTCCCTCTTTAAAAATTAAACTTATTGCTTCTTCTCTCCCTCAAACAAACCCTATATACACCACTGCTGACACTCCTCCCTCAACCACCAGATTCTCTAACCTGCCATCTCAAAAATTCAACCTCGCCACCACAACTCTACCTGTTTCAGAAACAGAAATGCTAAATGAAACCACCTCACCATCTTCATCACCATCTCCTCAATCCCCACCTTACTACGAACTTTCATCTGACACTAAACCTTCTGACCCCCACTCCCCCACTCTGGCTCAGCTCCAAGACAGTGCTCTGGCCTCTCAAAATCCATCACATCCTAACCCTGAACCTGAAGTCACTTCCCCACCTCCGGAAAATCCAAACACAACCACATCTGAACCTCAATCATCAGAACCAACCCACTCTGAACCACAACCTTGAGAACCAATCCACTCGGAATCACAACCATCTGCACCAACACACTCTGACATACCACAACCCATCACTTCCGCTGACCCAACGACTCCCACAATTAACCTAAGTGCCCCCACCTCAGCCTCCCAAGCCTCTGCCAATGAACTAGAAACTACCCTTCTAACCCTTGAAGAAGCAATTAAGGTTTTTGCAGAGTCTTCAGTTGAAAAGGTCAAGTCTCTGACCGTCAACTCTAGTATCAATGATGATCCCTCTACTGTAAGGACTCACTGAAACAGAGTGATAAGTTGGATGACCTCTGAAGCCTTCAAGCTGAAAGGCCTCTCTAAATAAGTCCGGAACGACTTCATCAGAGACGCTGAGATCAGACTCCAAGAGCGCCTAGCCAAAGAAGCTGAGGAACGGGCAAGACAGGAAGCTGAAGAGAAAGCGCGCCAAGAAGAATTTTAGAGAATCAGAGAAGCTGAAGCAAAGGCTATTGCTGATGCTGCTGTTGCTGAATTTGAGGCAAAAGCCAAAGCTGACGCTGAAGAAGTAGCGCGCCTTGCTGAAGAGTATACTGCCAAAGCCAGAGCTGATGAACTGACTCAAGGGGAGTCCTCCAACTCTGGATTCGTCCCTCTGGTCTTGAAGACTCTTGAAGAACTACAGAAAGAAAAACAGATAGTTCGAGCCAGACTGGATCAACAGGGCTCTGTCAACGTAAACATTCAGAACATGTTGTCCCAGCTGCTCTGTATCATTTATTCATTCTTCAATCAATACCATCCTTTTAAAATCAAACACTTTATCCCTTTGGATTCCATGCATATCCTTTTAGGACGATTTTATTGGAGTCCACCTTGTGAATCAAGAGTTGTTTGGCTTATTGCCGAACACCTAATTCTTTTATTTTTGGTTATTCCAATATAGTGATACCATGCCTTAGGCCCCTCACTTGTTAGTTTATGCTTGTTTACTCTTTGGTTTAGAGTTTATTCCTTCATGGATTCAATATACCATTCCTTTTGATTTCAAATTATTTGTTCCCTACAGTGATATATTATTCTCTGTACCAAACATCATTTTACTTTGGGTCTCGTACATATCCTTTTAGGACGATATAATCGGAGTCCACCTTGTGAACTAAGAGATATTTGACTTATTCTCAAACACCTAATTCTCTTTGTTTTTGGTCATTCCAATACAGTAACACCATACCTTCGGCCCCTCGATTGTTGGTTTATGCCTGTTTACTCTTTGGTTCAAAGTTCATTTACCTTTATAGGCTCCCATGCTACCATTTCTCTTTGGTCCAAGTTATAATTTTCATCACTCCCAATCTCCATGTCTTTGTTTTCGTAGGTCCACGAACTACAGAGCTCTGGCATTCTCATTGCATAATGAGAATACGTAGGCACGAGGATGCGAATCCTTGGTGAGCATAATTATTCTTTCTTCTACCTTAGGGAACCATTCATACCTTTCATGACCCATCATCTATCTTCAATTATAGCAATTCACCTCAGTGACATATTATCTCTCTTTAGAACCAATACCATTTTCTTTGTGATTTCCATATATACCCTTTTGGGACAATTGTCAAGCTTTGTGCCAAGAGATGGTTTCCTTGATGCCAAACACTTAATTCCCTTTGTTTTTGGCCCAACCTTATACAAAGATATTGTCCTGGCTGGAAAATGATAGAGTCACCGCCATCTTTTATTCATTTTTAAGGAATAGGGAAATAATGATATAATCTAATTACTAAGGGTGAAAGACTAGGTTCGGGAGTCGATTAAGTGAGAGGAAGGTACTAGGCACCTCTCACCTCCATTGTATTCAATGGGATCCTCCTTTAATTCTAGGGTTAATGTGTTTCTAAGAAATTTTTGCTTTAATATTTATTAATTATTTACTATATTTACATAAAATATTTTATAGATGGGAGACCCAAAAAATATTTTTTATAATCATACTCGCTAGAGTTTACAACTCTGTGTCTACGTAACATCACATTAGGTGAAGGATCATAGTACCGTAGTTCTTCTTAAAAATGTTGGTTCGTTAGTTATTTTTATCCCTTAAAAATATTCAATTTTGAAAAATACCTAAATACACTAGGATAGAGGTCTTATAAATTGAAGTGTGTTGAATTTGTTTTTATCCCTTTAATACTTTATCACTAGGGGAGAGGTCATAATTAGGTATTAGGCACATAAATAATTAAAAATCGGGGGGTATATTTTGAACCAGATTAGTAACGGGACACTAAATGGGGGTGTTAACAGAAACAAAGAGAGTCCCATTTTCCTCTATGAGCCCACCACACCAAAAGCCAGCCCAGTAGACTCAACGGTGGACTCTCAATCCGGAGCGTCTGATCTATTGACTGAAGAGTCTGCAAGATCGATCCTCACGGGGTGGATGGAATGACCAGAGAAAGTCATCCAGATGTAGGGACGTGATGGAGGTCAAACATCTACATACCTTAGATCTACCCGCTTGGGATGAGTCAAATTACGCTCATCACGTGGCAATTAGGGGGCCACACATCCTCCATCGAGCAATAGACGAAGAGAGTATATGAGTGAGTTATCTTCAGAAGTCTCATTTCATTCGTTTATTTCTCTCTTTAAACCTCTCTTTCTCTAAGATCCTCTCTCTCTATACTCGCAGACTATTCTCCCTCCGGCCACCACCCTTTCCATAAACCCCCATACCAACAACCGCACCCTTCAATTTTCTGTTTGAACTCCAACCAGAAAATTCAAACATTCAAACTTTCACCCTGTAAATCTTCATACCCCCTTGTCATACCCTTAAATTTACCCTACCTATATCACCTTCTTAAACCCTAATTCATGATCATACATACCACACATGTCATCTCACATGCATCAATGCATAATAATCCACAAGTTCAAGGCATAGGGTTCATCTGTAAAGCCCCAAGACCTTCTGATCATGTTAAGGTGTGCCCAAGCCACCTTAACCCTAATCTCATCCTCAAGCATCCCACAAAGCTTATGGGATCACTAAAGGTATCTCACGCACTCCATAAATCCAATTTGGGTGGTGAGTCCCCTTTGAAGAAGCTTCAAGATTCATCTGGCCACCCAAGGACCACACCCTAGTTCTTGACCCTCCTTTGGGTTATACAAGTCTTGGTTCCCCATGGATTTTGACCATGCTATTGAGGACCACTTAAATACAAAGTTTTTCCATGCCACATACCTCTTAAACACCTCAATGTGACCCTTGCATCACCAAAACCCTAGTGGCTTGACCTTGGTTCTTGATGAAACTTGTGGCCCAAGAAACCCTAATTTGGGGATCCTTGATCAATGACCTTACTCATTTTTTATCATCCAATCACCCTACCATTTATTCAACATCAATTAATGACCATTACAATCAAAATACACTATTTAAACATCCATTCTATTCGTGTTAGAAGTAGTTGGTTTGTTCGTGATTTTCCAACTTTCAATATTTTGATCCACTCATCAATTTGACCTAAAATCATTCCACAGATGTCCGAATCTCATTTCCATCAGGGTATGATCATATTAACTCAAAACATCCACCATTGTGCCTTGGAAATCAAGCAATCACAAAATCCCATTTTTAGGTCATGTTGGTTGGTTGCATTTTGGCAAGAATGGCCTATGGGAAGTTCCAAAGACCATAAATTTCTAATTTTTCAAGATTTTTAAATTAGACATTAAGCAAAATGTCCTAAATAACTCCCTCTTCAACTTTGTTTCAAGGTCCAAGACCTAATTCATTGAGGAATGGCTTCAATTTTTCTATTGGCCAAGCTGGTCAACATGCCCACCATGCCCTAAAATCATGTCATGACCACTACTTTGACACATTTCCATTTCCAAACCAGAAACAGTGTTGACCTGGTTCTTTTTCCATTCCATAAAGATCATGGCAAGGAACAAATGGCCAAAAATTGATACAAAATCCACCAACCAATTTTATTTGGCCTTGGATCAAACATAGGGGTTCGTCGTGGTGTGCAAGCCATATGACAACCAATCAGAATTTGAAAATGGACATACCAAGTCACCAAATCAATCAATTTTGATCCCAATGGTCCATAGCCACTTTGAATATGTTAGTGCGATGTAGAAGGAAGTCAACTTGGATGCCAAAACTCCTCACAATGCCAAAACCGATCCCATGTGCAAAAATCATTTTTTTCCCAAAATGGAAAAAAGCAATATCCATTACAGGCTATCTCTTTTCCCTTGTCTGTTCCAGATTGATGCTAAGGACCAAAGAAAAGTTGTTTGAGGTGCAAACAGGCCCAACCAACAACCATATTTGACCCCCATTATCCAACCTCAACCATTCTTCGAGCCACTTCCCTTTTCTGAGAAAACCTTCACATTCTCCCTCCAAAACCATTTACACACCTTCCTTATAAATAGGGGAAGGGGTCCCCTTCATTTTTCAATCTTGAAAGCCCCTCAAGCCTCTGTTGAACATTTGAGCTAAACCGCCAAATACAGAACACCGTATTTTGAGTTTCAATCCTAAACCACCACTCATAAACCTTCATTGAACTTCATTCAATCTTTCCAAACTCCAAACTCACCTTCCCCAAGCTTCATCTGAGCTAAGACAAGTCATCGAAAAACCTCTCTGAAATGTTTTTGATCAGGTAGTTCTCTTCATCCCCACCATCCAAATCATTTCCCCTAAATTTCCAGCTTTGATTACTCAATGTTTAGCATTTAATTTTTAATTTAGGTCAAAGTTATTCTTCTAGTTCTTTGCAAAATACTTCACTCTTAGAGCAAATCAATGGCTCATGAGTGTAGGGGTTGGTTGGTTTTCATGATTGGGTAAAAATTCCATGTTTAAATCCCATGAAAACACTTATTTTCGATTTTGGATTATAAGTTTCCACGGTTGAAGACGAACGTTTCCCGCATTTTTTGAATTGGAAAAAAAAGTTGTGTCCCATTCTGATTGGTTGATTCTCGCGCGCGGCCATTTATAGCTGTTGTTTTATTATTTTATTGCTTCAGCATTCTTATTAACACCACCGAGTCTTTAGCCTAGTGGGAGAGGGTTTTGATCCCCCCATGACCCCAAGGTCAGGGGTTCAACCCCCAACGTGTGAAAATCCTTTATTTTTTTACTTGTCTCATTTTATTTATTTATTTTCCCATTTTAATTAATCTTTTATGTCACTTATTTTTATTATTTTAAAAATATGTCACACATAGACCCCCATTATTTTTTCCTCTAGTATTTGATTTGGTTTTATTTAAAGTCATTTGGATAGTTTTTGAGGGATTTAGGGAGTCTTGAACGTATGGACTAATGAAATCCACCTAGGTCATGATTTGTTTTGTTTAGGGTTGATTAAACATTCCATACTTCAAACCTACCATTGGATGATCAAGTATTCATCCATGTTACTTTGAAGCATGGATAGGTTTCCCCTATTTCAAATAACATGGATCATTTCACTTGTGGATGAAGTGTTGCTTGTACTTGTTAACTTATGGATTCATCTCATACATTGTTGTTTCTTTTGGTTTATACTATCCCACTAACATTATACTTACTTATTTATATCATACACAAATATTGTATACTTAATTTTTTATATCATATACTAACTCTTATTACCATTGTTAATATCATAATTTGATCTTGTAACTTTCTAACTTAACAACTTAATCAATCCTTAAGCTTTCAACTTTGAGCTTTGCATACTCTTCCTTTTGTCAATATATTGATAGATGGACTTGGGATTGAATAACTTTAATTTTTATAAATCTATGGTAAGTTGGTCCATTGATCATCTTCCATTCTGTGCATCAGTGATAAGTTATCCCTTGATGCGTCATATTTTGAATCTATTGACCTAAGGATAATTATTCCTCAAGTGTTGGTCCTTTGTTCAAAATCTAACTTAACCTCATTTTACTAAGCTTTGATTATTACTAACCTTTTTTTATCATTATTATCATTGTTACATTTCATTTTTATTTACTTTTATGTCATTTACATTTAAGTACTCATCATCAGCATTATCATTGTACAAACTCCATCATACATGTTCATTATTTGTCTTTACTTTATTGTTATCATACATTGAACACAACAAAAACATGATAAAATGATAATACCAAAAACAATTCATTATACCTAATCAACTTGGACTTAGAGGATCTCATCTTAGGACCTTTTCATGGATCCTTTCTCACTTTGTGCAATGTCATTCGTGATGCCCTCTACAAGTTTTCTTCAAGGATCAAAGTCAAATTATTCTTGGAAGACCATGGAATTCATTGAAAGATTACAGGTCATTTTCATCCATGAAACACTTGAATTTTTCTAAGTTATATGATTAGTTTGTCATGCCAACTTCAACATGACATAACTTTGTTCTCAAGCATCCAAATCCGACGTTTCTTGGCACATTGTAATCTTTGCCATGATGTTAACACATTTCAAAAAGAATGGGATCCAAAATCCTCCTGAGTAGGGTGCCCCATTGGGTTGAACACGGTGACTTGTAACTGAAGAAATTACCATTTCCCGAATTTTGAACTTCACTAATCTCTATTCCAAGTTAAATTAACATGTGTTTTAGACCTAAACATGTTTAAACAAGTCTCCAGAAATTAATTGACCCTTAAAATGGATGATTTGGTTAAGTTTCGATGAGTTGCAAGTCACATTTTTCTCACATTTGGATTAAATTCATTTTGCATGAATTCAACATCATTCCACATGTATTTGGATCCAAACACATTCCCTATAAATAAAGGAAGCCAATGCATTCATTTCCATGCTTTTATGAGCCAAGAAATACCTGCTACAACTTGAAATTTTCCAAAAAATATCAACTATCGTGTTGAGTTTCAGTTTGTTTCAATCCAATTTCTTGATTCTATTAGCATTTTTGGCATCCTCTGAAAATTTTGCAACAATTCCCAAGCTCTGAGACCTTTTGAAGTGCTCTAACCAGATCGAGCTTCATCAACTTCTGATCATCATCAGGACAAGGTAGTTCTAAGCATCATTTGAACTGAAATAAGTTACCACAATGTAGTCCTTCACTCTCTGATGCTTTCCCCTAAATTAATTGGTGTTGATTGATCATGTTCATCATTTAATTTTGTTTTTTGTGGCTTACTTGCTTCTGAAACTTCTTTGAAATTCTCTTTGCTCAATTTAGATAAATGAATTTGAAGCATGAGGTTGAATTCTGGATGAGAAGAGGATCACAATGGTGGTTGTCTCGTGTTCTGAATTTTCTAAATGATGAAGCATCGGTGAGAGCTCACTAGAGAAGATGATCGGAGTGTCCAGATCATCTGAGTTTTGCCAGACACATTGGACATTTGAAATTTTCTTATTGGTTGGATTGGAATTGGATTATGTGTGTTGCTTCTAGCGCATTCCATCCTGCTCCCAAACCTGAGGAGTGTTGGATAAGCCACGTCAATTAATGAGGCGTGATCCAACGCTCTATGTTTTTTCTGATTTTAATTATTTTTCTTTTATTATTTTTAATTGCTTTTTCTTTTAAACTTCATAGTAATTTCATTTTTCATCCAAAAAATCGCAAAATAATTTATAAAATTCTCTTTTATTTTTCTTCATTTGATTTTAATTTTTCACATTTTATTTCACTAATTTTCTATTATTAATTAATTTTCTCTTTTCTTGGCCATTTATATGGTGTTTTGAGGGAACTTATGGATTTTTCATTTTATTTCTATTTTAAAATTCATTTAAAAATACTTTTGGTACATTTTTATTTCATTTAATTAATTTTTATATTTGTGTGATCTTTATGAACTTTTGTTGGCCTTGGATCATGATGGTTTGGATCACGAGTCTCATTAAACTCCATGGATCTTGGGTGTTGATGGGGTGAAAACTCTAATCCACCAAAATGGATAATTGATTTTGATGATGACTTGGTCAAACGTTTGGTCCAATTTGGGTGTGACTTTTCTTCTTCATCCCCTTCTTTTCCCTTTGATCAATTAGATGGTTTGTGTCCATCTTGTTCATGATGTGTGGATTGGTACTTGATGATATTTTATCATTTCAAATCTACCTCCTAATTAATCATGTATCATTTAAGGTACTTTCGATTGATGCATAAGTTTGTCCTAAGTGTCATGAAGTGTGGGTTGAAGTAGTGGGCCATCCTCATAGCCTTTGTGCTTGATCATTCGTTTTTTTTTGTGGCATGACTTTAGGAGGATGATTTACATATTATTTATCTAGCATGTATTAATACTAACATTATTATTGATCATCCTCAAATAGTTGTGACTTTTACATCAGTTAACTTATGATTGCTTAACATAGCGCTAAATTTGTCCCAAAAGAAAAGGAATATTTATAAGTGAGATTGTAAGTCTCTTATTCCTCATGGTATTGTGTGGAAATATTGCTCCATTTTCATTTATGAGAGCTAGTGACATACTTGTTGATTTCATCCAAGTTGAAGCCTTTCTCATAAATGATGTATAAGTTCATATTTTCATGCTTGTGAGTGAATAGTTGAGGGATCTCCAAAAAATGACCAAACCATATTTCATTTTTGATTTCTAACATCATGGAATAACATTTTACTTGTATAAACTTTTACTTCCAAGTCATTTACTATATGTTCCTTTATTTTATGATATTTACTTTATGCTTTATGTTAGCATTCCATATCATATTATTTGTGATTATGTCATTTGTTCTTTGTCCATTTGGACTTTTCTTTCATATACTTGAAAAGAAAACACTAACAAGAAAAAAAAACTAAAGAGAAACTTCGTTATCCTTATTCATTGACTTATGGTTACCATCCTTAGAAATGATTGTGGAGTTATGAAATTAGAATTAGGAACTTGGCCTTTGCTTGGGAACTTGTGGTTTGAGACCTTGGAATCCATCTGGTACCTTTGACTTGGGACTACCTTTGAAGACTTGGTTGAGCTACTTTGGTTTCATCTGATGCATGGGTTATTATTTTCTTGCTTGAGACTTAATCCAAAGGAGGGAGTTCTTGCTTGACATATGTCATAAAGCTTACTATTTCTTGGTTAGATCTTTCCTCCCTAGCTTTTACTGTATGCTTTAGGATAGACTCTTCTTCTCATCCCTTTCATTAATTTTCAAAATCTTCTATGTTTTTCAAAACCTTCTTGTTTTTTAAACTTGAACCACTTTCTCAATAAACCTTGACTTTTGTCAAGTGATTTTTAAAACCTTTTCCTAATAAATGTTAATTCATCTTAAGCATATTTAGACCATTTACAAAATACTAAAAAATGCATAACTCACTCAAATCATTTTGTGCCCTTTGTGCACCCTTTTTTTCATTTTAAAACTTTTCTCAAAGTTTAGACATAAGTAATTTTTCATAGTTGAGATGTAATTATCCTACCTCCATAGTATTGATAATAATTATTTTCCATCTAAGAGAGCTAGTGGCGTACATGTTGATCCTTATCCAAGTTGGAGCTCTTCTCATGATGATAAAAAAGTTCTCATACTTACGGGTAACTAGTTGAATATTCTCCTTAAAAATGAAAAAATGTCTTTTCATAAAAAATGAATTAAAATAAACATCTTTGATATTTTTACCATGAACTATGAGGTTTTGATCCTCCATTGAACTTTGTTGGTACATAGGCATGAGACTTCTAAAAAGTCATGGAAAACACAAAAATCATAAAAAAAAGCATTTCTTTTTCCATCTCTCCAATCTTTTGCAAACAATACCCATTTTCAAAGAGATTTCCATGTAGTACCATGGATGTTTAGGGTGCTAACACCTTCCCTTTTCATAACTAACCACCAGACTCTTATCTCTTATATTAGTTTTGTTTTAAAACTTCTTCGGGTTTTTTTCGTACTTTTTCCCTTTTCCTTTGGAAACAGTAAAAGCGTGGTGGTGACTCAAGCTTTGTGAGTTAAGTTAATCAATAGATTAATCTCAAAACTTTTACCGCTATAGAAAAGTGGCGACTCTGTTAGGGAGTAATCCCTAGTGGGTTAAGCCCATCTTTGGATTTGTGCATATATTATATTTACAGTTGTTTGTTATTGTTTGTTTTGTCTGGTGCTTGGTGATCTCTATGTGGTGAGATAAGTCCTATACCCGGACTTGAGAGCTCTAATGATAGGAGGGTGGTATAGTCATGTTTGGCTTATGTGGAGTTAATCCATAATAAGTAGGCTTGAGATCCCCCACTCAGTGGAGGCCCCTTTAGGATTACTGATGTGACATGAGTAGTTGTAGTTGGGATTACTTTTTCCGACCTGGGAGCCCGAGAAGCTGAGGACCTTAGAACCCTTAACCCATCATGTCCTTTTAAGATGTAATGCGGTGGCTATTCATGTGTAGACACGAGTTAGTTGTTACACGATACTACACTCATACGAGTTTCTCTTAAGAATATTATTAGTTGAAGAGTAGTCGTTTAAGCTGGTAATATCCAAAAGATGGAATTATGACTTTGGGAACTTTTTAGAACCTTGTTCTACAGGTGATTATCCCTTTACTACATACATTGTGGGTTGATTCTTACCCTTAGCTCCACGCTCGTGACTCCGAACCTTTTGACCTTGTTTGTGTGCTTTGTGTGATCTTGTTTGTGGTTGTTGCATCATGCACTCATTGCATTCATAAATTTTTATTTTCAATTTTCAAGGAACTTAGAGACTCTCTTTGCAAACATCACAGATATTTTGATCATGGATATTAGAAGAAGGAATAATCGAAAATATAGTTTCAGATGTCCCGATCTTATGGAATTGATGAAGCTAGCATCTTTTGTGGATGATCCTAAGGGTTTTAGAGACCATTTCAGAAGACTTTTATCTATTCTATCCACTGATGTTGAGGATGGTCTTCTTTGTAGTTTGATTTAGTTTTACGATCATGTCTACCGATGCTTCACTTTACCCGATTACCAATTGTTGCCCCCCATGGAGGAGTACGCTGATATTTTAGGTAAGCTAGTTTCTGGTAGAGTTCCTTTTAGTGGGGTGGAAGGAATTCTTGAGTCTCAAGATATTGTTGAAGCCATTCGCCTGAGGAATTCTTACATAAATACCAATCTCACTGTCAAAGGAGGTATCAGAAAGTATTTTCTTTTTCTAATGCTAGTAGCATGGCAGCCTTTGAAACTAATCTTTCCTTACTCATCTATGGTTTGGTCTTGTTTCCAAACATTGAAAAATTTGTTGATGTTAATACTATGAGGATCTTCTTGATTAGGAATTTGGTCCCAACTTTGCTGGGTGACGCTTATTTCTCCATTCATTATAGGACTTCTAAAGGGGTGGAACTACTGTCTGTTGTGCGCCTTTACTATAAAAGTGGTTTATTTCACACTTGTCATAGTCTCCTATCTTCAAAGAAAACAAGGATTGTTTAAGGTGGTCCTAAAGACTTTTGTCTCTCAACAATGATGACATCACTTTGTATTATTTTGTTTACGATGATGTTGAGGTTATTGATAGTTTTGGGGAGTTCTCTAATGTGCCTCTTCTTGGTACACAAGGAGGAATCAACTACAATCTGACTTTGGCAAGACGTCAACTTGGGCTCGCTATGAAGGACAGACCTAATAACACTTTGTTAGAAGGTTTATTTTTACAAGAAAGAAAATACACTCAAGGGTTGAAATCTAGAAAGATACGTTCTTGCACAATGTTCATAGGAAAGGAAGGAGTAAGCTTGGATTGAAGAATTATATAACTTAGGAGCCTTACACTAGTTAGATGAAGAAGAGAGAAAAATAATTCAAGATGCCATATGCTTATGAAAGACCTATGTCTTTGGTAATGGTCAAATCACCCACTATTAAAGGCATATAGGAGTTGCAAGAGACTTTAGACAGGATGAAGCGAGACAGGGATGATTGGGAAGACGAATTTCACACCTCACACATTGAGAAAGTAAAATTGCATAAGCATCTAAAGGAAAAAGATGACTTTATAGAATTGGTTGAGCAACATGTTGTGAAGAGATCAAGAGACCAAGATGATTTATTTTCCTCTAACAGTTCATCATCTACTCATCTTCCTACTTCCAGCGTTTGGAAAGGCGTTGTAGACCATCTTGTGATAGAGAAGGATGCTACAAAAAGTAGCTACGAAAGATCAAAAGGCTTCACAAGAAGTATCAACTTGGAGTTGGGTCTTCATCGGACATGATTCCATAGATCCAGTTTCTTTCCATTTATGATCATTGAAATTGTATTTCTGTTTGTAATCCTTTCAATTATTAATAAAATGATATTTCAGTACATCAAAATGCGTTATTCCCATTACAATGTTTGCAATTTATGTCTTAAAAGTTCCTTGGAAAATAACAATAATAACATTCACATTTGCATTTGCATTTCATGCATCATATTGTATCTTGGTCTTACTTTGAGTAAGTTTGCCAAGGGTCTTATGTCTTTCTTGGTCTTCATTCTGACAAGTTGTCTCACAGGTACGATACTCGAGCTAATCAGTTGACAAAGATGGACCGCCTAGAGCAAGAGAATCATGAACTCCGTGAAGAGGTGACAACCTTGAGGTAAAGTTATGTGAGGCTTACTTATATGATGGAAGCTTTGGTGACTGCTCATAATCATCCACCTCCTCCGCCTCAGATTCTGCTTCAAAGGACCGTGATTTCCGAAGTTGTCTTTACGGTCATCTCTGTGGCTATTGTCAATGCTCTACAACACCACATGCCTTCTGGTTTCCCTTGGGGCATGCGTCCGAACTTCGTGCATGAGGGTTATCAACCTGCTGTTGAAGTTCATATGGCTCAACCTATGGTGTTAGTACCACCTCCCGTGGTTCCTGTTATTCCTTATGTCAAAGAACTTGTTTTTCATGATGACCAAAGCGGAACTATTGGTGTCTACAAAAGAATGGACGAGTTCCAAGATCAGTTTCAAACTATGCAGAAAGAGATTCACGCTTTGAGGGGGAAATATATGTTTGGGAAGAATGCTAACGATCTGTGTTTAGTTCTTAATGTGAAGATTCTGCACAATTTCAAGGTTCCAGATATCGAAAAGTATAACGGAAACTCTTTTCCTATGAGTCATATGGTGATGTATGCTCGTAAGATGTCGACTCAGACTGACAATAATCAATTGTTGATCCACTACTTTCAAGAGAGTTTGATTGGTGCCGCTCTAAAATGGTATATGAGGCTCGATAGCACTCAGATCTGAACCTTCAATGACCTAGGTGAGGTGTTCGTTTGTCAGTACAAGTATAATGTCAAAATGGCACTTGACAAAGATCAACTTTATGCTATGTCCCAAAAGGATAAAGAAACTTTCAAGGACTACCCGAAAATATGGCACGAGATCGCTGCATAGGTTAGTCCTCTATTGGAAGAAAAGGAAATGAAAAAGTTGTTTTTGAAGATGTTTAGCCCGTTCTATTATGACAGGATGGTGGCAAGTGCGCCTAGTGCCTTTACTCAAGTGGTAAATATGGGTTTGAGATTAGAAGAAGGTGTTTGTGAAGGATGATTGAAAGAAGGTGGTTTGACTGATAGTTCTAGAAAGTATAGGAGTGGATTACACAAGAAGAAGGAACGTGATGCTAACGTTATCTTACAAGAGAAACATAGGAATCTTCCGAGGAACAGTCAACGTCATCAACATGTGACACCCGTAACTTCAGTTATTAATTATGCTTTGGTTGTTCAAGTAGGACCGAGTTATCAACCGCTTTTTTAACAACAAACGAATCAACAATACCATGCCCAGAGACCCGCACAATTTGATCCAATTCCAATCACCTATACAGAGTTATTTCCTGCTTTAATTCAGAAGAATTTGGTACAATTGAGAGCTCCATCAGTTGTTCTAAAAGAGCTTCCGTGGCGGTTTAAACCTGATCAACATTGTGCATTCCACCAAGGAGCACCCAACCATGATATTGAAAATTGTTTCACTTTGAAAGATGAGGTGAGAAGGTTAATGAAAAGTGGAATTTTGTCTTTTGAAGACTCTAGGCCCAATGTACAAGCTAATCTATTACCCAAACATGGTGGTGCAATTGTAAGTATGGTCAAAGGATGTCCATGAAATTACTGAGTTTTTAACGTCAATTTGATCAAAAGATCCTTGGTTGAAATACACGTAAATTTACGCGAGTTGATCTATTATGAGCATGACCATGCTTCTTGCCATATTTGTTCAAAAAATCCCTGAGGATGTGTTATAGTCAAAAGAGACTTATAAGAAATGTTGGAACAAAACCTTATTCAGGTTACAAAGGACAAAAATGAAGATGAGCATGAGCTAAACGTCATAGTTCCCCATTTTAATCTCCCAAAACTAGTTGTAATTGCATATGATGGTCAAAAGACTGTTGTTTCTCCGTTGGTTATTCGTTTGGAGGGTCCTAGGCCTCACGAGTCTGATAAAGTTATGCCTTACATGTATAATGCTACCATGGTGGAAGATGATAAAGAAGTGCATATTCCTTCTTTTTATTCTGTTGTAAACATTGCCGATGCAAGTGGGGTAACCCGAAGTGGTAGGATATTTGCTGCAACTCCTAAGAGAACTGAAGATATGGTGATAGAGAAATCAACTCAAGAGAAAACTCATGTTATGCAAACCGGCCAATCCAGCAGTGTGAATCAGAATGTTGATCAAGATGAAGTGCTGAAATTGATTGAGAAGAGTGATTTCAATATGGTAGATCATTTGTTGCACACTCTGTCCAAGATATTTGTATTATCTTTACTGATGAGTTCAAAATCTCACCGAGAGGCTTTGCAGAAAGTCCTGGAGCAAGCTTATGTGGACCTTGACGTGACGATCGATCAATTTGATGGCATTATGGCCAATATTACCGCAAGTAACAATTTTAGCTTCAATAATGAAGAGTTTCCCGAGCAAGGGAGGAACCAAAATTTGGATCTTCATATTGTTGGTGTAATCCCTAGAGTCCAATGCTTTTGGTACTTGTATCGAATTATTTAAAGGCTTTTTCTTTATTACGTTTGTTTAATAAAGTCCATAGGATAGCTAGTCCGTTTAATGTATCAAGTGTGACTTGATCATGAGATCAAATTAAACATAAGGACACTATTCTTAAAGTATCCGTAGTCGAGCTTTATTGTGAAGTGGGATAACATTAAAGCATTAAGACTATTATGTATATAGACTGATGATCACATCTCATGGATCATGGATAAGGAGTTATCAAGTCTTAAACATAGGTATGAATATTAAGAGTTATATTTATACCGGATTGACCCGCTATGAGAATACTATATAGAAAGTTATGAAAAGTGTCATAAGTTATTCTCATGGTGATAGTGGTGTGTACCACCCTTCGACCTGAAACCACTGTGGACCCTAGATGTAGAGTCGAGTGCTTTCTTGCTGATCCAACGTTGTCCGTAACTGGATAACCATAAAGACAGTTGATGGGTACTCCACAAAGCATGCTGAGGGACATGAGTGACCTAGATGGAATTTGCCCATCCTGCATAACAGGATAAATGTCTATGGGCCCAATATTGAACTGGATAAGGATGACACGTTCTATGCCTTGTGTTCAATATAGACATAAGGGAAAAAGGGTAATTCTACACATAAGTATTATCACAGAAGGTTTTGTCAGATCACATGACATTTTTGTGTCTTGGGCAGCAGTGATGTGTTGCTAGATACCGCTCACTGTTTATTATGTTAAATACGTGATTTAATACAATTGCCAACGCCGCCAAAAGCTACAGGGTCACACACAAATGACGGATTGATGAGAGATAGAGTAACTAAGGAATACTGTAAGGTACGGTACCCTTAAGTGAATTATAGAACATCGTAAGGTACGGTGTACTTAAGTAGAATACGAAATATGGTAAGGTACCACATACTTAAGTGATTTTGGGCATATTATAAGATATGGGCCAAAATACACTTAAGTGGGCTTTTTAGATTGAAGCCCACACAAGTGGTTCTATAAATAGAACCCTTGTGCAGAAGAATTCATTGCGGTTGCATTATTTTCATTTTCTCTCTCTCTCTCTCTCTCTCTCACACACTCAAAGCCTTCATTCTTACCAGCTAGCAATGAGATTGAAGGAATCCGTTCGTGTGGACTGATTAGAGACATTGTCATCGTTCAACGTTCGTGATCGCTCCGTAGATCTGCATCAAAGGTTTTGATCGTCACAAGAGATCTGCACCAAAGGTTTCAATCATCACAGAAGGTAAATGTTCTATCACTGATCATGATCATTCGTAAGGATCTCTAAAGGAGAAAATTTTAATTTCCGCTGCGTTTTGGACCGCAATTCTCCTTCACATATATATATATATATGAATTGTCAAGAAGATGCCATGTCCAATGTACTGGTGGACACTGGTTCTTCTCTGAATGTTCTGCCTAAAACCACGTCGTCTAAGCTTGCTTATCAAGGTTCTCCGATGAGATTTAGTGGAGTTTTTGTGAAGGCCTTCAATGGCTCAAGGAAGACTGTAATTGGGGAGGTTGATCTCCTAATAAATATAGTTCCTTGCTTATTTCATATCACTTTTCAAGTTACGGATATTCATCTCGCTTACAATTGTCTGTAAAAACATCCGTGGGTTCATGAGGTTAGGACGACAACATCAACTCTACATCATAATCTAATGTTTGAAAAGAATGGGAAGTTAGTTATCATGGGTGGCGAGGAGGCAATGTTGGTGAGTCAACTCTCTTCATTTTCATACATTGATATCGATGAAGCTGAAGGAACACTGTTTCAAGATCTTTATGTTGATGATGTTGTTTCTAGAAAGAATGAGGAATCCATGTCATCCTTGATAGATGCCCAACATATGTTGAAGATTGATCAATCTCCTAGGTGGGGGAAAGTTGTTAAGCTTGCCGAGAACAGGAACAAAGTTGGTTTGGGTTTTTCACCCGATGAAACCCAGGGAGATTTGAAGCTAATTCAAGAAGTGTTTCACAGTGATGGTTTTGTTCATACTAAGGATTGTTTTGAAGCCGCAATCTTATAAGACTATGAAGAGCAAGAAGCACCAAACTTTGTGACGCATGGATCGATGTGCCCAAACTGGATTGTTGTTGATGTTCCTTTTGTTATTCACTTATCGAAGTAATATGTTTTTTTGTTATGTTCAAAACTCTTTTCACTATGCCCAAGGTGAAAGTGGATCTATGTGGGCTTTGTTTCAGATTTTTATTATCATTAATAAAAATTTATTTCGCTTATCCATATTATGTTGTCTCTTTTTGATTTTTCTGAAAAAATGGTAACATAAAAAAAGATAATAATCACTTTTATATCTGCATCACAATGTGCGTTTATTTGTTCACATTCTAAAATCAAGCATAAAATCATTATGCAGATTAATTGTTAAACCCATTGAAAACAATGACCTTATGCCCTCTCCCAAATTTGGATTCCCTGTGTTTGAGATGGAAGAAGAGGATGTTGAAGAGATTCCTAATGAGATTTCTTGGTTGCTTGAGCGTGAAGAAAAGACCATTCAGCCTCATAAAGAGTCGTTAGAAGTGATTAATTTGGATTTGAAGAGAATAAGAAATAAATCAAGGTTGGGGCACTACTTTGTTCAGACGTTAAGAAGAGGATGGTAGAGATTCTTAGAGAATATGCGTATGTGTTTTCCTGGTATTATCAAGATATTCCAGGTGTTTATACTGATATTGTGGAGCATCGATTACCATTAATGCCAGAATTTCCATCGGTTAAACCGAAGTTGAGAAGAACTCACCCTGGTATGGCTATCAAGATTAAAGAGGAGGTGCACAATAAGATTGATGATGGTTTCGTTGTTACTTCTGAGTATCATCAATGGGTGGCTAACATTGTGCATGTTCCGAACAAGGATGGTAAAGTTCAGATGTGTGTTGATTATGGAGACTTGAATAAATCTAGTCTGAAAGATGATTTTCCTCTGCCACACATTGATATGTTGGTAGATAATACAACTAAGTTCAATGTCTTCTTTTTTATGGATAGGGTCTCTGGTTATAATCAGATCAAGATGGCACCCGAGGACATGGAAAAGACACCATTTATTACACCCTGGGGAACATTCTGCTATAGAGTGATGCCTTTTGGTTTAAATAATGTTGGTGCAACATAAAGATAGAAGTCTATGTTGATGATATGATAGCTAAGTCAAAGACTGAAGAAGACCATGTTGAGTATTTGTTGAATATATTTTAGTGGTTGAGAAAGTTTAAAATCAAGTTGAATCCTAATAAGTGTACTTTTGGTGTCCGTTCGAGAGAGCTATTGAGTTTCATTGTTAGCCAGAAGGGTATTGAAGTAGATCCTAATAAAGTCAGAGTTATTCAAGAGATGCCTACACCAAAGACAAAAAAGCAAGTGAAAGGGTTCCTCGGGCGTCTAAATTACATATCTAGATTTATATCTCACATGACTGCCACGTGTGGGTCAATATTCAAGATTCTTTGCAAAGATCAAGGTTGTGTTTGGACAGAGGACTGCAAGAGAGATTTTGACAATATCAAAGAGTATCTGCTTGAACCTCATATCTTGTCTCCTCTAGTGGAAGTAAGACCATTGATTATGTATTTGACTGTCTTAGAAGAGTCCATGGGTTGTGTGCTTGGACAGCAAGATGAAACTGGTAGAAAGGAGCATGCCATCTACTATCTGACTAAGAAGTCTACAGACTGTGAGTCTTGGTATTCCATGCTTGAAAAAAGTTGTTGTGGGTTAGCCTAGGAGGCCAAACGTTTACGCCAGTATATGATCAATCATACCACTTGGTTGATATCCAAAATGGGTCCAATCAAGTATATTTTCAAAAAGCATGCTTTGATTGAAAGGATAGTGTAAGACCCCAATTTTGACCCTAAGATCCCTCATGCAATTTCATCATAAGCATTAGCATTGGGATCATACCTTGGGATCCTCCTTACCTCTCATTCATTGGGTTTGCTTTGGGAGAGATCACCAAGCACTATATGATTGTATCATACTTGTATTTTATCATTGTCACTAACCAAACTACCAAAAATATATCTTTGTATTTGCCTAACTCTTTTGTAGGTAAGGAATGATCCAATTGATTTATCAAGTTCATATCTAGGGTTTAAGACCCACATGACAAAGAGCACAACCATGAATTGATACAAGAATGTTTATGAGCATTATATATGAGTTCCATTGATTCCTACATGTTATATTGATCAATTTTTCTTCAAGAGTTTGAGGGTGATTTGCCTTGGAAACCCTAGTTTGACTGGGTATCTTGAGTAACTTCTCCAACAAGCTATCTCACTAATTGATCAAATTTTTCAAGGGAAACTTCAAAATTCATCATCTTATGCGTATATGATCTACCATGAGCCTAGAAAGTCAAGAGAATTGAAGATTAGCAAGTTGGTTTATGGTGGTTAGCCAGATGAATTCATCTGATCAAAACTAGGTCTCCCTAGACCATATCTCCTACAACTTTCACCATATGAAAATGATTCCAAGGGAAAACTTACTCTAAGTGATATTCCAAACAACTTTCATGTTGAGACCTAGAGTTAGTTTTTCATTCAAAATCATTTTCTATATTGAAACATTATAGGTCATTTTGTCTAAACCCTAATACGAATGTCAACTTCCCAAAGCCATAACTTGATCAATTTTTATGAGATGAAAGATTTCCAAGTTGAAAAATCAAATTAAAGATGCCTACTTCAAATTTGATGTTTGGATTGAGATCTAATTCAACTTGTATGAGCATGTGATATGAGGTTACATTATAGGTCACTTTTGACCTATACCATTGAGCAAGTGTTTTTTCCAAACTTCAAAAATGCGTAACTCTATCATTTAAAATCTAAATGACATGAAATTGGTGACCATTTTGAAGGTATTTGAAACATATGAAACTTTGAAGAATACAATTTTCTCATTTGAAGCTCACATAAAAAGTTAAGCAAGGTGGAATATTCAAATATATGGCTTGACACTTCGAAAAAATTTCAACATGTTGAAATTTCCAAACTTTCACCCAAAAATTCATCATGATACAAGCTTCAAATGGAAACATGTAGAACATGAAAGTTGTTCCTTTTGATATAACCTTTCCAAAAAGTCCAAGTTCATCCATTTTGGACAAGAATTGAATATGATGCGCATGGCTTCAACATTGCATCATCATTTGGCAAAGATCAAACTTCAAATCGTCACACACACTTGCCTTGCAATCTAAGTTGATTTCAGACTCTCTCACACTCATTTGTGGACATAAAGCAATGATCTCATGGGCTTGTACACGCCCATGCACCCATGCATCATCCATTGCCAATTTTTGAAAGTGATTTGGAAGGTGCAATTATCACATGATCCACCTATAAATAGAGCTCCATATGCTCAGAATTCAACACACATTCGCACCAGCTTTGATCCTAGACCCCTAACCCTTCCATTTGAGAGGATAATCTTGAGAATTTCATCTTGAAATTGAGTTTGAATCTCACTGTGTTGAGATTCAAAACTCTAGGGATCCAAGACCTTTTGTGCATTTCATTCTACTTCTGCAAGCATTCTGAGTGAGATCAAGCACGAACCAAGGTAAGAACAGTTGAATCCAAACCTGCATTGAATGTATTTTCCAGAAAACTTCATCTCTTCGATTCTCCCTCAATCTTGCTCAATTATCTTGATTCTTTAGTTGTCTGAAGTCCTACCAATGTAGGCATGAAGATTGAGTTTCTTAGAGGTCAAATCGAAGCAACTCAGTTGACACACCTCAAAATTCAACTCCTCCTATCTTTCTATATGTGAGGAGTTAGTTAAAATTGAGGTCAGATTCGTGCTCTACGCCATTTTTTGATGGTGATGAGTGAACCAGTCCGGCCAGGGTCACCGGTGAACCAGTCTTTTAAATTGTTTTAATCTCGTCCGTTGTTTCTAATTACCATGTTTGTGCCGCGTTGACTCAATTCCACCATGGAACGCGCGTTGGTGGCCACTTGATTTGCCACCTCAATTAATGAGGGAGATCAAGTGGTCCACATTTTTTCTGATTATTTGAATTTCATTTTAATTGCTTTATTTTCATTAATACATATTCATTTTAATATTGATCCAAAAAACATGGGAGTTTCACCAAAAAATTTCAAATAATTTCCTCTTTCATGTTCTGAATTAAAAAAAAATTTGGATCATTATTAATATTTTTCATGATCCAAAAATTTTGAAAAATTTTCTCCAAGGTCCTTTGACCTTGTTTGACCTATGATAAATATCATGGCCATTTATTTGGTGTTTTGATGAGGTTTTAGGATTTTAACAAACCATATTTAATTTAAGTGTATTATTTTAGTATTTTTAATTTGAATAAATGCAAAATAACTTTGTTGACCAATTGTAATGACTTGTTTGTGCTTGACTCTTATTGTTGGGCCTTGGTCAAGGTTGATTTGACTTTGTCAAGTTAATATCATTGGATTTAGGGGATTGATGGAATGTAAATTCCATCTCCCAAAATGAATGGATGATATTAATTTGGTAAAAGTCCCCCTTTGATCAATTTGAGTTTTCATCTATTCCCCTCCCTCTTCATCTCATTCCCTTTCCTTATGAATTCATCTCATTTGGCCTATGATATCTCAAAGTCCTAAAGCTAGTTGATTGAAAAATTAACATGAGTATGTGTAGCACCTCAAATTTTCACCTCCCATTTGTATATACATTTTCATTTTAGGTCATTAACATTGCATTGTCATTGCATAGTCCCTCATGTCATCAGGCAAGACTGGTTAGGAGATTCAACTGTGCAAGGCAACAAGTGCATTTTTCCATGAGATCAAAGCCTTAGGGTGGTTCCCATGAGTTCACATGATTCAAGGATCATTTTGAAGTGATTTGGCCAAGTATTGGAGGCTCAGAGATCATCAGTCCATGTGCAAATCATCTAAGACCTTGAAAAGTCAACAGAAGTCAACTGTCAATTCAACTGCGGATTTGGAGGTGGGAAATGGTTACAGATGCCTCATTCATGTGCAAACAAGTCTAATTTGACATCTCAAACATCAACATTGAAGAATTTGAAGTCAGATCAAGACTTTCCCAAAATAGCAAGTGACCTGTAATTTGAACTTTCCAAAAATGGAAATGTTTTGGACCAACTTCAACTCAAGATTACATCATCAAGAAAGCTTCAATTTAAATTTTGTCCAACATGAAAGTTTAAGATCTTTCTCTCCCATTTCCAAAAAGTCCAAGATCATGGATTTCTCATGTGTGGTTGAAGAGATATGGTCCAATCATGGCAAAGTGTGGTTTAAACTTCAAATGAGCATAACTTTCAAACCAAAAGGCCAATTTGAGTGGTTCTTTTTTGCATATTGCTCCTTATAACATGTAAATTCCAAGCATGGCATCATTTGGCATGAAATCTCATTTGTATGGCATTGGTTCATTCATGAATATTTTGGGCAGAAATTGCATAAACTCATTTTTATGGAACATATGCATACCAAACCAAGTCCAACATGTGCATGAACTTCATTTTAGTGATTTTAGGCCTTGCATGTGCACTGTTCACGTGCATGGAGGTGCATGGAGTGGAAAATTGATTTTTTGCATAAACACCACAAAGTGATTAAACTCATTTGCATTTTGCTTAAGCCTTCCCTAAACATGATTAGCATTGAGTATAAAGCCTTAATCATAACTGTTTTCATCATAATTACCAATTCTAGATCTAGATTTCACAAATTCTCAAAATTTTCTCTCACTTTTTTCTCCAAAATTCTTCAAACACAAGCACTTTCCATTGATCATTTCATCATCCTGAGCTATAATCGAGCACATTTGCACGTGGAAACAGAGGAAATCGTGCCTGTTTTGTTCATGTTCAAGGTGTGATGCTTCCATGGCAAGTGAAGATTGAGCAAGATTCATGTGCATTCAAGCCTCCATTTCATCATCACTTACTTCAAGAAGCACATTGGAGAAGAATTGGAACATCAAGGACCTTGGAAACACGTGATTTTAGTTGCTGCTCATCAAGAGGTAGGTGTTTCGACCTCTTTAATTTTGCAATTCGTTATGCCTATCATGTAGATCTTTTAATGGTGATAAACCTGAGCTTTGAATGGAGTGATTTGGTGTTAAATTGAGTTAGATCCATGCATTTGAAGTTTTGATGATAAATTTTAATTCCTTCGATCCATGCGTTTGATGATGTTTTTGCATGAATGATTCATGGAATCTTGTTGTATGATGAATGATGAGTTGATTGATGTGCACGTTTTTCATTTCTGGACGATTTGGATTTTTCTGGAAAAATTTGGATGAAGATCTTCCTGATCTTCATCATGTTCATCACGTTTCCAATTTTCTTGTGAAATTACCTGCGGAACACATTAGGATACCTGCAAATTTTTGCACGAGTTCATATTAGTTACTGCAGATTTTTTGAATCATGCAAGCACGCGCTTAGGGTTTGTGTGCTGAGACGACGCCGTTTTGATGTAGCACGCGTTTGTAATTCAAATGTGTACATGGATCGAATCCGGCTGGGAGCATTTTCTCATTTGCCTTATGTTTTCTTCATATTTTCATGCCTTGGCTCCAAAATCATTTTTCAATTTTCCATGAACTTCTAAAATTCACAATAAATTGAAAATTCAACGAAATGATCTCCAATTTTTTGCATCATGTTCCTCATTTTGTCTATTATTTTTTGATCATTAAAATGAAAATTGAGCTTGGCTGGATTATTTTTGGTGCTAGGATGTTTGAACATGTATATGTGTTTGACATTGCCTTGCCATATCATTTGTGAAATGATTGATTCTTATCCAATGAATGTGAAATTTTGCATGCTATAACTAGACACATTGCTTGACATTTTGGTGTTGATTTGGTGTTTTTATCAATTACCATTTTTGTTTTATGATCATGATAAGTTGGTGTGACAATTTGTGTCACACCTTGTGATGTTCAACTTGAATGATGTGTTTACCATGTCAAATAATCTCCAACTGCCCTGATTTTGTGTATGATGCATGTTATAGATGTTGTGATTGCTCATGATTTTTGTTGGAATTATTTGGATCATTTCTAATTTAATTGAGATTTTTCATTCTGGATGGTCACATTTGAGCCTTAAAATTGCCTTGAACTTCATCTGATCACAAAATGCTTGTTTCTTATCCAATGCTTTTGAATTTTTGCATACTATTTCTAGACACGTTGTGTGTTGTTTTGGCTTTGGTTTGAGGTTTTACCAATTACCATTTATGTTTTATGCCTATGCTAACTTGGTGTGATAATTTGTGTCACACATGGGCTTGTTGTGCTTGTCTTGACTTATGCTATGTGATTGCCATGCTTAATGATGTCCAATGCCTCTAATTTTTTGTGTGATGATCATGTTGTATGTCCTATTTACACATGAACTTTGCCAAGATTATTTGAATCATTTTTGATTTAATGTGCATTTATTTGTTCTGATGTCACAATGTGGTCACAATTTGCATACCTTGCCATGTTTGGTTCATGAAATGCTTTTGGTTAATGATATTGAAATGAGAACTTTTGGAATGTGTCAAGATGTGATTGAAGTTGATTCATGTTAAAATTCATGTTCTGTTTTGAATGTTTGACCCTAGGCTTTGCCCTAGTGGTTTGAACTCACTGTTTGGATTGTGGATTTCAAGTTAAGAAGCACATTGCCATGATTGGAGTGGCTCACTTATTTGAGTTGATTAATTGGTTGATGATTGGCTAACCTTGTGTTGTTTTGTAGGTTGATACCAATTCATTTGTGTTTGAGATTGTGCCTTGCTCCTTGTTGCCTAATGCTTTGACTATTTGTCTGATTGTATGGTGGACTGTTGTCTGTCTGCTTGTTTGAATTGTAAACTGATTGGTTTAGATTTTTTCAGGTACCTAAGTTGCTTTGAGTTCTTTTGAACTTGCTTTTGCTTTGCTTGGTGGCTTAACCATTGAGGTATAACTCTTTGACTTCATGTAGTCTGGAAGACCTGTCCTGTTATGTGGGCAGGCACCTGTTTGAAGCCCTCCTTAAGAGGCAATGCTTGTGTTTGTTTACTTTTGTGCCAAGCAAGAAAAGTCCTCTTATGAGGAAATTAGCAGATAAAAGAGATGTGTAATCCATCTCCTGCTATTCAGTGTATCATCCACTTTGCTCACACCATGTGTTGATGCATTGTGGATATTAACCCAAGATCTTTGTTGTGTCAGTCATATGTGGAGAAGAGTTCCTACATTCTGAACTCCCACACCTGCTATTGTTTGAAGCTCTCCCAATCCAGGGATAAGAGTTGTGAGGTCTTATCCTCATCCCCATTTCATCTGCTTCACCCTAACTCTCAATGCTAGGGTTAAGAGCTAACCACACCCGATTCCAGTTGGCTTGTGTTTCACAGCCTAACCTTGTATGAGCACAATTGTTTGCATATAGTGTGTGTGCTTGCTTTGTGTGCTTGTATGTATTTCCCTGTGGTGTTTAGGATAGCTTGCTCCCTGTGCAAGTTAGATAGAAACCTTAACATAGGGATGGTATGCATGATAACTTCTAGGCTCGAGTCGTAGTCTCCCTAGTAGTTTGTGTCTCCCTTTGTATCTGGTTAGGCTAGTCCTTTTTCCCTGCGTAGGGGAACTACGTCGCCCTGATCCTCATACCAGATGAGGTACGTAGGCAGGAGATGAGCTAATCTCTCCGGGCGCCCTTTTTCTTTTTCAACCCCTTGCGTGTGCTCGGAGTCTGACGTAAGTCCAACAATTGGCAGTTGGTTTCCTGTGTCTTGTTTGCTTGTTGGAGAATGACGTAAGCCCAGCGATTGGCAATCGGTTTCCTATGTGGTTTTGTTTG
Organism: Lathyrus oleraceus; assembly: GCF_024323335.1. NCBI lineage: Eukaryota > Viridiplantae > Streptophyta > Magnoliopsida > Fabales > Fabaceae > Lathyrus > Lathyrus oleraceus. The sequence continues at coordinate 153,189,111 of NC_066584.1, read as the reverse complement.
GCGTGCGTTAGCCGAGTTACGAGTGCTCTGATTCTTCTCCGGTTAAGGAAGATACGTATGCATAGGATGCGACATCCTAGCGAGCACGTTTCCCCCTGTCCCGAACTACGTCGACTCTGATGTCTGTGCCTGACACACTACGTAGGCCCAGGATGCGATATCCTGCCGAGTCCCGTTTCTTTGTCTTTCTGTGTTTCCTTCCAGCCTTGTGTGCAGCCTGAATTATCTGTACTTCATCGCGCTTCATGGTCTACCATCCCGCAGGGTATGATCGATCCAGTCATTCTTCTCAGAAAACAAGGAATTGGGAGAAATTGATGATCTGTGAGTCATAACAGGGTTGGGAAATAGTGGATGCCGTGTTCACATTGCCATTAGGATTGTTTATTTTTCCTTTTGTGCGCAATTACCTCTTTTTAGGAATTGCTTCCCGATGTATTCGCCTTTTCAGGCCCATTTTCAATCAATAAAAAGTCGTTATTCAGATAAATTGCTCTCTTGTTTTTATTTTTACTGTTTTGTTTGCAAAAACGTCTGGATTTTTTATAAACATTGCATATAAAAACACGAAGGCTAGACAATAATGTGCAGAAAGATAAAACATTTGAAAATCATTTTGAATGTTGAGGACACTTGAGCGTATCTTGTCCATGCAATCCCCTAGGGCATGTATGTCGTGCTGTTTTGCAGGTTGTTACCTTTTGGTTCCTGGCTGAACGGTAAGCCATGGTTTGATTAGGGATGTTGTTAACACTGTCTGGAAGTGCAAGAGGATGGGGATATTCCCCAGCAGTTGAGGCAAGTTCGAGACTTGTCTCCCCAGCGTAGTCAAGATCAGGAATTCCTCAGCCGGATTGAGGATGATTCCCCAGCAGGCTTGGAAGTGACTATTTCCCCAAGTGAATCGGAAAGGCTATTAGAACTATTTTTATCCCCTGCAGGGACGTCTGTGGAGTTTTATTCCCCAGCAGGTCTAAGGTTAGTTTTAACTCCCCAGCTAGTCTGAAAGCTGACGAGTTCCCCACTGAGTCTGAAGTTTCTTAATCCCCAACGAGTTGGAAGGTTGCTGTATCCCCAGCGGAGGTGTCGGTGGAGTATTTTATTCCCCAGCAGTCGGGTTTGAAGTACTGCTATTCCCCAGCAGTCGGGTTTGAAGTACTGCTATTCCCCAGCAGTCTGGTTTGAAGTACTGCAATCCCCAGCGTGGTCGTGAACACTTTTCCCCATCAGGGTGTGGAATGTTTTCCCCTAGCAGATCTCCCGAGCAGAGGTTTGTGTTTATAGGTGTTCCCCTAGCAGATCTCCCTAGCAGAGGGTTTGTGTTGATGGTTTTTCCCAGCAAGTTCCCCGAGTGGATAAAGTTCGGTGAAAATTATCTCCAGCAGAGTTCATTCTACCTGTGGATGGGTCGTCCCCAGTAAAGTCGCATTGGTTGTGTCCCTAGCGGAGTCCCCGAGTGGTTAGGTCCAGTGAAGGTTGTCCCCGGTGGGATCTATTCTCTCTCCAGCAGCGATGCTTTCCCCAGCATGAGTGAGAAGTTGGTACTTTTCCCCCGCAGAGCATATTCCTCAGACTTTATCTCCCCACAGAGTTGGAGAATCTATTCAATTTGTGGCTCAGCAGAGCAATCTGTTTGCTCCCCAGCAGGAATTTCTATCATTTGCATTTTCCAGGTAGTGATCATTGCATCCTCAAATAGCATAGCATTTCAATTCCATATGGAGCATTACACCATCGAAAAATTCAAACATATGCATTCATATGTTAAGCCTAATCAAAACTATCCCCGGCAGAGGCGGATCATAGTACAACATCTGTACGTCACGTTTGCTATAGTTGCTCCTGACAGCATTCAGGATTGATAACTCCCCAGAGAGGTTTATTTCCTCACCCGTCCGTGAAAGGAAAGTTTGATTCTCCCTAGTGAGATCCCCAGCAAGTGTTTATCCTTGCCTTGACATGTTGAAGATGTCGTTTTTGTGATACCGGTGAGTGTCATGTTTGCACCCGTGTGTCCCTTTTTTGGTGTCGGTAAACACCATTGTTTCGGTGTCGGCAAACATCGAGTCTTTTTCCCAGTCATCGGTAAATGTCTGGTCATCCTTTTTTGGTGTCGGTAAACACCATTGTTTCGGTGTCGGTAAACATCGAGTCTTTTTCCCAGTCATCGGTAAATGTCTGGTCATCCTTTTTTGGTGTCGGTAAACACCATTGTTTCGGTGTCGGTAAACATCGAGTCTCACCCCAATCATCTGAAAATGTCTGGTCATCCTTTTTTGGTGTCGGTAAACACCATTGTTTCAGTGTCGGTAAACATCGAGTCCCATTCCAGTCATCGGTAAATGTCTTGTCGTCCCTTTATTGATGTCGGTAAACATATTCTTTCGATGTGCGTAGCATCTATCTCTTTCCCCAGTTCATCCGGTGATATCTGGTCACCTCTTCGTTGGTGTCGATAAACGTCGAGTTTTTCCTAGTTGTTCGTTGACATCTGGTTGTATTTCTTCCCCCCTGATCATCCGTTGATGTATGTTCACCTCTCCATTGGTGTCGATAAACGTTGAGTTTTTCACCAATCGTCCGTTGGCGTTGGTTGTAATAGCTTTCTTCCAAGTAAAGTCACCGCTCCGTTGGTGTCTATAAACGTTAAGTTTTTACATTCGTCCGTTGACGTCTGGTTGCATATCTCGGTTTCCCAGTCATCAGTAAATGTCGGGTCACCTTTCTTTGATGTCGGTAAACATCATATTTCGATGTCGGTAAACGTCGAGTATCTCCCCCAGTCATCGGTAAATGTCTGGTTGTTCCCCAGCCAGAGATCCCCAGTAGAGTCGTCGGTAAACGTCCTATCTGGTTTCCGGTTGTAAATATTTTGTTTTCCTTCCCCAGTGAAGTGTTCACCTCTCCGTTGGTGTCGATAAACGTTGAGTTTTTCCCATTCGTCCGTTGACGTATGGTTGTATCGCTCCCTCTCCCAGTCATTCGTTAATGTCTGGTCACCTCTCCGTTGGTATCGATAAACGTCGAGCTTCTCCCGTTCGTCCGTTGACGTCTGGTCGAGTCTTTCCTAGTCATCCGTTAATGTCTGGTCACCTCTTCGTTGGTGTCGATAAACGTCGAGCTTCTCCCGTTCGTCCGTTGACGTCTGGTCGAGTCTTTCCCAGTCATCTGTTGATGTCTGGTCACCTCTCTGTTGGTGTCGATAAACGTCGAGCTTCTTCCGTTCGTCCATTGACGTCTGGTCGAGTCTTTCCCAGTCATTCGTTAATGTCTGGTCACCTCTACGTTGATGTCGATAAACGTTGAGTTTTTCCCATTCGTCCGTTGACGTCTAGTTGTACTTTTCCTTTGATAAAAATCAAAATCCCTAGTAGAGTCGTCGGTAAACGTCTTGTCTGGTTGTTGTTGCAAGTATCCTGTATCATATCCCGCAGAGTGCAAATTTCTATGGTTCTTCGGTATTCAATCCCTGTTTACCTTGAAGGTCTGACAGCCGTTACTCTCATTCGTTCAGGTTCCCAGTTGATTGAATAGGGGCAACTGTAGCACCTCAAATTTGCACCTCGTATTTGTATATACATTTTCATTTTAGGTCATTAACATTGCATTGTCATTGCATAGTCCCTCATGTCATCAGGCAAGACTGGTTAGGAGATTCAACTGTGCAAGGCAACAAGTGCATTTTTCCATGAGATCAAAGCCTTAGGGTGGTTCCCATGAGTTCACATGATTCAAGGATCATTTTGAAGTGATTTGGCCAAGTATTGGAGGCTCAGAGATCATCAGTCCATGTGCAAATCATCTGAGACCTTGAAAAGTCAACAGAAGTCAACTATCAATTCAAATGTGGATTTGGAGGTGGGAAATGGTTAGAGATGCCTCATTCATGTGCAAACAAGTCTCATTTGACATCTCAAACATCAACGTTGAAGAATTTGAAGTCAGATTAAGACTTTCCAAAAATAGCAAGTGACCTGTAATTTGAACTTTCCAAAAATGGAAATGTTTTGGACCAACTTCAACTCAAGGTTACATCATCAAGAAAGCTTCAAATGAAATTTTGTCCAACATGAAAGTTGAAGATCTTTCTCTCCCGTTTCCAAAAAGTTCAAGATCATGGATTTCTCATGTGTGGTTGAAGAGATATGGTCCAATCATGGAAAAGTGTGGTTTAAACTTCAAATGAGCATAACTTTCAAACCAAAAGGCCAATTTGAGTGGTTCTTTTTGCATATTGCTCCTTATAACATGTATTTTCCAAGCATGGCATCATTTGGCATGAAATCTCATTTGTATGGCATTGGTTCATTCATGAATATTTTGGGAAGAAATTGCATAAACTCATTTTTATGGAACATATGCATACCAAACCAAGTCCAACATGTGCATGAACTCCATTTTAGTGATTTTAGGCCTTGCATGTGCACTGTTCACGTGCATGGAGGTGCATGGAGTGGAAAATTGATTTTTTGCATAAACACCACAAAGTGATTAAAGTCATTTGCATTTTGCTTAAGCCTTCCCTAAACATGATTAGCATTGAGTATAAAGCCTTAATCATAACTGTTTTCATCACAATTAACAATTCTAGATCTAGATTTCACAAATTCTCAAAATTTCCTCTCACTTTTTTCTCCAAAATTCTTCAAACACAAGCACTTTACATTGATCATTTCATCATCCTGAGCTATAATCGAGCACATTTGCAAGTGGAAACAGAGGAAATCGTGCCTGTTTTGTTCATGTTCAAGGTGTGAAGCTTCCATGGCAAGTGAAGATTGAGCAAGATTCGTGTGCATTCAAGCCTCCATTTCATCATCACTTACTTCAAGAAGCACATTGGAGAAGAATTGGAACATCAAGGACCTTGGAAACACGTGATTTTAGTTGCTGCTCATCAAGAGGTAGGTTTTTTGACCTCTTTAATTTTGCAATTCGTTATGCCTATCATGTAGATCTTTTCATGGAATCTTGTTGTATGATGAATGATGAGTTGATTGATGTGCACGTTTTTCATTTCTGGACGATTTGGATTTTTCTGGAAAAATTTGGATGAAGATCTTCCTGATCTTCATCATGTTCATCACGTTTCCAGTTTTCTTGTGAAATTACCTGCGGAACGCATAAGGATACCTGCGAATTTTGCCACGAGTTCATGTTAGTTACCTTTGGATTTTTTGAATCATGCATGCGCGCTTAGGGTTTGTGTGCTGAGACGACGCCGTTTTGATGTAGCGCGCGTTTGTAATTCAAATGTGTACATGGATCGAATCCGGCTGGGAGCATTTTCTCATTTGCCTTGTGTTTTCTTCATATTTTCATGCCTTGGCTCCAAAATCATTTTTCAATTTTCCATGAACTTCTAAAATTCACAATAAATTGAAAAATCAACCAAATGATCTCCAATTTTTTGCATCATGTTCCTCATTTTGTCTATTATTTTTTTATCATTAAAATGAAAATTGTGCTTGGCTGGATTATTTTTGGTGCTAGGATGTTTGAACATGTATGTGTGTTTGACATTGCCTTGCCATATCATTTGTGAAATGCTTGATTCTTATCCAATGAATGTGAAATTTTGCATGCTATAACTAGAAACATTGCTTGACATTTTGGTGTTGATTTGGTGTTTTTATCAATTACCATTTCTGTTTTATGATCATGACAAGTTGGTGTGACAATTTGTGTCACACCTTGTGATGTTCAACTTGAATGATGTGTTTACCATGCCAAATGATCTCCAATTGCCCTGATTTTTTTTATGATGCATGTTATAGATGTTGTGATTGCTCATGATTTTTGTTGGAATTATTTGGATCATTTCTGATTTAATTGAGATTTTTGCATTCTGGATGGTCACATTTGAGCCTTAAAATTGCCTTGAATTTCATCTGGTCACAAAATGCTTGTTTCTTATCCAATGCTTTTGAATTTATGCATAATATTTCTAGACAATTTGAGTGTTGTTTTGGCTTTGGTTTGAGGTTTTTACCAATTACCATTTTTGTTTTATGCTTATGCTAACTTGGTGTTGTAATTTGTGTCACACATGGGCTTGTTGTGCTTGTCTTGATTTATGCTATGTGATTTCCATGCTTAATGATGTCCAATGCCTCTAATTTTTTGTGTGATGATCATGTTGTATGTCCTGTTTACTCATGAATTTTGCCAAGATTATTTGAATCATTTTTGATTTAATGTGCATTTATTTCTTCTGATGTCACAATGTGGTCACAATTTGCATACCTTGCCATGTTTGGTTCATGAAATGCTTTTGGGTAATGATATTGATATGAGACCTTTTGGAATGTGTCAAGATGTGATTGAAGTTTATTCATGTTAAAATTCATGTTCTTTTTTGAATGTTTGACCCTCTTTTTACCCTAGGCTTTGACCTAGTGGTTTGAACTCACTGTTTGGATTGTGGATTTCAGGTTAAGAAGCACATTGCCATGATTGGAGTGGCTCACTTATTTGAGTTGATTAATTGGTTGACGATTGGCTAACCTTGTGTTGTTTTGTAGGTTGATACCAATTCATTTGTGTTTGAGATTGTGCCTTCCTCCTTGTTGCCTAATGCTTTGACTATTTGTCTGATTGTATGGTGGACTGTTGTCTGTCTGCTTGTTTGAATTGTAAACTGATTGGTTTAGATTTTTTCAGGTACCTAAGTTGCTTTGAGTTCTTTTGAACTTGCTTTTGCTTTGCTTGGTTGCTTAACCATTGAGGTATAACTCTTTGACTTCATGTAGTCTGGAAGACATGTCCTGTTATGTGGGCATGTACCTGTCTGAAGCCCTCCTTAAGAGGCAATGCTTGTGTTTGTTTACTTTTGTGCCAAGCTGGAAAAGTCCTCTTATGAGGCAATTGGCAGATAAAAGAGATGTATAATCCATCTCCTGCTATTCAGTGTGTCATCCACTTTGCTCACACCATGTGTTGATGCATTGTGGATATTAACCCAAGATTATTGTTATGCCAGTCATATGTGGAGAAGAGTTCCTACATTCTGAACTCCCACACCTTCTATTGTTTGAAGCTCTCCCAGGCCAGGGATAAGAGCTGTGAGGTCTTATCCTCATCCCCATTTCATCTACTTCACCCTAACTCTCAATGTTAGGGTTAAGAGCTAACCACACCCGATTCCAGTTGGCTTGTGTTTCACAGCCTAACCTTGTATGAGCCCAATTGTTTGCATATAGTGTGTGTGCTTGCTTTGTGTGCTTGTATGTATTTGCCTGTGCTGTTTAGGATAGCTTGCTCCCTGTGCAAGTTAGTTAGAAACCTTAACATAGGGATGGTATGCATGATAACTTCTAGGCTCGAGTCGTAGTCTCCCTAGTAGTTTGTGTCTCCCTTTGTATCTGGTTAGGCTAGTCCTTTTTCCCTGCGTAGGGGAACTACGTCGCCAAGATCCTCATACCAGATGAGGTACGTAGGCAGGAGATGAGCTGATCTCTCCGGGCGCCCTTTTTCTTTTTCAACCCCTTGCATGTGTTAGGAGTCTGACGTAAGTCCAGCAATTGGCAGTTGGTTTCCTGTGTCTTGTTTGCTTGTTGGAGAATGACGTAAGCCCAGCGATTGGCAGTCGGTTTCCTATGTGGTTTTGTTTGGCGTGCGTTAGCCGAGCTACGAGTGCTCTGATTCTTCTCCGGTTAAGGAAGATACGTATGCAAAGGATGCGACATCCTAGCGAGCACGTTTCCCCCTGTCCCGAACTACGTCGACTCTGATGTCTGTGCCTGACAGACTACGTAGGCCCAGGAAGCGATATCCTGCTGAGTCCCGTTTCTTTGTCTTTCTGTGTTTCCTTCCAGCCTTGTGTGCAGTTTGTGATCAGTTTTTAGCAACCTTTCTTCTATTCTTTTGTGCGTGGATCCCGTCGAGTACGACGGATGCGTAGGGGTGCTAATACCTTCCCTTCAAATAACCGACTCCTGATCCCATCTTTCTCTGGTCGCGAGACCATGTCTTTTCTAGGTTTACTTCGAGCGTTTCCTTTCCCTCCTTTGGGATAAATAACGCACGGTGGCGGCTCTGTTGTTTCGTTTTCCCGCCGGTTTTTTGCGTAATGCGACAGCATGGATGAGATTAGGCCACACCTTTTGCATATTCTTTTTGTGTGTGGTATGTTTCATGAGCATAGTCAATAATACTATGTCTCTAACATGCATTAACACCAAAATTCTATTACCCGACTTCAAAAAGTTGTGACTTCTACATAAGTCCAATTACGATTGCTTAACATAGCGCTAAATTTGTGACATAAAAGGCATAACATTCTAGTTAGTGAGATTGTTAGTCTCCCCTCTTTCATAGTATTGTGTGGAAACTTGGCCTTTTTTCCTTCCTTTGGAAGATGTCTTGGCTCAAGGATCCATGCTTGTGATAAGTGGGTTGAGTACTCTCCAAAGAATGTCTAAAAATGAAAAGCAAAAGCAAAACAATACTAACTTCTAACCTATTAACTACTAAATTTTAATTTCAAGCCATTTACTTTAATGTCATTTAATTATAGCTTTTATACATTTGCCATTGTTCATATCATTCTAATTGTTTATGTTAATGCAATTTTCACTTTGTCCACTTGGACCATATTGTGTGATATATCTTGTTTGTGTATACTTTGCTTGTTTGTGTGGTCTTTGACCATTAATGTACATAATAACAACAAAAACCCTATAAAGCTTTTGTGCAGACAATTGGCTTGATCTTGGACAAATGGACTTAGAACTTAGGCAACATTCCTATGCTAAAGGACTTGGCCAATGCCAACTTGTTAAGAAACTAAGTGCTTGCAATTTGAAACTTCATCTGATGCATCGTTCAAGATCCCCCTGAGTTCATCTGCAACATGATCATTGTGAAGCTGTTATTTTGAACCTGTGACTTGTAGAACGCATCTGTTACATGGACTATTTTGAAGAAGATCATGGAATGGCTAAATCTTGGATGTGGCTATATTTATTTGATGTCTTTGCTCTTCAAGATAATATAATTGTGCATTTGTATGTTGCTTGATTCTAAAATGTCCAAGGGAATTTTGGGTTTCTATTGACATTCTTGTCTAATGGATTGCTACCCATTTGGTCAGATCTTTTCAACCCTTAACTTTTAATTTTGTGCATAGGATAGTCCCTTCATCTTCTCCCCATTTCTTTAATTTAAAAATATCTCCCTCCCTTTTTCAAAATCTTCTTTGATTGAACTTATTTTGTTCTAAACTTTGACCACATTGCAAAAAAGATAGAAACTTTGGCCTTATGCCATTGCATTTTCAAACTTCTTTTCTTAAATCAAACTTGTAAATAAATTTAACTATACTTGACTTAAACTTTCAAAATGCCAAAAAGAACTAACTCATTCAAACTTTTTCTTGGGCCTTTGTGCCTTTCAAACCAATTTTTTTCTAAAAGAAATGCATCCTCTTTGAAATTTGTATCACGAACTACGAGGTTTTGATCCCTCATTTTTATGTTGGTATGTAGGCACAAGACCGAAGGTATTGTCAAAAACAAAAATATAATTAATGAATTCTTTTCTCATCCCCCCATTCTATTTGTTTGTAAACATCATTTTTTACCAAATACACATGCACACAAAAAGGGCTCCCTAGGAGTACCTAAGACACTTTGGGTGCTAAGACCTTCCCTCTATGTAACCAACCCCCTTACCTGTAACCTCTGACATTTTATTAGTTTTGATTTGAAAACTTCTTACCTTTTGGGTTTTGTTCGTACTTTTTCCCTTTTCCCTTGGAAACAATAAAACACGGTGGTGACTCTTGTTATTTGATCTCTAGATTATCCATAGCTTGATGATCATGAATTTACGGCTACAAAAATTAAGTGGCGACTGTGCTGGGGAGTAGTCTCTGTAAGACCCCCATTTTGACCCTACGATCCCTCATGCAATTCCATCATAAGCATTAGCATTGGGATCATACCTTGGCATCCTCCTTACCCCTTTTTATTGGGTTTGTTTTAGGAGAGATCACCAAGTACTTTGTGATTGTATCATACATGAATTTTATCATTTCACTAACCAAAATACCAAAAATATGTCTTTGCATTTGTCTAACCCTTTTGTAGGAAGGGCATGATCCCATTGATTTATCAAGTTCACATCTAGGGTTTGAGACCCTCATGAACAAAGAGCACAACCAAAAATTGATTCAAGAATGGTTATGAACATCATATATGAGTCCCAATGTTCTCTATATGTTATATTGATAAAGTTTTCTTCAAGAGTTTGAGAGTGATTTGCCTTGGAAACCCTAGTTTGACTAGGTATCTTGAGTAACTTCTCCAACAAGCTATCTCACAAATTGATCAAATTTATCAAGGGACACTTCAAAATTCATCATCTTATGCATATATGATCTACCATGAGCCAATAAAGTCAAGAGAATTGGAAGTTAGCAAGTTGGTTGATGGTTGTTTGCTAGATTGAAGATATGCAACTCAGCTTCCGTAGTGGATGGTTCGTTCATGGCAATGAACAACACTTAGCTGCTGTGTTAGACGATAGCGAAGAGGAAGACTGCACCACCTTTGTTACGCATGGAAAGACGTGCAACAATTGGACTGCTGTTGGTATTCCTGTTATTTTGCATCGATCTAAGTAATTGCTTTTATATTTTAAAATCCTTCTCCTATGCCTATGGAAGAAGTGAACATTGTTTGGGCATTTTAAATTGATCATCAATAAAATTAATTCTATTCATCCACATCTTTGATGTTTATTTTTACTTTTTGCTTTATTCTGAAAATTGTAATCACAAAAAACATAAAATAACAATATAATTATCCATCTGCATAATATTTGGTCACAAATTCACTTCTCTAAAATCAAAATATCAAATCATTATGCAGGTTGGTTCCCAACCCCATTGAATATAATAGTCCTTCTCCTTCTACAAATTTTGAATTCTCTATGTTTGAGGCAGAGGAGGAAAACGATGTAGAAGTGAGTGATGAATTGTCTCATCTTCTTGAGCAAGATGAAAAGACTATTCAGCCGTTGGAAGAGCAGATTGAGCTAGTCAACTTAGGTTTCGAAGGTGATGTGAAGGAAGTCAAGATTGAGTCTTGATTATGTCTAGATGCTAAGAAGGGGTTGATTGATCTTCTTCGGGAGTATTCAGATGTGTTTGCTTGGTCCTATCAAGACATGCCTGGGTTGGATTTTGAGATTGTGGAGCATAGATGGCCGTTGAAGCCAAAATGCCCGCTAGTCAAGCAGAAGTTGAGAAGAACGCATCCTGATACGGCTGTGAAGATCAAAGAGGAAGTGCAGAAGCAGATTGATGGTGATTTCCTTCTAACAGCTGAGTATCCGCAATGGGTGGCCAATATTGTGTTTGTGCCAAAGAAAGATGGAAAAGTCAGCATGTGTGTCGACTATCGAGATTGGAATAAAGCCAGTCCGAAAGATGATTTCCCTCTGCCACACATTGATATGTTGGTAGACAATACTGCTAAATTCAAAGTCTTTTCAATTATGGATGAATTTTCCGGTTATAATCAGATCAAGATGGAACCCGAAGATATGGAGAAGACCACATTCATTACACCCTGGGAAACATTCTGTTAAAGAGTGATGCCTTTAGGTTTAAAGAATGCTGGTGCAACTTACCAGAGAGCAATGACTACTGTTTTTCATGATATGATGCATAAAGAGATAGAAGTTTATGTCGATGACGTGATTGCTAAATCGATTGATGAAGAGGAACATGTTGAGCATTTGTTGAAGCTATTCCAACTTTTGAGGAAGTATAAGCTCCGTTTGAATCCCATTAAGTGTACTTTTGGTGTTCGTTCTGGTAAGTTGTTGGGCTTTATTATCAGTGATAAGGGTATTGAAGTTGATCCTACCAAGGTCAAAGCAATAAAAGAGATGTCTGCGCCCAAAACTGAGAAGTAAGTCAGAGGTTTTCTCTTCCGCTTGAATTATATTTCCAGATTCATTTCCCACATGACTGCCACATGAGCGCCTATATTCAAGCTTCTTCGGAAAGATCAGTCTTGTGATTGGATCGAAGACTGCCAGAAAGCTTTTGATAGTATCAAGGAATATTTGCTTGAACCTCTGAATTTGTCTCCCCCTGTTGATCATGTATTTGACTGTGCTCAAAGATAGTATGGGTTATGTTCTTGGTCAGCAAGATAGGATCGGATAGAAAGAATTTGCAATCTACTACCTCATTTGTTTTAATCTGGTTCGTTCCTTTTGAATACCATGCCTATTGCACGCTGACTCATGTGCACAGTGGAACGCGTGTTTCTGGCCATTTGATCTGCCACCTCAATTAATGAGGGAGATCAAGTGGTCCACGTTTTTTCTGATATTTTAATTTTTCTTTTAATTGCATTATTTTCAATAATTCATATGGGACTTTCACCAAAAATAGTCGTGCATGGGACTTTCACCAAAAATAATTCATATTAAGTTTTATTTTAATTGCATTATTTTCAATAATTCATATGGGACTTTCACCAAAAAATTTCAAATATTTTTCTCTTTCATATTCTAAATAAAAATTATTTTTTGGATCATTATTAATATTTTTCATGAATTAATTTATTTTTCATTTGTTTTTAATTTTTTAAAAATACTTTTAAATATCCAAAAATTATTAAAAAAATTCTCCAAGGTCCTTTGACCTTGTTTGACCTATGATAAATCTCATGGCCATTTCATTGGTGTCTTGATGAGATTTTAGGAATTGGACAAACTATATTTAATTTAAATGCACAATTTTAGTATTTTTTAATTTGAATAAATGTCAAATAAATTTGTTGACCAATTGTGAGGACTTGTTTATGTTTGACTCTTGTAGTTGGGTCTCGGTCAAGGTTGATTTGACTTTGTCAAATTAATATCATTGGATTTAGGGGATTGATGGAATGTACATTACATCTCCCAAAATTAATGGATGATATTATTTTGGTAAAAGTCCTCCTTTGACCAATTTGTGTTTTGATCCATTCCCCTCCCACTTCATCTTATTCCCTTTCTTCATTCATTCATTCCATTTGGCCTATGTCATCTCAAAGTCCTAATGCTAGTTGATTGAAAAATTGACATGAGTATGGATGAGATTAGGTCACACCTTTTGCATATTTTTTTGGTCTGTGGTATGTTTCATGAGCATAGTCCATTATAATATGTCTCTAACATGCATTAACACCAAAATTCTATTATCCGGCCTCAAATAGTTGTGACTTCTACATAAGTCCAATTACGATTGCTTAACATTGCTCTAAATTTGTGACATAAAAGGCATAGCATTCTAGTTAGTGAGATTGTATGTCTCCCCTCTTTCATGGTATTGTGTGAAAACTTGGCCTTTTTTCCTTCCTTTGGAAGATGTCACGGCCCAAGGATCCATGCTTGTGATAAGTGGGTTTAGTGTTCTCCAAAGAATGTCTTAAAATGAAAAGCAAAAGCAAAACAATACTAACTTCTAACCAACTAACTACTAACTTTTAAATTCAAGCTTTTACTTTAATGCAATTTACTTTTAGCACTCTATTTCATTTGTCATTGTTCATATCATTCTAATTGTTTATGTTAATGCAATTTTCACTTTGTCCATTTAGACCATATTGTGTGATATATTTTGCTTGTGTATACTTTACTTGTTTGTGTGATCTTTGACCATTAATGTATATAATAACAACAAAAATCCTAAAAAAATTTTGAGTGGACTGTTGACTTGATCTTAGACAAATGGACTTAGAATCTAGACAACCTTCCTATGCTAAAGGACTTGGTCAATGCCAACTTGTTGAGAAACTAAGTGCTTGCAATTTGAAATTCATCTGATACATCTTTAAAGACCTCTCTAAGTTCATCTGCAACATGATCATAGTGAAGCTGTTATTTTAAGCCTGTGACTTGTGGAACTCATTTGTTATATGGGCGAGTTTGGAGAAGATCATGGAATGGATAAGCTTGGATGTGGTCATCTTTATGTGATGCCTTGCTCTTCAAGATAATATAATTGTGCATTTTTGTGTTGCTTGATTTTAAAAGTCCAAGGGAATTCTGGGTTTCTATTGTCATTCTTATCTATTGGATTGCTACCCATTTGGTCAGATCTTTTCAACTCTAAACTTTTAATTTTGTACATAGGATAGTCTCTTCATCTTCTCCCTATTTCTTTAATTTCAAAATCGCTCCCTCCATTTTTTCAAAATCTTCTTTGTGTGAATTACTTTTGTTCTAAACTTAGACCACTTTTTGCAAAAAGATAGAAACTTTGCCCTTATGCCATTGCATCTTCAAACTTCTTTTCTTAAATCAAAGTTTTAAATAGACTTAACTATACTTGACTTAAACTTTCAAAAGGCCCAAAAAGAACTAACTCATTCAAACCATTTTTTGGCCTTCGTGCCGTTTAAACTTAATTTTTGTTAAAAACAATGCATCCACTTTGGAATTTGTATCACAAACTACGAGGTTTTGATCCCTCATTTTTATATTGGTATGTAGGCACAAGACCGAAGGTATTGTCAAACACAAAAATATAATTAATAAATTCTTTTCTCATCCCCCCATTTTATTTGTTTGTAAACATCACTTTATACCAAGTACATATGCACACAGAAAGGGCTCTCTAGGAGTACCTAGGACACATTGGGTACTAACATCTTCCCTCTGTGTAACCAACCCCCATACCTGAAATCTCTGACTTTTTATTAGTTTTGATTTGAAAACTTCTATCATTTGGATTTTGTTCGTACTTTTTCCCTTTTCCCTTGGAAACAATAAAAGCGCGGTGACGACTCTTGTTATTTGATCTCTAGCTTGTCAATAGCTTGATGATCATGAATTTCCCGCCATAGAAAATTAAGTGGCGACTCTGCTGGGGAGTAGTCTCTAGTGGGTTTAGCCTACTTTTAATGTGTATATATTTGTATATATGTGATGTTTGTATATATGTATGTGTGATATAATTTGCTTGTTATGCTTGATGATCTCTGAGTGGTGAGATAAGTTCTAACCCGAACTTGAGTGCAATTAAGATAGGAGGATGGTATAGTCATGTTCGACTTGAGTGGAGTAGTCCTTAACAAGTTGGCTTGAGATCCATCTGCTTAGTGGAGACTCTTTTGGATTTGGAAGTGTCACACAAGTATTTATGGTTAGGCATTACTATTTCTAATTGGGTCTGAGAAGCTGAGGACCTTAGAACATTTAACCCATCTTGGCCTATTTAGGACGTAGTGCAGAAACTGTTCAAGTGTAGACTTGATAACAGTTGTTACGCGATACTACACTCAAACGAGTTTCTCTTGAGAATATTATGGGTCGATGAGTCAGTCATCTTAACTTGTAATATCCTCTAGATGGAATTAAGACTATGGGAACTTTTTAGAACATGATCTATAGGTTTTTATCCTTAGTTCACTCCTTTGGGATGGTTCTTACCCAGACTCCATGCTCGTGACTCACAACAAACCCTTGATTCTTGGTTGATCCAATCAAGTCTTGTCAATATCAATGGAACTTGGGTGTTGATAAGGTGTAAACCATAATCCACCAAAATGGATGATTGATCTGGATAATGACTTGATTCATCCCTTGACCTTTACTTGCCTTGTGTGTGATCCCTTATTTGTGATTATTGCATTCATGCATTCATGCGCATCATGACATTCATCACACGAAAATTTCAAGGAACTAAGGTATCATTTGCAAATATTTTCAGACCATGGATTTTGGACGAAGGAACACTAAGAAGTACAGTTTCAGATGTCCCGACTTGAAAGAGTTAATGAAGCTAGCATCTTTTGTATTAGATCGCTTGGACTTCAAGCAACGTCATAGGAAGCTTATGTCCATTTTGTCTGCTGATGTGGTTGAAGGACTCTTGAGTGTGCTAGTGCAGTTCTATGATCCTCTCTACCATTGTTTCACTTTCCCAGATTTTCAGCTTGTGCCTACCTTGGAGGAGTATTCTCATCTTTTAGGGATACCTATTTCTAGTAGAGTACCTTTTAGTGGATTGAAGGAGACTCCCCGATCTAGTATTATTGTTGAAGCTCTTCACTTGAAGAAGTATGAGATAGAGGCTCATTGGGTGAAGAAATGAGGGTTGTTTGGGTTGCCATCTGATTTCTTCATCAAGGAAGCTACTACTTTTGCTCAAGCTGGTAGTGTGGATGCTTTTGAAGCTATCTTTGTGTTGCTCATCTATCGATTAGCTTTGTTCCCTAACATTGGCGGGTTTGTTGATGTTAACGCCATTAGACTTTTCTTGATTTGGAATCATGTGCCTACTTTGTTGGGCGATATGTATTTCTCTTTGCATCTAAGGAATTCTAAAGGTGGTGGAACGATTATCTGTTGTATTCCTCTTATGTACAAGTAGTTTATTTTGCACCTGCCTCGGATACCTGCTTTTGTGGAGAACAAACAATGTCTAAGGTGGTCTCAGAGACTTATGTCTCTCATTAATGATGATATAGTTTGGTATGATCCGTCCTCAAGCAGTTTGGAGATTATTGATAGTTGTGGTGAATTCTCTAATGTGCCTCTCATTGGTACACAAGGAGGAATTAACTACAACCCTGCTTTGGCTCATCGTCAACTTGGGTTCCCCTTGAGAGACAAACCTAATAACATGTTGTTAGAAGGTCTTTTCTATCAAGAGGGTAAAGATCCCCAACATTTGAAGCAGAAGATTATGCATGCTTGGCATAATGTGCATAGGAAAGGAAGATTCGAGCATGGTCCGCGCAATTATGTAGCTTTGGAAGCTTACACTCTTTGGGTGAAGAAGAGAGCTATGGAGTTGCAGATGCCTTATCCTTATGAAAGACCTATGTCCATGGTTGTGGTTGAGCCATTAACTCTCCCTAACCAAGATGTAGAGGAGTTGGAAGACGCGCTCGCCAAGATGAAACAAGAGAAGGATATGTGGGAAGAGTGTTTCCGTGCTTTGAGCAAGAAGCATGAAGAGTTACAATTGGAGTCTAAGGACAAAGATGCACTGATTGAGCTACTTGAAGACCGAGTGACAAAGAGACAGAGAGAGCCAGAGGTTTCATCTTCTAGCATGCCTTAACCTTCCATTGCTTGGAAGAAGATTGTTGATCAGCTTGTCCTCGAGAAGACTCAGATGAAGGTTTCTTTTGAGACCGACATCCGTCGCATTCGAAGGAAGTACGCGCCTTCAGCCAGATCTTCTGACATTATTGTTAGGGATCCTTAGGATGACTAGTCTCCTTTTCTCTTGTATTTTTCATTTGGTTTCTGAAACTGTATTCAGTGTAATCCTTCCAATTTATATAAATAAAAAGAGATTTTTGGTCATATCAAATTGTTATAATTGCCATTTAAATATTATATATTTGCAAATGATATAATAAGTTCCTTGAAAATAAAAATAATCAAGCATTGCATTTCATGCATCATTTGCTTAAGAATGTTTTCGCCAGATGTCTGATTGGTATTTCTTCTGTGCTTTAGCCAAGCTAACTCACCGATACAATACCCGAGCCAATCATCAGAAAATAATGGAACATTTGGAGCAAGAGAACAGAGAGCTGAAGGACGAGATCGTCCGCCTGCCTGCCATGATGGAGTCAGTTCTTGTTGCTCAGAATCAAGCTTCTCCAACACCTACAACTCCTCCTGCGAGGACTGTTACTTCAGAGGTGGATACCTCTACCATGCCTGCTGCAACCGCCCACTTCGCATCGAATATGCCTCCCGGATTCTCGTGGGGAATGCCGCCCAACTTTGTGCCAGAAGGCTTTGCACCTAACTTTGCTTCCATGCTGGCATCTAGCCCGGTCATGTCTGTGCCACCTCCCGTTGTGCACACTTTGCCTCGCGTAGAGGATACCATCTATCATTCTGAGCGGTTTGAGGGTCCGGATGTTTATGAGAAGATGGACGAGATGAAAGATCAGTTTCTTGAGTTGCGCAAGGAATTGAAGACGCCGAGAGGTAAATTTATTTTTGGGAAGAGTGCTGCCGAGTTGTGTTTGGTGCCCAACGTTAAAATCCCGGTGAGGTTCAAAGTGCCTGACTTTGAGAAATATAAGGCGAACTCTTGTCCGGTCAGTCATCTTGTGATTTATGCCCGCAAGATGTCTACTCAGACTGACAATGATCAATTGCTTATTCACTACTTCCAAGATAGTTTAATTGGTGCTGCGCTCCGTTGGTACATGGGGTTGGATAGTGCAAGCATTCACACTTTCAACGACTTGGGAGAGGCTTTTGTGAAGCAATACAAGTATAATGTGGACATGGCGCTAGATAGAGACCAATTGAGGTCTATGTCTAAGAAGGACAAAGAGACATTTAAAGAGTACGCGCAAAGATGGAGGTAGTTGGCTGCCCAGATCACTCCTCTTTTGGAGGAGAAAGAGATGACAAAAATCTTCTTTAAAACTCTGAGTTCATTTTATTATGAACGCATAATCGCTAGTGCCCCCAGTGATTTTACCGAAATGGCAAATATGGGGATGAGACTTGAGGAAGGAGTCCGTGAAAGAGGTTGTCAAGAGATGAGGCGTCAACAAGCAAGAGGTATGGTAGCAAGTTTGGTAAGAAGAAGGATAGTGAGACCAACGTAGTAATTAGTGGGAGGCAGAGGAGGCCTTAGATCAGAAGAGATCCACCACCCCGTCAATATCATCATCATCAAGTGTCATCATTAATTCCGATATTTTCTAATCAACAAGCAACACCTATTCAACAACAACAACAACATCAACATCAACAACAACAACCGCAACAAAGAATGAACACCTACAACAACAACAATACCAACAACAATCATCATCAACAGAACTTTGAGAGGAAGAAGGTCTCTTTCGACCCAATTCATATGTCGTATGTAGAGTTGTATCCCTCGCTAGTTCTCAAGAACCTAATTCAATCGAGGAACCCACCGCAGATCCCATAACCACTTCCCTGGTGGTATAAACCTGAACTCCGATGTACTTTTCACCAAGGAGCACCCAGACATGATATTGAAAACTGACATCCATTGAAGTATGAGGTTCAAAAGCTTATGAAGAGTGGTATGGTGTCCTTTGAGGACCATGTGCCAAATGTGGAAGCAAACCCTTTACCCGCTCATGGGATATCTTCAGTGAATATGATGGATGGTTGTCTTGGAGAATTCAAGGTTTATGACTTCCGGTTTATCCGAAGATCCTTGATACAGATGCACAACGATATCTGTATGGTAAGTGACTTTGAACATGACCATGATGGTTGTGTTGTTTGTAGTGTGAACCCAAGAGGGTGTGATGTAGTGAAAAGGGATATCCAACGTCTGATGGATGAAGGCATGATACAAATTGTTTAATCTCGTCATATAGATGACGACGTCAATGTCATAGTTCCCGTTTTCAAGCAACAAGAGAGGTTGGTAATTTAGAAGCAACAATAATAATGTCAGTAAAAAATCAGTATCGTCGTTGGTAATACGGTTAGTAGGCCCAATCCCGTATTCATCTGATAAGGCTGTACCATACTAGTACAATGCTACAATGATAGAGAATGGTCAAGAGGTCCCGTTACCTACGACTAGTTCAGTAGTGAGCACTATTGATGTGATAAAGGTGACCCACAGAGGTCGAGTGTTTGGGCCGGTGTTCCCAGAAAATAAAGAGGAAACGATTGTTGGTAAGAAGATGGAGGTGCCTAATGTAGATCCAGTTGGTTTTTCAAAAGATAAGTCTGGTGAATCCAGCAACTTGAAAGCCAATGATGATGATGAGGTACTCCGATGAATAAAGTGGAGTGAGTTTAATGTGGTTGAGAAGCTTCTCCAAACCCCCTCAAAAATCTCAGTGTTGTCTCTGCTAATGAAGTCCGAAGCATACAGAGAAGCACTACAGTTGAAAAAGCATACGTAGAGCATGATGTTACTATGGATTATTTTGATCACATCGTGGCTAACATCACTTCATGTAATAATTTGATCTGCTGCGATGAAGAACTCCTTGAGGAGGGAAGGAATCATAACCTGGCTTTGCATATTTCAATGAACTGTAAGGAAGATGCTTTGTCAAATGTGCTTGTTGACACCGGTTCGTCACTAAATGTGCTTCCGTTTGAATCCCAATAAGTGTACTTTTGGTGTTCGTTCTGGTAAGTTGTTAGGCTTTATTGTCAGTGATAAGGGTATTGAAGTTGATCCTACCAAGGTCAAAGCAATAGAAGAGATGTCTGCACCCAAAACTGAGAAGTAAGTCAGAGGTTTTCTCGGCCGCTTGAATTATATTTCCAGATTCATTTCCCACATGACTGCCACATGTGCGCCTATATTCAAGCTTCTTCGGAAAGATCAGTCTTGTGATTGGACCGAAGACTGCCAGAAAGCTTTTGACAGTAGCAAGGAATATTTGCTTGAACCTCCGAATTTGTCTCCCCCTGTTGAAGGAAGACCTTTGATCATGTATTTGACTGTGCTCAAAGATAGTATGGGTTATGTTCTTGGTCAGCTAGATGAGATCGGAAAGAAAGAATTTGCAATCTACTACCTCAGTAAGAAGTTCACCGACTGTGAGACTCGGTATTCAATGCTTGGGAAGACTTGTTACACATTGGCTTAGGCTGCTAAGCGTCTGCGCCAGTATATGTTGAATCATACCACTTGGTTGATATCCAAAATGGATCCAATCAAGTATATATTTGAGAAGCCTGCTTTAACTGGGAGGATTTCCCATTGGTAGATGTTGTTATCAGAGTATGATATCAAATACCGATATCAAAAAGCGATCAAAGGTAGTATCTTGGTTGACCATTTGGCTCACCAACCAATTGAATATTACCAGTCAGTGCAGTATGATTTTCCTGATGAAGAGATTTTGTACTTGAAAATGAAGGACTGTGATGAACCATTGCTTGAAGAAGGGCCAGAACCTGGTTCACGTTGGGGCATGGTATTTGATGGAGCTGTTAATTAATATAGAAATGGCATTGGGGCAGTGATTATTACTCCTCAAGGAGCGCATTTACCATTTATAGCTAGATTGACTTTCAAATGTACAAATAACATGGCAGAATATGAAGCTTGCATTATGGGGCTGGAAGAGGCCATGCATCTCAGGATCAAGTATTTGGATGTCTTCGGTGATTCGACTTTGGTTGTGAATCAAATCAAAGATGAATGGGAGACAAATCAACCCAGTTTAGTACCATATAGAGATTATGCGAGGAGGATTTCAACTTTCATTAGAAAGGTTGAATTTCATCATATCCCTCGAGATCAAAACCGGATGGCAGATGTTCTTGCAACATTGGCATCAATGATTGTAGTGAAGTATTGGAATGAACTTCCCAATTTATCTATGATGCGTCTTGATAGGCCAACTCATGTGTTTGTTGTTAAAGAGATAAAAGACGAGAAGCCATGGTATTACGACATCAAAAGTTTCCTCTAAAGTTAGATTTACCTGCCTGGAGCATCTTTGAAAGATAAGAAGACTTGAGAAGATTAGCCGGCAATTTCTACTTGAATGGTGATATACTGTACAAGAGAAACTTCGACATGGTTTTGCTCAGATGGGTGGATAGACACGAAGTAGACTTGTTGATGACTGAAGTGCATGAAGGTTCCTTTGGTACTCATTCCAATGGACATGCAATGGCGAAGAAGATGTTGCGAGCAGGTTACTATTGGCTGAAAATGGAACTTGACTATTGCAAATTTGTGAAGAAGTGCCACAAGTGTCAAATTTATGTTGATAGGATTCATGTTCCTCCGACACTATTGAATGTTATCTCTTCCCCATGGACCTTCTCCTTGTGGGGAATTGATATGATTGGGATGATTGAGCCTAAAGCTTCGAATGGACATCGTTTCATTTTGGTGGCAATTGACTACTTCACAAAATGGGTTGAAGCGACATCGTATGCAAATGTAACCAAGCAAGTTGTTGTAAGGTTTATCAAGATTAGATTATATGCCGTTATGGTGTGCCAAGTAAGATCATTACTGATAATGGGTCTAACTTGAATAAAAATATGGTGGAAGCTCTTTGCAAAGACTTCAAGATTGCACATCATGATTATTCTCCCTACAGACCCAAGATGAATGGGGTTGTTGAAGCTGCGAACAAGAACATCAAGAAGATTATCCAGAAGATGGTTGTCACGTATAAGGATTGGCATGAGATGCTCCCTTTTGCTTTGCATATGTATCGTACATCCATCCTCACTTCAATAGGGGCAACCCCTTTCTGTCTTGTTTATGGTATGGAAGCGGTGCTCCCCGTAGAGGTTGGGATTCCTTCATTGCGTGTGCTCATGGAAGCCAAGTTTACTGTGGCTGAATGGTGTCAGACCAGGTTTGACCAGCTGAATTTGATTAAAAAGAAGAGATTGACTGCCATGTGTCATGGTCAGTTATATCAGCAGAGAATGAAGAAAGCTTTTGATAAGAAGGTCAAACCTCGAGTGTTCAAAGAAGGTGACCTTGTGCTCAAGAAGATTTTATCTTTCAAGCCAGATTCTAGAGGAAAATGGACTCCTAATTATGAAGGCACATATGTTGTTAAGAGACCCTTTTCAGGCGGTGCATTGATTCTTACAACTATGGATGGTGAAGAGTTCACTCATCCTATGAACGCAGATGCAATCAAGAAATACTTCGCCTAAAAAGAAAAGAACAACTCACTAAGTTGAAAATTCGAAAGGGCGGCTTAGGCAAAAATGAGCGTCTCGGTGGATTGAAACCCGAAAGGGCGATCCAGGAAAAAATTAGAGACATAAAACAGAAAGAATTTCCCTATAAGTTGAGTATCCCACCTTGGGGCAACTTATGCAAAAATTAGGGATTATGGCAAGTAACTGCATTCTGCTGATCTTCAGTGTTTTGAAAACTTGATTGAGCACAAGGGTTGACATCAGTTCATCACCCCCGTAGCGGTCAAGAGCATAGCGAATATCAAGAGTTGGTAGAAGGATTAAGGATCATTTGTATTCAATGTTGTCGCATTACGCGAAAAACCGGCGGGAAACAAAGAACAACAGAGCCGCCACCGTGCGTTATTTATCCCAAAAGAGGGAAAGGAAATGCTCAGAGTAAACCTGGAAAAAGCATGGTCTCGCGACCAAAGAGAATGGGGTCGAGAGTCGGTTATGCGAAGGGAAGGTATTAGCACCCCTACGCATCCGTCGTACTCGACGGGATCCATGCACAATAGGAAGGAAAAATGGTTGCTAAAACACTGCTCACAAACACACTGGCTGAAAGAGACACACGAAAACAAACTGAAACTGACTCGGCAGGATATCGCATCCTGGGCCTACTTAGTCTATCAAGCATAGACATCAGAGTCAAAGTAGTTCGAACTGGGGAACGACACGTGCTCGCTAGGATATCGCATCCTATGCATACGTATCTCCTTTGGACGAAGGAGAATCAGAGCATTTGTAGCTCGGCTAACACGCACACAAAACCACGCAAACACAGGCAAACATGGAACCCGAATGCCAATCGCTGGACTTACATCAGCTTCCGAACCAAACACACGCACACTGGAACCCGAATGCCACTCGATGGGCTTACATCAGCTTCAAAGCACACAACAAGATAAAACAAAGACACAGGCGCCCGGAGAGATCTGCTCATCTCCTGCCTACGTACCTCATCTGGTATGAGGATCAGGGCGACGTAGTTCCCCTACGGAGGGACACGACACTAACTTAATCAGATAACAGAGGGAGACACAACTAGGGAGACTACGACTCGAGCCTAGATGTTATCATGCAAAATCATCCCTAAGTTAAGGTTTCTAGCTAACTTGCACAAGAAGCAAGCCTATCCTAAACATGACTTGCACAGGAAGCAAGCCAAACTAAACCTAACTTGCACAGGAAGCAAGCTAAAGCAAACACACACGCATAAATAGCACACACTATATGCAATCAATGGGCTCAATCAAGGTTAGGTTTTAGTCGAGGGGTCATATCAACCTCAACAAACAAACCACTGTAACAGGGTAATGTTAGCTCTTAACCCTAACATTGAGAGTTAGGGTGAAACTGAAGAAAGGTGAGTGAAGATGAGACTTCACAGCTCTTATCCCTGGCCTGGGAGAGCTTAAGACAAGAATGTGTGGGTTCAGAAGGTGGGAAACCTTCTACACATATGACACTGACTCAATGTACAATGATCTTGGGTTAATATCTGCAATGCATCAACACAGTGGTGTGGGCAAAACAGATGACACACAGAATAGCAGGGGATGGATTGCACATCCCTTATATCTGCCAATGCCTCTTCACTTAGGAGGTCTTTGAGTATGTACAAGGACAAATGTAAACAAACACAAACATTGCCTCTTAAGGAGGACTTCAGACAGGTGCTTGGCCAAGTAACAGGCCAGGTCTTCCAGACTACATGGAGTTAGGATGTTATACCTCAATGCAAATGCTCTTAAGCAAAGCAAAGCAAGTTCTCAATAGAACTAAAGCAACTAATGTACCTGAAATCAATCAAATACACTCAGTACTCAGACAAACCAACATTAAACAGCAAATGGTCAGCAGTTAATTATACACAGTCAAACACAAGTCAATGCACAAAGGTGCAAGCTTTAAGGCACAAGACCAAGTTTTAAAACCTACAAAACAAACCAATGATTAGTCATAAACAATCAAAGAAGCAACTCCAAATGAGGCACACCATCAGGCATAAGCATTTGTGCTATTAACTTGAAACACAACTCAAAAGTGAGAGCACAAACCACTAGTCCAAGACTAGGGTCAAAATGAGATCAAATCATCAAAATAGAACATGAAACTTATCCAAAATCAAGATCAAACAATTAAAAATCAAACCCAATTGGTCCCATGTTCATATCATTCATCATTATCATTTCATGATCAAGATAGCACAAAGCATGCAAATAGGAGCTCATAGAAGTCAACAGAATGATTCAACTCAAATCCAATCACAAACATTTCAAAAAATCCTCAAATAAATCATGGTCAAACATCATCCATTACATGATAAGCATACCAAATTTTAGCTCATTTGGATCAAGGTAAATAGGTCAATGAAAATCAGAAAGTCAAAGCAAGTTCAAGCCAACTCATACAAAGCATCAAAACATCCATCAACTTCAACCAATCATAAAACAGTGATAAAACATGATAAATGAATGGGACCAAAGCCATGATATACTTCAAGATGTCTACAATGCACATGCCGAATTTTAGATCCATCCAATAATGCATGAGTATTTCCCAAATCATATAACATCATGTGTCACAAAAGGTCAACAATTTGGTCAAACAGGGGAGAAATTACCAAACAAATAAGAAATGCATTCAAAAATTCCAGAAAAATCCACAAGTATTCTCAACATGCACAAGTATCTTCATGCAAAAATCCAAACCATTTTGAGTTCAATAAGCATGGGAATTAAAATCATGAATTTGGACATGAATGGTGTGACACAAATTGTCACACCTCTATTCAAAAACTCATATCTCATCAACCAGCAATGATAAAATTACAAACTCTATACCAAAATCACCATGAACATGTCTAGTTTAAGCAAAACAAATTTGAGAGGCATTGGATTATATATCATCATTTCACAAGGAAAATGGCAAGGCATACACAAAATGGACACACATGAACAAACCCTAGCACACTTAAAAATCCACACGTGCAAAAAATCTGGAAAAATCACCATAATAAACTAGAGATCATGAGGAGCAATTCACAAAAAATCCCATGTAATTTGGCCAAGTATTGAGTGACTTATGAATTTTCTAAGATTGCCATGCCAAATGAAATAAATATTGAAAAAAGGAAATGATATAAATGATTTAAATAAAATTAATTCGGACAATGGCATTATTGTAAATACACGGCCACTTAAGTGAAACGCCGCGTTTCCCTTAAGGGCGTGTCAGCTGGCGATTGGTCACATGGCCAATGAAACAGGACACATGCAGAAGGCACTCCCCAAAACACGATTCTGGGTTTAAACATTAGGGTTTATGCAACAGTAACAAGTTCATCAGCACGATGAACTTTTGTCCCAGATTTTGGAAGTTAGCATACCATTCAACTCATCTAACAGTGCTCATCACTAATCCAACCTTAGTTAACCCTAAATCAAACTATCATGGAAGGACTAAGCAAAACAACATTTGATAATCAGACTTTAAATCAGTGTATCTCCCTTAACTCTCAACCATTTTTCACGATTCAAAGCTCATTGTACTCATGGCAACAGGATCTACAAGAAGCATAGCATGATTTTAACAATAAAGAGGTTCGAAAGTTTACCTGATTTGAAGAGCAAAGCTGATTTTGGAGTTCTTTGGCCGTGATGAGTTGAAACAGCAGTGCCTTGATGTTCCAGGAGGTGAATGGAAGGATGATTCTAGCTCACTCTTGCTCCATCGTGCTCGAAGGTTCAACTGCCATGTGAGGTATTCAATGGAACAGTAGTGGTTTCTTGCTCTACAGTGATGAAGTAATGCTTGCCAAAGCTCCAAAAATGTTGGTAGATGATGGCACAATGGACAAGAGCACGAGTCCTTTGAAGATTTTTCACAAAAATTCAGATGAAGAAAAATGAGAGGGTTTCTTTTTCAGATCTAGATCTGAGTTGAAATGCAATGCTAAGTGTATTTTCTGTTTTGATTAACCATATATACTCTCTGTTAATGAACCTTGGTAATTGAACTTAAGCCAAACTTTTGTAATTAGTGAAAATGCATATTTGGACAATTTTGCTAAAACCAACTCATAATGCATGGGGTGCATGCTACAGTGCGAAAATGGGCCTAAACACATCCCAAATATGGTTTCTGAACATTGGCAATTGGTAGAAAGTGTAGGCAAAGCTTAATTTGAAAGTCCATTTTTCAACTCTCCCCTTTTTAATTCAAACCACTTGAAAAAGGCCATTTTGATTGGATGATTTTTGGTGAAATGTGATGAAGAAATTGGATAGAGCATATCAAATGTGACTTGTAGCAGAAAACCTCACTCAATTTGGCCAAATGGTTTGTGAGATATGGTCCTTTGAAGTTCAACATTTTCTGAAAATGATTTGATCATAACTTGCCAACCACAAATGAGAAATGAGTGTTCTTGGACTTTTTGGAAAGGTGAGAGCAAGATCTTCAACGTTCATGTTGGACAAAATTTCATTTGAAGCTTGTATGATGATGTAAATTTGAGAAGGAAAACTTTCCATTTTTGGCAGTTTCCAATTACAAGTCACCTGCTATTTTAGGAAACTTTTTGTTTGACTTTATTTTCTTCAATCTTGATCTTTGAAATGTCAAATGAGACTTATATGGACATGAATGAAGCCTTTCAAACCATCTTCCACCTTCAAATCCTTGATTTCAGGCACAGTTGACCACAATTGACCATAGTTGAATTTCTAGGGTTTCTGGTGGATTGAACAATGACTGATGACTTCTGAGCACCCAATCCTTGACCAAAACACTTCAAGAGGACCCCTAGGTCATGTGAACATGTTGGACCAACCCTAGGGCCTTGTCTCAATGGAAATTGCACTTGCTTGCTTGATTGACTGATCTCTTGACCAGTTTGACCTAATTTTTGTCAGAGGACTTGCACTTGGGCAAAGGACAATGCAATGCTATGCAATGGACTATGTTATGTTAATGACCTAATATGAGAATGTATGTACAAAAGGTAGGTGCAAATTTGAGGTGCTACAGCTGCCCCTATTCAATCAGTTGGGAACCTGAACGGATGAGAGCAACGGCTGTCAGACTTTCAAGGTACTCAGGGATTCAATACCAAAGAACCGTAGAAATTTGCACATGGCGGGATATGATACAAAGGAAAGCCAAGTCATTTACCGATGACGGCTGCACGACAACTTCAGGAAAGCGAAACCATTTACCGATGGCTAAATACTGGAAACTTGATATTTACCGATATCAACTTCAGCGAGACCATTTACCGATGGCTGCTGGGAAACAACTTGATGTTAAAAGGAAGCAAGACCATTTACTGATGGTGGCTTCAAAGCAATTTGATATTTTCCGATATCAACTTCAGCAAGACCATTTACCGATGGCTGCTCCAACTGGGGACTCGATATTTACCGATATCGAAGAAAGTAGGGCCATTTACCGATGGCGTCTCCGCTAGGGGAGGAAAAAGATATATTTGTAATGGAATCAGACAAGACGTTTACCGACGACTCCTGGGGATCTCGATTTTGTCAACAAGAAAATAACACACAACCAGACATTTACCGATGACTGGGATGAGACTCGATGTTTACCGACATCGAAAGATGATGTTTACCGACATCCAAAACGACCAGACATTTACCGATGACTGGGGGGGTGAGACTATGTTTATCGACACCAACAGAGAGGTGAACACTTTACCGGGAAAGTAAAAATAAATACTTGTAACAGGAAACCAGACAGGACGTTTACCGGCGACTCTACTGGGAATCTCTAGCTGGGGAATTACCAGACATTTACTGATGACTGGAAAAAACTCGACGTTTACCGACATCGAAAGATGATGTTTACCGACATCAGACAAAGGCGACCAGACATTTACCGATGACTGGGATGAGACTTGATGTTTACCGACATCGAAAGATGATGTTTATCGATATCCAAAAAACGACCAGACATTTACCGATGACTGGGGTGGGACTCGATGTTTACCGACATCGAAAGATGATGTTTACCGACATCCGAAGAAAGAACACACGCGGGTGCTGACATGACACTTACTGGTATCACAAGAATGACATCTTAGGTACGTCAAGGCAAGGCTAAACACTTGCTGGGGTCTCACTGGGGAGAAACAAGCTTTTCGTTCGCGGACGGGTGAGGAAATAAACCTCTCTGAGGGAATCAGTCTTGAATGTTGTCAGGAGCAACCGTAGCAGACGTGCTGTACCGATGTTGAACAAAAATGATCCGCCTCTGCCGGGGATACGGTCTGGTTAGGTTAACATATGAATGCATATGTTTGAATTTTTCTATGGCGTAATGCTCCACATGGAATGGGAATGCTACGCAGTTTGAGGATGCAATGATTACTATATGCAACATGCAAAGGATGAACACTCCATCGGGGAGTACACAGGACAACTGTGCCGAGAAACCATCAATACAAATCCACTGGGGGGAAACAAGGCAACTCGCCGGGGAATATTAAAGCGACTTGCTAGGGACAAACCGGCGAATTCACTAGGGAGAGCCCACCCTATCCACAATTAGGATAAACTCTGCTCTGGGAAATAAAACACTCCGCTGGGGACGACCCAAACAATCCACAGCTAGGAGAATAGCTGGAGGCAAACTTCATTGAACCCGCTCCGCTCGGGGAGGAAATCGGTAAATACAGGCCTGCTGGGGATAGGCAACCCTTAGATCTGTTGGGGAATAGAAGGCGCTATCCACAGACACCTTTGCATGGGAACAAAGCTCTGATAGCTTCCCTACTGGCTTGGGAAAATAACTGCTCGGGAATGCTCACAGATGACGACCTGCAAAACAGCACAACAAACGCCCCCAGGGGATATATGGACAAGATACGCTCAAGTGTCCTCAACATTCAAAATGATTTTCAAATGTTTTATCTTTCTGCAAGTTATTGTTTAGCCTTCATGTTTTTATATGCAATGTTTATCAAAAATTCGGACGTTTTTGCAAACAAAACAGTAAAATATAAAACAAAAAAGCTATTTATCTGAATAACGACTTTTATTGATTGAAAATGTGCCTGAAAAGGCGAATACATTGGGAAGCAATTCCTAGAAAGAGGTAATCGCGCACAAAAGGAAAATAAACTATCCTAATGGCAATGTGAACACGGCATCCACTATTTCCCAATTCTGTTATAACTCACAGATCATCAGTTTTTTCCCAACTCCTTGCTTTCTGAGAAGAATGACTGGACCGATCACATCTTTCGAGATGACAGACGACGAAGCGCGATGAAGTACAGATAACTCAGACTGTAGTCTTCGCTCTAATCCCACTTTTGGCTGGATCGCCCTTTCGGGTTTTCAATCCACCGGGATACCCATTTTTGCCTAAGCCGCCCTTGCGGGTTTTCGACTTACCGGGTGTACAAATTCTTTTCATTTTATCCCTAATTTTTTCCCAAACCTTTTCTTTCTGTTTTTTGGTTCGCCGGGATGCCCTTTTTTGCCTGGACTCTTTTATTCTTTTTGTCCAGCGGGTCAATTTATGCGAAGTATTTTTTGACTACATCTGAGTTAACAGGGGACGGAAAATCTTCACCATCCATAGTTGTAAGCATCAAGGCTCCACCGGAGAAGACCTTCTTCACAACATATGGACCTTCGTAATTAGGAGTCCACTTGCCCCTGTTATCTGTACCGGGAGGAAGGATCCTCTTCAAAACTAGATCACCAGTTTGATAGCTCCGAGGACGCACTTTCTGATCAAAGGCTCGCTTCATCCTTCTCTGATACAACTGCCCATGGCACACAGCTGCTAGCCGTCTCTCTTCGATGATCTGCTTCCACCCACTTGGTGAAGTAATCAATCGCAACCAAGATGAAGCGATGTCCATTTGAAGCAGTAGGCTCAATCTTCCCAATCATGTTAATGCCCCACATGGCAAACGGCCAAGGCGAGTTCATGACATTCAACGGGCCTGGTGGTACATGCACGTTATCAGCATAGATCTGACATTTATGGCACTTCCGAGCATACTTGAAGCAATCGGATTCCATAGTAATCCAGTAATATCCGGCTCTCAACAGTTTCTTCGACATTGCATGACCACCAGCATGGGTACCAAACGAACCCTCGTGCACTTCTTCCATTAACATGCCTGCTTCGTGTCTATCCATGCATTTGAGCAAGACCATGTCAAAATTCTTCTTATACAACACATCATCCTGATTCAAATAAAAGCTTCCAGCTAG
The DNA here is from genome assembly GCF_024323335.1 of Lathyrus oleraceus. Taxonomy (NCBI): domain Eukaryota; kingdom Viridiplantae; phylum Streptophyta; class Magnoliopsida; order Fabales; family Fabaceae; genus Lathyrus; species Lathyrus oleraceus. The sequence goes on along the minus strand of NC_066584.1, from coordinate 153,158,188 downwards.
CCTTCTCAGGGTTTTCTTGTCATTCTTTGACGCGCCTTCAGGATACTCCTGAGTCTTGAGGAAGTTCTTGATGTCATAGTACCACGGTTTCTCATCAATCACAACAGTCTCGGCTGCAAACACATACGCAGGCCTCTCGAGTCGATTCACCGCAACATGTGGCACATGATTCCACCAATGAACCTTTATCATGGATGATAAAGTAGCCAAAGCATCAACCATCTGATTCTCGTCCCGGGGGACATGATACAGCTTAACCTTCTTGAAGAACGTCAGTATTCTTCTGGTGTAATCTCTATACGGAATCAAATGCGGCTGGTTCGTATTCCAATCTCCATTGACCTGATTGATCACTAGAGCGGAATCTCCAAAGATGTCGAGCGTTTTGATTCTCAAATCAATGGCTTCTTCGATTCCCATGATACAATCCTCATACTCAGCTTCGTTGTTGGTGACGTCAAAAGTCAATCTGGCAGAGAAAGGTATATGTGCACCTTTGGGATTAATCAATACTGCCCCAACACCATTGCCATTCATATTCACGGCCCCATCAAACATCAGTGTCCACTTGTCATCAGGATCCGGTCCTTCCTCGACAAGAGGCTCTTCACAATCTTTCATCTTAAGATACATGATGTCTTCATCAGGGAATTCAAACATCATCGGCTGATAATCATCGATTTGTTGCTCGGCAAGGTAGTCTGACAGAATACTACCCTTGATGGCCTTCTGTGACGTATACTGGATGTCATATTCTGTTAAAATCATCTGCCATCGAGCCACGCGCCCGGTGAGAGCCGGCTTCTCAAAGATGTACTTTACTGGATCCATCTTAGAAATCAATAGGGTAGTATGGTTCAACATATACTGCCTCAGTCGGCGAGCAGCCCAGGCCAAAGCACAACAAGTTTTCTCGAGCAGTGAATATCTTGTTTCACAGTCGGTAAACTTTTTGCTAAGGTAGTATATGGCATGCTCTTTTCGACCAGACTCGTCATGCTGTCCCAGTACACACCCCATCGAGTTCTCGGTTACTGACAGGTACATTATCAATGGTCTCCCTTGAACTGGAGGGATCAGGATTGGAGGTTTCTATAAATACTCTTTTATCTTGTCAAAAGCCTTCTGACAATCATCATTCCACCTGATTGCTTGGTTCTTTCTCAGCAATTTGAAAATTGGTTCACACGTGGTAGTTAGGTGAGATATGAACCTTGCAATGTAGTTCAACCTCCCTAAAAACCCACGGACTTGCTTTTCCGTTCTTGGTTCAGGCATCTCTTGAATAGCTTTGACTTTTGCTGGAGCAACCTCAATCCCTTTTTCACTGACAATGAAGCCTAACAGCTTCCCTGATCTCACCCCAAATGTACACTTGTTCGGATTCAGCCTCAGTTTGAACTTGACCAATCTGTCAAACAGCTTCTGCAAATTTACCAGGTGCTCCTCTTCTGTCTGCGACTTCGCAATCATATCATCCACGTACACTTCGATCTCTTTGTGCATCATGTCATGAAAGAGAGTCGTCATAGCCCTCTGATAGGTAGCACCGGCATTCTTCAGCCCAAATGGCATCACCTTATAGCAGAACATGCCCCAAGGCGTAATGAATGTCGTCTTTTCCATGTCCTCTGGCGCCATTTTAATCTGATTATAGCCCGAGAAACCGTCCATGAAAGAGAATACCGAGGATTGAGCCGTATTATCAACCAATACATCAATGTGAGGTAATGGGAAATCATCTTTCGGACTCGCTCTGTTCAAATCCTGGTAATCGACACACATTCTGACTTTGCCAACCTTCTTCGGCACAGGCACGATGTTGGCTACCCACGGTGGATAACTGGTAACAGCCAGAAAACCCGCATCCCACTGCTTCTGAACCTCTTCCTTGATCTTGACAGCCATATCAGGACTCGTTCTCCGAAGCTTCTGCTTGACTGACGGACACTCTTCTCTGAGGGGTAGTCGATGCACCACAATGCCTGTATCCAAACCAGGCATATCTTGATATGACCAGGAGAATATCTCCACATATTCTCTCAGCATCTCAATCAGCCTCCTCTTGACAGAGTCCTCTAAAGCAGCCCCAATCTTGATCTCTCTTCTGGCGTCCTCAGTACCCAAATTAACGACCTCTAACTCCTCCTGATGTGGTTGGATGACCCTTTCCTCCTGCTTCAGCAATATGACCAATTCTGCAGGGAGTTCACAGTCTTCCTCACTTTCCTCTTCAGCTTGATAGATGGGATTATCAAAATCATACTGAGCCATAACAGGGTTGTTCATAGTGGATGCCATAAGGTCACTTCTGCATGTTTTAATGTTTTGTTTTAGAAAAAGAGTTCAATAAAGTCACAAAAAACAAAAACATTGCCATTTTTATTGTTTTGAAAAAAACGAAAACAAAAATAGAAAGACAGGGATCACAAAATTTGATTGCAAAACGTCCTTTATTAATGATAATCATTAAAACATGATGAGGCCCTACAATGAACCACTACGCCTTGGGCAAGACGTAGGGTTTTCATGCAAAAATGAAAAAAACAAAAGAAAATTACTCTGTCAGAAGAGTAACTTGGACCACTTCTTCAGGCGTCCAGTTGTTGATAGACTCCCCTGGGGCACACGGGCGAACCCAGTTGTCTAAATCACAGTCGCTATCACAGTCTTCACTACCGGTTGCAAAGACGTCGCCATGATTCATCAGCCCAGCGCTGGTAAAGGTACTCGGACCCGCTTGACCACTCTGTTCTGCTTGGAGAGGCTCATAACCAATGCCGAATTTGTCTTCTTTGACAGGCAAGTCCACCATCTTGCCCCAACCCTCAGCTTTGCCGGAATCAACAACCTCCTTGGCTTGCTTGTACGAAGCAATCGAAGCACCCAGCTTCCTCTGATCAGCGTACGCCACCTTCTCAAGAGCCACAGTCTCAAATGCCTTGCATAAAGTTTCGTGGATCTCGCCATCCACCTCGACATACTTGAACGAGGATAGGTGACTCACCAGAATCTCGTCTTTGCCGCACACGGTCACAATCTGACCGTTCCAGACATACTTGAGCTTTTGGTGGAGAGTCGACGAGACTGCCCCTGCTGCGTGAATCCACGGACGCCCCAACAAACAACTGTAGGCGGGCTGAATGTCCATAACGTAGAAGATTATATCAAAAATCTCCGGACCTATCTTCACCGGCAAGGTAACTTCACCAAACACAGAACATTTGGATCCATCAAAAGCGCGCACAATAAGGTCACTAGGAGTGAGCACAACTCCTTCAACATCAATCTTCTTCAGGATCTGCTTAGGCAGCACATTCAGCGACGACCCGGTGTCTACCAATACATGAGACAGCACTGCCCCCTTGCACTCCATAGTGATGTGCAAGGCCTTGTTATGATTGCGCCCTTCAGGCGTTAAATCCAGGTCAGTGAATCCTACACCGTGCCTGGTGCTCACATTGGCCATTACACCCTCCAGTTGATTGACAGAAATCTCTTGAGGTACGTAAGCCATGTTCAGCATCTTCAACAAGGCATTACGATGTGCCTCAGAGCACAGCAGTAAAGAAAGTATGGAAATCCTGGACGGAGTCTGATTAAGATGATCCACGATCTTATAATCACTCTTCTTTATGATCTTCATAAACTCCTCCGCGTCCTATTCAAATGAACCCTCAGTCTCCTTCTGAGCCGGTTCCTCGTCAGCCACGACCTGTTTGCCCTTCGATCTAGCAGATGCTTCAGCATTGGCATGCCTCAACGGTTGAGGCGCAAACAGTCGTCCGCTTCTAGTAAAACCACCCAGACCACCAACGTTATCCACAATGGATTCACAACTGCCGGAGCTCTACTAGGTGCTACAATAGTTACTGGCGCTTGATTGGTCGGCCTGACCCGATTCTCGGCCTTTCTGTTATTCCGGTAGGCATTATTATAACTCCAAGGAACAACCCGACTATCAACCCTTCTGACTGGGGCAACGATTGTAGTAGGAGAACTGGCGGAAACGGGTGCAGAGATGGTAACCTCGTTGCAGGTGCACTAACAATTCTTTGGCCTCGTCCTTCAGACGGTTTAAAGTAAATCGTGACAGTTGACACTACCCCACGACCTCCATTATCAGCCCGAGCAAATTGAACACAGCCCTCGTCTATCAGCTTCTGAATACCGGCCCGCAATTGTTCACACCCATTATCAGACTCTGCACAGCCCAAGCAGTCTTCATCACAGCCCGGGTGAACAACACTCTTCAACAGGTGGCCCTTTACCACAAGCAGAGAAGTTTGAATCTCATCAACACTGACAACAAGATTTTCAGCTTCTTCCCTCTCGACACAGTTCACCCTATGCCCAACATGCTGAGGCGTAGGATTGTTCACAACGTTAGGCACAGGAGAGAAATTGAGTGCCTTGGCATCGATCAAATCTTGTACCTTATGCTGGAAAGCCCGACATTTTTCAGTGTGGTGCCCTGGTGCCCCTGAGTGAAATTCACAACGGACGTTGGCGTCGTACCCAGGAGGTAATACTGTTGGTGGAGCCATTGTACGCAATTCTACAAACCCCAACCTGAGTAGTTCGGGAAGCAATTCGGCGTATGACATGGGGAGCGGGTCAAACCGTCGATCAGGCATCCTTTGCCTGGGCTGATACGGACGCTGTTGTTGTTGTTGTTGTTGCGGTTGTTGAACTCTTTGTTGTTGTTGCGGAGGTTGACGTTGTGGAGGTGCAGGAATGGTCACTGCAGCAACCTGCCGGTATTGATCTCTATTCACATTTCCTCTATACACATTCCCTCGGTGTTGTACAACATTAGTTTCACCTTCTCTACGGTGAGGTGCCCCAGAGAAAGGTTTCTTGGATGACGAGGAAGAACCCACATCTTGAATTTTGCCGGCCTTGATCAGACTTTCAGTTCTCTCGCCACAGATGACGACATCAGAAAAACTATCGAATGGGCAGCTTCCCATCCGGTCCATAAATACACCTTGAAGAGTGCCGATGAACATGTCTGTCAACTCCCTTTCCAGCATAGGGGGTTGAACTCTCGCAGCAAGCTCACGCCACCTCTGGGCGTACTCTTTAAAGCTTTCATTATTTTTCTGGCACAGACTCTGCAACTGAGTCCGACTCGATGCCATATCCATGTTGTGCTTGTATTGTCTGAGGAAAGCTTCTCCCAGATCCCTCCAGCAGCGGATAGAATCTCTTTTTAACTCCATGTACCAGTCCAAAGAAGCCCCAGATAGACTATCTTGGAAAAAGTACATCCACATCTTTTCATCATCCGTGTGGGCAGAGATCTTCCGATAGTAGGCCTGCACGTGGGTGCGAGGGCAGGAAGTACCGTTATATTTGTCAAAAGATGGTGCCTTGAATTTATACGGGATTCTCAAGCCTTCAACTAACCCCATATTTGTCACATCAAAACCGAGAGAGTTTTGACATTCCATAGCCCGAATCTTCTCAGCGAGGGCATCAACTTTACGATCACTCTCATCAACCCTTCCCAGAACGTCTTCGTCTTCACTGAGCATAGTGAAGATATCCTCTTGTCTGTCCACCATCGGAGCCTGATTACGGGCCGGGGCACGGACTACTCTGGCATTGGTGGTCTCTGGAGCAATCGGTTGACCGTTGACTCGAATACCTCTTAATTCATCCCCTATAGCATAGTTGTTGATGGGAACAGCAGCAGTAGGGTTGTCATTGATCGGGCCTCCCTCTGGCAGGGCTTGGTTGGGCGGTGGAATTACAGCTTCTTGCCTCTGAACTAGAGCTCGGAGTTCTTCTTGTCCTTGTGCAACCCCTTGCATCATGTGCATGAACTGGGCCATGTTAGCCCTCATCTCTGCTAACTCAGCTTGCACCTGATCCATGTTCCTTTGATGATTCAGTCTCGTTGAGTACCGGTGCGGTCTTTGATCAGCTATCCTGCCTGAACACAGGAATCAAAGTGAGAAGTCACGAACAAGAACACCTGCTATGCAAAATGATATGAGTATGATGTTAATGATGCGTATGATGCACATGATATGCTCATTTCTCAAGCATTCAAAGAGCCTGACTCATCCTCAAAAGATGGCAACCTGCAGCAACAAGAGAACAACATACAAGGTAACTGAGAACAAAATGAAACACCAACAACTTTATCTATAGATAAGAGCAAACAGGCTCATACAAAAAAGTCGACAAAGATCCATACAAACGGAGTACAACAAATGAATCCCATCCAACAAGCCTGGAGGTGATTCTCAAACATACACATCAAAGAAATAATCTAAGACAAATGGTCTTCCGGAATGAGAGTCTTCAGGTATTGGCACTGGTCTATCAACAGGGCGCATTCTGAACATTCTGGTAGAGGGGTGATCTTCTCCTTCAGTTTTCGTCTAAGCTCTATAACTTCTCCTCCAAGATGGGTCTCTAACGCCTGTCTCGAGTCAACCTCCTTCTTCAACTGGATGTCTCTGTCTCTGAGTTGCTTCTCCAGGTCTCTGATCTTCTTTTGGTAACTGGCTTCAGCTCTCTGCGGCTTCAAGCACTCCCGGTGTTCTGCATCTAACATGGATTCCATCTCCTCGTAGGATCTCTTCTTGCTTCTCAGCCTACTAGCATCCTCTCCCTGCACTCCTCTGAGTTGATGAGCCAAGTTCAACCCATCAGCCTTGGCTTTGTAGAGCTCCATCTGGGTATCTTGCTCCTTCTCTCTCAACCGGCGATTCTCCATCAGGGCTTGCTTGTAGTGCTCAGCGGGCACACTCTCAGCAAGGACCAAAGGTGGTTGCTCCTGCAACGGCTCCAATCTATCGTAGGGTAGCAACAAAGTTTCCACTCTCTTCTTTACCCAATCAGTGTAATCAGGCATGGCAATGGAAAAATTCTTCCCTAAGACAGATCCATCCTTCACACCAACAGACTTCCAAGCTCTTCCTATCTGCTCCAACATAGCCGGGTTACTCTGCTTCTCAAAATACACACTTTCAGCTACCTCAGCTTCAAGTGGTTTTCCCTTCATTACAAACCCTAACTGACGAAGAGAAAGAACTGGATTATAATTTATGCAACCCTTGGTCCCCACGAGTGGCACGTTCCGGAATTCTCCACAACTCAAAATAACATCCTGCACATCCATCCGGTATGACTGCCAACTGATGTCATAGGAGGTAAGAGACATAACCCTCTGAGTCCACTTATGAGTGCTCTGAGCATCCACAAAGGGTCCACTAACTGGCAGGAGAGACATGAACCATCTGAGCAAGAGAGGTAAACAGCATCTGATAGCTCCACCCTTACCATGCCTACTGTGAATAACATAGTAAGTGTCAGCTAACAGAGTAGGAACAAGGTTTCCTCCAATGAAGATGATGAATGCAGCATAGTCAACAAAATTGGGCATACTTGGGAATAGGACGATCCCATAGATCATAACAGCAAGCTGGGCCTGAAAAGATTCCCAATTCCCCTTCTCTACTTCACCTCTGGCAACTCTCAGTAGAAACTTCAATGGCAGACCCACGACATCCCCACTGGGCTTCCAGTTATCACAGACTTCTTTGAAACCCAACTGGAGAGCTCTGGCAACAACTCTGAAATCAACTTCCTTCGGTACGTCCAAGAAAGGAACCTGATGCTGAATCGGGACACTCAACAGAATGGAATACTCCTCAAGAGTGGGCGCCAACTGATAATCTTGAAAGGTAAAACAATGAAGCTCTGGGTCGTAGAACTGAAGAAGGGTCTACAACGGCACCGGATCGACTACCATCTTCAACAGCGTCAGAATATCCCCATACTGGTCAACGAACCCCTTCTGGTTACCACTGGTTATCAGACTACTCAACTCGATCAATGAAGTCAACGGCTCACGATGAAAGCTGTAGGAACAAGTCTTCCGCTTCAGCTCTGGGACTGTTGCCATCTCTATCAGTGAACAAGCTCTGGAATGTACCTGAGAAAAGATATGCATGCAGAGATTAGTTTTTTTTGCTTTTTTCTTCTTTTTCTTTTTTCTTCTCTTTTTTTTTTATATTGCGTATTTTTTTGAAAATAAACATGCTATGATGCACATGATGCAGACACAACTGGCTGGCCGTGCATCTCTGAACACAAGGTCGAAGCTTCGATTTAAACTCAGAACCCCAAATCCATTTGAAACCCAAAGTCAATTGAGAACTGTCGTCTAAACCCAAAGTCACCAACAGAACCACAAGTCACCAACGGTACCTGTAATAATGATCAACCCCTCCCCACTCACGGGTGTCGTCTAGGCCAGGGTAAGGTCGAGAGAAACGCAACATAAATAACCTTTCGCAGAATATCATCATATACACACCCGAAGTATGCAACCATAATATCCCACCAGGGTCTGAACTGCTCGTGATATCAATGTTCCGCTAAGTGGCGCAATACCACCCGCTTCCCATGAATCACTCTATTCCTAAGCATCCTAGATTTCACTCATGGCCTGTGTATTGGGCCTTTTACCTCAAGTAACTCCCACCCCAACAGAGAGAAACAGACAACCAGCCAGCCAGATAAACAATGAATGTGAATGAATGCAAACATAAGTGCAAACATAAATGCACACAACAAAAATGAATGCAAACAATAAATAATGAATGCAATAACAAAACAGCAAACAACAACCAAAACCCTAACCTAGAGAGCGCTAGGAGAGACTCGCTTAGGGAAGACGGACCAGCACAGGTCAACTTCTCTATGATCCCCAGCAGAGTCGCCAGCTGTCGCATTACGCGAAAAACCGGCGGGAAACAAAGAACAACAGAGCCGCCACCGTGCGTTATTTATCCCAAAAGAGGGAAAGGAAACGCTCAGAGTAAACCTGGAAAAAGCATGGTCTCGCGACCAAAGAGAATGCGGTCGGGAGTCGGTTATGCGAAGGGAAGGTATTAGCACCCCTACGCATCCGTCGTACTCGACGGGATCCACGCACAATAGGAAGGAAAAATGGTTGCTAAAACACTGCTCACAAACACACTGGCTGAAAGAGACACACGAAAACAAACGGAAACTGACTCGGCAGGATATCGCATCCTGGGCCTACTTAGTCTATCAAGCATAGACATCAGAGTCAAAGTAGTTCGAACTGGGGAACGACACATGCTCGCTAGGATATCGCATCCTATGCATACGTATCTCCTTTGGACGAAGGAGAATCAGAGCATTCGTAGCTCGGCTAACACGCACACAAAACCACGCAAACACAGGCAAACATGGAACCCGAATGCCAATCGCTGGACTTACATCAGCTTCCGAACCAAACACACGCACACTGGAACCCGAATGCCACTCGATGGGCTTACATCAGCTTCCAAGCACACAACAAGACAAAACAAAGACACAGGCGCCCGAAGAGATCTGCTCATCTCCTGCCTACGTACCTCATCTGGTATGAGGATCAGGGCGACGTAGTTCCCCTACGGAGGGACACGGGACTAACTTAACCAGATAACAGAGGGAGACACAACTAGGGAGACTACGACTCGAGCCTAGATGTTATCATGCAAAATCATCCCTAAGTTAAGGTTTCTAGCTAACTTGCACAAGAAGCAAGCCTATCCTAAACATGACTTGCACAGGAAGCAAGCCAAACTAAACCTAACTTGCACAGGAAGCAAGCTAAAGCAAACACACAAGCACAAATAGCACACACTATATGCAATCAATGGGCTCAATCATGGTTAGGTTTTAGTCGAGGGGTCATATCAACCTCAACAAACAAACCACTGTAACAGGGTAATGTTAGCTCTTAACCCTAACATTGAGAGTTAGGGCGAAGCTGAAGAAAGGTGAGTGAAGATGAGACTTCACAGCTCTTATCCCTGGCCTGGGAGAGCTTAAGAAAAAATGTGTGGGTTCAGAAGGTGGGAACCCTTCTACACATATGACACTGACTCAATGTACAATGATCTTGGGTTAATATCTGCAATGCATCAACACAGTGGTGTGAGAAAAACAGATGACACACAGAATAGCAGGGGATGGATTGCACATCCCTTATATCTACCAATGCCTCTTCACTTAGGAGGTCTTTGAGTATGTACAAGGACAAATGTAAACAAACACAAACATTGCCTCTTAAGGAGGACTTCAGACAGGTGCCTGGCCAAGTAACAGGCTAGGTCTTCCAGACTACATGGAGTTAGGATGTTATACCTCAATGCAAATGCTCTTAAGCAAAGCAAAGCAAGTTCTCAATATAACTAAAGCAACTAATGTACCTGAAATCAATCAAATACAATCAGTACTCAGACAAACCAACATTAAACAGCAAATGGTCAATAGTTAATTATACACAGTCAAACACAAGTCAATGCACAAAGGTGCAAGCTTTAAGGCACAAGACCAAGTTTTAAAACCTACAAAACAAACCAATGATTAGTCATAAACAATCAAAGAAGCAACTCCAAATTAGGCACACCATCAGGCATAAGCATTTGTGCTATTAACCTGAAACACAACTCAAAAGTGAGAGCACAAACCACTAGTCCAAGACTAGGGTCAAAATGAGATCAAATCATCAAAACAGAACATGAAACTTATCCAAAATCAAGATCAAACAATTAAAAATCAAACCCAATTGGTCCCATGTTCATATCATTCATCATTATCATTTCATGATCAAGATAGCACAAAGCATGCAAATAGGAGCTCATAGAAGTCAACAGAATGATTCAACTCAAATCCAATCACAAACATTTCAAAAAATCCTCAAATAAATCATGGTCAAAACTCATTCATTACATGATAAGAATACCAAATTTCAGCTCATTTGGATCAAGGTAAATAGGTCAATGAAAATCAGAAAGTCAAAGCAAGTTCAAGCAAACTCATACAAAGCATCAAAACATGCATCAACTTTAACCAATCATAAAACAGTGATAAAACATGATAAATGAATGGGACCAAAGCCATGATATACTTCAAGATGTCTACAATGCACATGCCAAATTTTAGATCCATCCATTAATTCATGAGTATTTCCCAAATCATATAACATCATGTGTCACAAAAAGGTCAACAATTTGGTCAAACAGGGGAGAAATTACCAAACAAATAGGAAATGCATTCAAAAATTCCAGAAATCTCCACAAGTATTCTCAACATGCACAAGTATCTTCATGCAAAAATCCAAACCATTTTGAGTTTAATAAGCATGGGAATTAAAATCATGAAGTTGGACATGAATGGTGTGACACAAATTGTCACACCTCTATTCAAAAAATCATATGTCATCAACCAGCAATGATAACATTACAAACTCTATACCAAAATCACCATGAGCATGTCTAGTTTAAGCACAAAAAATTTGAGAGGCATTGGATTATGTATCATCATTTCACAAGCAAAATGGCAAGGCATACACAAAACGGACACACATGAACAAACCCTAGCACACTTAAAAATCCACACGTGCAAAAAATCTGGAAAAATCACCATAATAAACTAGAGATCATGTGGAGCAATTCACAAAAAGTCCCATGTAATTTGGCCAAGTATTGAGTGACTTATGAATTTTCTAAGATTGCCATGCCAAATGAAATAAATATTGAAAAAAGGAAGGGATATAAATGATTTAAATAAAATTAATTCGGACAATGGCATTATTGTAAATACACGGCCACTTAAGTGAAACGCCGCATTTCACTTAAGGGCGTGTCAGTTGGCGATTAGTCACATGGCCAATGAACCAGGACACATGCAGAAGGCACTCCCCAAAACACGATTCTGGGTTTAAACATTAGGGTTTATGCAACAGTAACAAGTTCATCAGCACGATGAACTTTTGTCCCAGATTTTGGAAGTTAGCATACCATTCAACTCATCTAACAGTGCTCATCACTAATCCAACCTTAGTTAACCCTAAATCAAACTATCATGGAAGGACTAAGCAAAACAACTTTTGATAATCAGACTTTAAATCAGTGTATCTCCCTTAACTCTCAACCATTTTTCACGATTCAAAGCTCATTGTACTCATGGCAACAGGATCTACAAGAAGCATAGCATGATTTTAACAATAAAGAGGTTCGAAAGTTTACCTGATTTGAAGAGCAAAGCTGATTTTGGAGTTCTTTGGCCGTGATGAGTTGAAACAGCAGTGCCTTGATGTTCTAGGAGGTGAATGGAAGGATGATTCTAGCTCACTCTTGCTCCATCGTGCTCGAAGGTTAAACTGCCATGTGAGGTATTCAATGGAACAGTAGTGGTTTCTTGCTCTACAGTGATGAAGTAATGCTTGCCAAAGCTCCAAAAATGTTGGTAGATGATGGCACAATGGACAAGAGCACGAGTCCTTTGAAGATTTTTCACAAAAATTCAGATGAAGAAAAATGAGAGGGTTTCTTTTTCAGATCTAGATCTGAGTTGAAATGCAATGCTAAGTGTATTTTCTGTTTTGATTAACCATATATACTCTCTGTTAATGAACCTTGTTAATTGAACTTAAGCCAAACTTTTGTAATTAGTGAAAAGGCATATTTGGACAATTTTGCTAAAACCAACTCATAATGCATGGGGTGCATGCTACAGTGCGAAAATGGGCCTAAACACATCCCAAATATGGTTTCTGAACATTGGCAATTGGTAGAAAGTGTAGGCAAAGCTTAATTTGAAAGTCCATTTTTCAACTCTCCCCTTTTTAATTCAAACCACTTGAAAAAGGCCATTTTGATTGGATGATTTTTGGTGAAATGTGATGAAGAAATTGGATAGAGCATATCAAATGTGACTTGTAGCAGAAAACCTCACTCAATTTGGCCAAATGGTTTGTGAGATATGGTCCTTTGAAGTTCAACATTTTCTGAAAATGATTTGATCATAACTTGCCAACCACATATGAGAAATGAGTGTTCTTGGACTTTTTGGAAAGGTGAGAGCAAGATCTTCAACTTTAATGTTGGACAAAATTTCATTTAAAGCTTGTATGATGATGTAAATTTGAGGAGGAAAACTTTCCATTTTTGGTAGTTTCCAATTACAAGTCACCTGCTATTTTAGGAAACTTTTTGTCTGACTTTATTTTCTTCAATCTTGATCTTTGAAATGTCAAATGAGACTTATATGGACATGAATGAAGCCTTTCAAACCATCTTCCACCTTCAAATCCTTGATTTCAGGCACAGTTGACCACAGTTGACCATAGTTGAATTTCTAGGGTTTCTGGTGGATTGAACAATGACTGATGACTTCTGAGCACCCAATCCTTGACCAAAACACTTCAAGAGGACCCCTAGGTCATGTGAACATGTTGGACCAACCCTAGGGCCTTGTCTCAATGGAAATTGCACTTGCTTGCTTGATTGACTGATCTCCTGACCAGTTTGACCTAATTTTTGTCAGAGGACTTGCACTTGGGCAAATGACAATGCAATGCTATGCAATGGACTATGTTATGTTAATGACCTAATATGAGAATGTATGTACAGAAGGTAGGTGCAAATTTGAGGTGCTACAAATGTAACCCTTTTCACTGTAAATTACCATTTTCATCTTTGTAAAAATCTATGGAGTCTTGTCATTTACAGACTACCATTCTATCAAATAAAGTTGAAATTTTATCCAATTGTTTCAACTCTTATTTATTTCAGCCAATACTTTAAACTTTATTATGATCATTTTTGAAAATTTAAATCTTTTAGTCAAAATCTCTTTTTCTTCAAACATATAAAAGCAAGAACATTCCAAAGCAATTGAAAAGAAATATCAACGGCATTTCGATGGATAACAAGTCCTTGAGTGCGAAACATCAGAGGTTCCCCAAGCATTTAACTCTTCGGGTATCCCTAGACGATTGTGTTAATTTAGTTCCTCGACGGAGTTTTTGATTCCTCAGTGGAGCTCCGTTCCTTTTCCCTAACTGAGTTGGTTAATTCAGGTACCCTGCAGCTTGTCTCCCCCAACAGAGTTTCTGCCCTCGCCAATGGAGTTTGTGTTCCTTCAGTAGAATTGGTTGATCTCTCCAGTAGATCGCATTTGTTTCCCCGCCAATCGCCATTCGACTTGCTCCTCAGTCAGAGTTTCCTCCTAGTTTCTGAGCAGTTTGTTTCCCTGTAATGTTGTCTCCCATTTTTATGGTGTTGGCCTAAAATTCCCCACAGGTTTGATATCTCTTTTTCCTCAGCAAATGTCCTCCTTCCCCAGTTAGGGTTGAGCCTTTTTGGATTGTTGATCTCTCTATTCTCTGGCAGTTGTCTCCATATTTTTTGGATTGACCGAGGATTGTACCGATGATTCAATTTCTTTGCGACACCTTTGTATCCTTTGTGATCGTTATTGTTAGCATAATCATCATATATATACATTCATATAATTTCATGATTGCATATTTGCATATCTGATTAACTTGTTGGTTTGAGATTCTCATTCCCTGTATGGTGGTACTTTATCCTCATACAAATTTCGGTGTCTATCCTCCCTCAATTATAGAGCGTTATCCCCTTAGGCAGAAAGACTTTAACCTTTCTCCTCTTCTCCACTGAGTTGTTTCCTCATGGATGATTATTATTTCAGTTTCCTCCCCAGTTGTTCATCTCGATGGAACCACTCCCCTTGAGTTATGTCCTCATTGGGTTGAGTCTTGCTTCACTGTTTCTTTCTAGCTCTTACCTAGATAGATGCTTTGAATCTCCTAAGAGTTTATTTCCCAGTAACTGGTGATATTCTTTTTAGTTTGCAGTTTGTAACTTCTTGCCCGATACCCGGCAAAAGTATCCCAGTTTTCCCAGCAGTAGAGTCCCTAGTGGATCTGATTCCCCAGAAAGTGTATCCTTAATATGTTCATCCTAACCGGTGACAGATATCTTTCTTTCCCCTGCCCGAGTCTGTCCTTGATATGTTCATCCTAAACGACTATGGATATTCTCACCTTTCGTATTCTACCCAGTAAAAAGCTAGTTGTAATCCCTATTCTTATTCCGCAGAGAGTTAATCCTAGATATGTCCATCCTAGCCAATGACGGGTTTCCTTCTCTTTGCGGTCTTCTACCCAATAACCGGTAGTTATAAATCCTGCTTTTGTCCCCTCCGCAGAGTTTATCCTTGATATGTTCACTTTAACAAGTGACGGATTCTCTCTCTTGGTATTCTACCCAGTAACTGATAGATGTAATCCCTATTTTCTCCCCTCTCAGAGTCTATCCTTGATATGTTCATCTTAATCGATGACAGGTTTTCTCTTTGACGGTATTCTATCTAGCATTCGATAGATGTAATTCCTACTTTTTGTTCAGATGGTTTATCCTTGATATGTCCATCTTAACCAATGACGGATATCCTCCTTGACATTTCCCAGGAAAGTCGATCCTTGATATGTTCATCTTAATCGATGACGGATTTTCTTCCCTGTTGAGTTTATCCTTGATATATTCATCTTAACCGATGACGGATATTCTCACCTTTGGTCTTCTGCCCAATAACTGGTAGTTGTAAATCCTATTTTCCGCAGTTCTCCCCAACAAGGTTGTTCTTACCCAGTAATCGGTAATGAATACTCCCTTCTGTTGGTTCCCAGCGAGTCATCCTTGATATGTTCATCCTCACCGAAGACGGATTTTTCTCTCTGTCAGATCTTTATTATCTCCTCACCCAGTAACAGGTAGTAGATAATAGATTTTTGCTCCTCCTGTGTTGAAGTTTATTTCTTCCCCAGTTGAGAGGAGTGCATATTTCCTTAGTGAAATCGCTTTTCTTGCATGATTCAAGTACTTCAGTTTTAGCCTGGCCTACGCATAACTCCTTTATCCCCCAAACTCTCTGTCTCCCCAGTGAGTTTTCCTTACGAAATATATTATACTCCTGTGGACTTTCAGTCTCTCTGATTTCTTTTCCTTCGTGGCAATATTTCCCCACAGAGCATTAACTTTTACATTCATACCATATGCATCATAAGGTCTCTTAGGGACCAAAATTTGTTTCTATATGTTGTTATTTAAGCCCATTCTACTGAGTCCACATGAAGATTTTAACCTTCGCCTCCTCAGTTAGAATGTCCTTAAATAGGGGCAGCTGTAAGACCCCAATTTTGACCCTAAGATCCCTCATGCAATTTCATCATATGCATTAGCATTGGGATCATACCTTGGCATCCTCCTTACCCCTCTTTCATTAGGTTTGCTTTGGGAGAGATCACCAAGCACTATATGATTGTATCATACTTGTATTTTATCATTGTCACTAACCAAAATACCAAAAATATGTCTTTGTATTTGCCTAACTCATTTGCAGGTAAGGCATGATCCCATTGATTTATCAAGTTCATATCTAGGGTTTGAGACCCTCATGACAAAGAGCACAACCATGAATTGATCCAAGAATGGTTATGAGCATCATATATGAGTTCTATTGATTCCTACATGTTATATTGATAAAGTTTTCTTCAAGAGTTTGAGGGTGATTTGCCTTGGAAACCCTAGTATGATTGGGTATCTTGAGTAACTTCTCCATTAAGTTATCTCACCAATTGATCAAATTTCTCAAGGGACACTTCTAAATTCATCATCTTATGCATATATGATCTACCGTGAGCCTAGAAAGTCAAGAGAATTGAAGATTATCAAGTTGGTTGATAGTGGTTGGCCAGATGAATTCATTTGATCAAAATTGGGTCTCCCTAGACCCTATCTCCTACAATTTTTACCATATGAAAATGATTCCAAGATAAAACTTACTCTAAATGACATTCCAAACAACTTTCATGTTGAGACCTAGAGCTAGTTTTGCTTGGAAAATCATTTTCTATGTTGAAACATTATAGGTCATTTTGTATAGACCCTAATTTGAATGTCAACTTCCCAAAGCCATAACTTGCTCAATTTTTATGAGATAAAATATTTACAAGTTGCACAATCGGATTCAAGGTGTCTACTTCAACGTTGATGTTTGGAGTGAGATCTAATTCAACTTTTATGAGCATGTGGTATAAGGTTACGTTATAGGTCGCTTTTGACCTATACCATTGAACAAGTGATTTTTCCAAACATCAAAAATGAATAACTCTATCATTTCAAATCCAAATGACAAGAAATTGGTGACCATTTTGAATGTCTTTGAAAAAGATACAACTTTGATGAAGACACCTTTCTCATTTGTGAAATTATGGTATCAGATATGAGATGTCGAAGGTAATGTCACAACACTAATATCTAAACAATATAAACAGGATAAAAGATAAAGAACAGTAATGCAAGTGACACAAGAAATTTTGAACCCAGTTTGGTGGAAACTCACCTACGTCTGGGGGATACCAAGCAAGGAAGGAAATCCACTAAACGTAATTAGTTCGAAGACTCTCAGTAAACAACTTCAAGTTACAGTCTTTTCACCAAATATCTACCCGTGTGATTTCTACCTAAGAACTCTTAGATATGAGATCCTACTCACTCCCCCTCAATCACAACAGTGATATAAAACAAGAATTACAATGAAAAGAATGCACTCTTCAAGAACACATACTTGATCTTGCTTAAAAGCTTCAATCAAGTAAACACACACTCATGCTTCAAAGCTTAGAGTGGACAAGTTATAACTCAAAAGTCAGTCCAATTCAATCATCTATGGATGAATGAATGGCTCACAATACACATGACCACACAAGACTAAAACCCTTATTCTCTCTTAATATTTCATTCGTTATTTCTTGTGTGTAAAACCAGGTTTGCCATGTCCTTTATATAGAAGTGTTTGGCTGGGCTTGGACATCATAAAACCCTAAAACTATTTTCCAATCATATCTTCTCATGACAGCTGATAATATCTCGTTGGAAAATAAGTCAATCTGGTTGTAATTACTGATTGAATGGCGCGTTCAAACATCACATCAATCACACAATACATAAAATTCAGACTGAATGTTCTGTATACAAATGTCATGACATCGGGTCTGACATCTCAGCAAAATCCTGCACATTCACATTTAAACACCCTACAGGTACATGTTATCTTATGTCAAGACAACACTTGTGACAACTTCTGAACACTCTAGGTTTTACCAAAAAAATTTCCAATACACATAACCAACAATTTGAAGTTCACATAAAAAGTTAAGCAAGGTGGAATATTGGGATATATGGCTTGACACTTAAAAAAAATTTCAACATGTTTAAATTTCCAAACTTCCACCTCAAAATTCATCATGATACAAGCTTCAAATGGAAAAGTGTTAAAAATGAAAGTTGTTCCTCTTGATCTAACCTTTCCAAAAAGTCCAAGTTCATCCAATTTTGAAAAACAAAGCTATACAAGCTGAGATAAAAATCCGGAGAAATAAAAAAGAACCCAAAAAATACATCAAGGCATCAAAACATGACTACCAAAATAAAACACCATCAGAACATCCAGAACATCACATCATCAGAAAAGTGGGGAACGATCTTCAACAAAACTCAGTCAGAGGAGCTTGCATCTTCATCAGCTTCAGAACCAGAACTGCCACTTGATTCATCTTGAGATTCAGACCTCTCACTAGAGGTTTGGGCTTCTATTTCCTTGACCTATCCAACATTATCTCTATCAGCTTGCTCAAAGCTATCAATTAGAACCTCCAAAGCTTCTTTCCTGGATTTAGCTACCCTTATCCCAGTCTCCAATTCCTTACAAGTTTCTTTCAATACAACAATCATACCACCTTTTGAGGTTGTCTTCTTCATAGCAGATGTCATGACAATGTCATTCACATGACTTCCTTCAAATAAGTTGTAATGAACTGACATGGGAGGTTTTCTTCTACTAGGAAGATCATTTGTGCTTAGAATTCCAGGTTGTTGGCTCAGGATTATCCTACAAATCATTGAGGGAAAAGTTATGGGCAGCTTCACTGCATTTGTTGAAGCATGTTTGACAATTTGTTCAAACATGAATCTACCATAATCAAAATTCAGCTTGGTTCCAATAGCAAATATGAGCCTTCCAAGACCATTTGAGATTGTAGATATGTGATTGGTTGGTATCCAATTTGCTGACCCTATCTTGTGCAAGATAGCATATTTCATAGTTAGCTTTCCAGCAGGGAGATGCTTCTTGCTAGGTCACTCCTTGACCTGTCTAGCAGTTATTTCCCTACAGACCTCATTGTCTGTGGCTTCTAGTTCACAAGCTACTTATGTTCCTCTTCCTAGGAACTTATTAATCACAGTTGGAGAAAAATTGATACACTTCCATCTAACAAACACCTTACAAAACTCTTTGTTGTTTTTATCAGCAATGTCCTCAGGGATGTTCACCACAAATTCTTTAACCAGACCCTCAAAACACTGAGATAACCCAGTAACAGTTTTCATTAATCTAGAAGACTTACTCCGGTCCATGACCTCTTTAACCTCCATGGCATCTTTGCCCAGTTCTCTTTCCACAACCACTCTCCTTTGGATTACAAACTTCCATTTTGCTGCTCCATCTTCAAGATGGAAGGAAATATTATCCAAGTGTACAACAACAACTTTTGCAGGCGATTTTCTAACAGTTGTCCTCTTGATAGGAGAGATGTCAGGGACATCATCTTCAACATCTTCATCTGAGTCAGAACTTTCTCTTACTTTTCTCTTCTTCACCTCCATTTTTTCCAAGACTTTGAGGGGCCTACAGTGGTATCCTTCTTAGCAGTTTTGGCTGTCATCATCTCATTCATAGACCTACTCTTTCTGGTCTTCATCCTCTTAGCTACACTAGGCTTCAAGTGATGAACCAAGCTATCATCTTCATCATCCAAGCTCTCATCTTCCAGGTCAATCACCTTCTTAGCAAAGTCAAGCTTCTTAGACTGAGAAGCATTGGCAGTAGGTGAAGGATGTTGTGACATCTTATTGTTCTTGTGGAAAGGTTTCTAATTCCCTAGTAGAGAAGGTTTATGAAGTTGAAGGAAGGTGGAAATGTTTGAGTAGAGGTTGCGTGTGAAAATGCTATAGATGGAAGTTCCAATACTAGGTGATGATTTACCATAAATTGGGCACTTTCTTTTAAGTGGGCAAACAATATTTTTATTACCTTTTTCACTCCAAATTAATTGCTATAAATTCTCATAGATACAAATACCTAATTTCCCTCTTAGATATTCAAATTTATTAGCATCCAAAGCCTTTGTAAATATATCATCTAATTGGATTTCAGTAGTAACATGCTCCAGGGCTATGATTTTCTCTTCCACTAGTTCTCTAATAAAATGATGATGAATATCAATATGTTTTGTCCTGCCGTGCTGAATAGGATTCTTAGAAATATTTATAGCACTCAGGTTGTCACAATACAATGTCATGACATCTTGCGTGACATTGTATTCAGTCAGCATTTGTTTCATCCAAACCAGTTGAGGACAACTACTTCCAGTTGCTATGTATTCAGCTTCAGCACTGGACAGAGACACCCAATTTTGTTTCTTACTAAACCATGATATTAAGTTGTTCCCCAAGAAGAAACATCCTCCTGATGTGCTTTTCCTATCATCAGCACTTCCAGCCCAGTCAGCATCACATTATCCAGTCAGCATAGATCCAGATCCATGAGTATACAACATCCCATAGTGATTGGTGCCATTGACATATTTTAGTATCCTTTTCACTTGGTTTATGTGTCTGACTTTTGGTTCAGCTTGATATCTAGCACAAACACCTACAGCAAAAGCAATGTCAGGTCAACTTGCTGTGAGATATAGCAGACTTCCTATCATGCTTCTATAGAGACTTTAATCTACACTAATACCATTTTAATCTTTGGAGACTTTCAGATGTGTAGGAGAAGGTGTCCTTTTATCACTTGCATTCTCCATGCCAAACTTCTTAACAATGTTTTTTGCATATTTGCTTTGAGATAGAAAGATAGAATCTTCCAGCTGCTTGACTTGTAGCCCAAGAAAATAGGTCAGCTCTCCAACAAGGCTCATTTCAAATTCAGACTGCATTTGTTTAACAAAATGTTCGACCATCTGATCTGACATCCCACCAAACACAATATCATCCACATATATTTGAGCCACCATGAGTTTTCCTCCTTCATTCTTAACAAATAGGGTCATGTCAATGCCTCCCTTCCTGTATCCATTGTTAATGAGAAACACTGTGAGTCTATCATACCAAGCCCTAGGAGCTTGTTTCAAACCATAGAGGGATTTCCTCAGCTTATACACATGTTTTAGAAGATTTGGATCTATAAATCCTTTAGGTTGTTCAACATACACTCCCTCATTTAAGTAACCATTCAAGAAGGAACTTTTTACATCCATTTGGAACAGTTTAAACTTCAGAATACATGCCACTCCAAGTAATAGTCTAATGGACTCAAAGCGAGCTACAGGGGCAAATGTTTCATCAAAGTCAACTCCTTCAACTTGAGTGTATCCTTGTGCTACTAATCTTGCTTTATTTTTAGTAACCACCCCTTGTTCATCAGATTTATTCTTGTAAACCCACTTTGTTCCAATGACATTTATTCCTTCAGATCTTGGAACCAGTTCCCATACTTCATTTCTCTTGAATTGGCCTAACTCTTCCTGCATGGCATTGATCCAGAATTCACCAGTCAAGGCTTCCTTGACATTCCTAGGCTCAATCTTGGACAAAAAACAGCCATGTGAGATCACTTCCCTTGATCTAGTTGTGACCCCTTTATTTTGGTCTCCTATAATGAGATCTTAAGGATGATCATTATGAATTCTGATAGAGGGTCCCTTATTAATTTTGTCAGCTTCAGGTTCATCTTGAGTGAGTTCACTCTCATTACTTTTGTCTGGGAAATCAGCTGAGGGATCATTTAGGGATGTCTCAACATCGCCTGTGACATCAGTATGTTGGTCATCAACCACAACATTGATAGATTCCATCATTACTTTTGTTCTGGAATTAAAGACTCTAAATGCTCTGCTATTTGTTGAGTAGCCCAGAAATATTCCTTCATCACTCTTGGGATCCATCTTCCTTCTTTGTTCACGATCAATCAAGATATAACATTTACTACCAAACACATGGAAGTATTTGACTGTAGGTATTCTCCCTTTCCAGACTTCATATAAAGTAGTAGGAGTCCCTTTCTTCAAGGTTACTCTATTGTGAACATAGCAGGCTATGTTCATAGCTTCAACCCAGAAGTAGTAGGGCAATTTCTTAGGATGAATCATAGCTCTGGCTGATTCTTGGAGAGTTCTATTTTTCCTTTCTACCACACCATTTACTGAGGAGTAATGGAATATGAGAACTCATGACTAATTCCTTCTGATGCACAGAATCCAACAAATTTGTTGTTCTCAAATTCTTTCCCATGGTCACTTCTGATTCTGATAACCTGACTTTCTTTTTCACTTTGAAGTCTTAGACAAAGATCTTTGTAGACTTCAAATACATCAGATTTTTCTCTTATACAATTGACCCAGGTGTATCTGGAAAAGTCATCCACCACCACATAAGCATACTTTTTCCCACCAAGACTTTCCACCTCCATGGGTCCCATCAAGTCCATGTGGAGAAGTTCCAGCACTCTGGAAGTGGTGTCATGTCTAAGCTTCTAATATGACATCTTTGTCTGTTTTCCAATCTGACATTCTCCACAAACTCTTCCTTCATCAATCTTCAAGTTTGGAATTCCTCTGACAACTTCAACAGATATAATCCTCTTCATTCCTTTAAGATGCAGATGGCCCAATTTTTTGATGCCATATCTTCTTTGGCTAGAGTACACATGGATGAATAACCAGTTTCTTGAGAACTCCGCATATAGAAGTTGTCCTTAGACCTGAATCCTTTCATGATCACTTCATTTTCTTTATTAGTAATCTGACATTCAGTTTTTGTGAAGTTTACAGTTAGACCTTGGTAACATAGTTGACTGATGCTTATTAGGTTTGCAGTCAGTCCTTTAACAAGTAGGACATTGTCAAGGTTAGGGACTCCATGGACGTTTAGCTTTCCAATCCCCTTGATTTCACCCTTTGCTCCATCACTAAAGGTTACATAGCTGGTGGCATGAGGATGAAGGTCAGTTAGCAGGTTTTTGTTTCCAGTCATGTGTCTGGAGCATCCACTGTCAAAATACCAGTCTTCTTTGGCTGAAACTCCGAAGGAAGTGTGAGCTATCAGGTTAGTAACACCAGTTCTAGGAACCCATTGTTTCCTGTTGACAGGGATGTGATGTTTGGGTCTAGGTTGATGATGAGAAGGACTAGGATAGCCATACAACTTATAGCAGAATGGATTTATGTGGCCAAATTTTCCACAGTAATGACATCTCCATCTTTGGTGTTTTCCTTTATGCTGTCTTTTCTTGTGATGTTATGACACATGATGTGACATCTTTGATTTGCTACCAGTGTGACTACACTCAGGTTTGGATTCATTGAACCCAAGGCCAAACTTGTCTCCTACCATTTTTCCAGTCTAGAGAATTTTGTCTAAGGTGTCAGATCCATTGTTCAGCATTCTGACATACTTTGTCATCTCATCCAGTTTGGAGTTCAAGAACATTGTTTCAGTCTTCAACTTAGAGATGGTTTCCAAGTGTTCTGCCTTCTCATTCTCCTATTGTGTTATCACTTTCTTCTAACTTTCCACTTGTTGACACACTTCTTCACTTCTGTGACACAACTTTCTGTAGGTAGTGGCTAACTCATCAAAGGTTACTTCATCATCACTTGAGTCTTCATCAGAACCCCATCTTCCAATCAAGGCAGTCACAAGATTTGCAGACTCTCCTTTTGTTTCACTTTCATCAGACCAAGTAGCAGTAAGTCTCTTCTTCTGTTTCTTGAGGTAGGTCCCACATTCAGCTCTAATGTGTCCATACCCATCACATTCATGGCACTGAACTCCTTTTCCTTCTTTGGAATTTTCATCAGATCTTATTCTTCTACCAACATTATTGGACCTACTGATGCCATATGATATGTTCTTGACATTAGACTTAGACCTTACATCCATCTTTTTCAGAAGTTTGTTAAACTGTCTTCCCAGCAATGCTACATCATTTGCCAGATCTTCATTAATATCTTGACCACTTTCTTCCTCTTTCTCTTCAGTGTTTGACATGAATGCTATGCTTTTGACTTTCTTTTTAGATCCATCACACATTCCCAACTTAAATGTTTGGAGGGATCCAATTAGCTCATCCACTCTCATATTGCAAATGTCTTGAGACTCTTCTATGGTTGTCACTTTCATGGAAAACTTTTAGGAAGTGACCTGAGTATTTTCCTCACTAGTTTTTCATCTGACATCTTCTCACCCAGGGCTCCTGAGGCATTAGAAATTTCAAGGATATTCATGTGAAAGTGATGAATGTTTTCATCTTCTTTCATCCTTAAATTTTCGAACTTGGTAGTGAGCAGCTGCAATCTAGACATCTTCACTCTAGAGGTGCTTTTATGAGTGGTTTTGAGAATATTCCAAGATCTTTAGCCACCTCACAGTTGTTCACCAATCTGAAGATGTTCTTGTCAACCCCATTGAATATAGCATTTAATGCTTTAGAGTTTCCAAGGGCTAGATCATCCTCCTCCTTGGTCCATTGTTCCTCAGCCTTCATCTCAGTTGTAGCTTCTCCTTCCTTAGTAATAACTGGATGTTCCCAGCCTATTAAGACAACCTTCCAAGCCTTATTATCCAAAGATTTCAGGAAGGCTACCATTCGAGGTTTCCAGTAGTCATAGTTGGATCCATCCAGAATGGGTGGTCTGTGAACAGATCCTCCAGCTTAATCCATAGTACCAGAAAGTACCGTCCCTAGACCTTACCCAGAACCAGAGCAAGATGCCTGCTCTGATACCAATTGAAATTCTGGTATCAGATATGAGATGTCGAAGGTAATGTCACTACACTAATATCTGAACAATATAAACAGGATAAAAGATAAAGAACAGTAATGCAAGTGACATAAGCAATTGTTAACCTAATTCGGTGAAAACTCACCTACGTCAAAGACTCTCAGTAGACAACTTCAAGTTACAGTCTTTTCACCTAATCTCTACCCGTGTGACTTCTACCAAAGACCTCTTAGATATGAGATCCTACTCACTCCCCCTCAATCACATCAGTGATATAAAACAAGAATTACAATGAAAAGAAGACACTCTTGAAGAACACATACTTAATCTTGCTTAAAAGCTTCAATCAAGTAAACACACACTCATGCTTCAAAGCTTAGAGTGGACAAATTACAACTCAAAAGTGATTCCAATTCAATCATCTATGGATGAATGAATGGCTCACAATACACACGACCACACAAGACTAAAACCCTTATTCTCTCTCAATATTTCGTTCGTTATTTATTGTGTGTAAAACCAGGTTTGCCATGTCCTTTATATAGAAGTGTAAAACCCTAAAACTATTTTCCATTCATATCTTCTCATGACAGCTGATAATATCTCGTTGGAAAATAAGTCAATCTGGTTGTAATTACTGATTGAATGGCGCGTTCAATCATCACATCAATCACACATAGATTAGCATAAAAAACACAATCACATAATACATAACATTCAGACTGAATATTTTGTATACAAATGTCATGACATCGGGTCTGACATCTTAGTAAAATCTTGCACATTCACATTTTAAACACCCTGCAAGTACATGTTATCTTATGTCAAGACAACACTTGTGACAACTTGTGAACACTATAGGTTTTACCAAAATTGCTTCCAACACATAGAACCAACAATTTGAATTTCACATAAAAAGTTAAGCAAGGTGGAATTTTGAGATATATGGCTTGACACTTAAAAAAAAATTCAACATGTTGAAATTTCCAAACTTCCACCTCAAAATTCATTATGATACAAGCTTCAAATGGAAAAGTTTTAAAAATGAAAGTTGTTCCTCTTGATTTAACCTTTCCAAAAAGTCCAAGTTCATCCAATTTGGACAAGAATTGAATAGGCTGCGCATGGCTTGAACTTTGCATCATCATTTGGCAAAGATCAAACTTCTAATTGTCACACACACTTGCCTTGCAATCCAAGTTGATTTCAGACTCTCTCACACTCATTTGTGGACCTAAAGCAATGATCTCATGGGCCTGTACACGCCCGTGCATCCATGCATCATCCATTGCCAATTTTAGAAAGTGATTTAGAAGGTGAAATTATCACATGATGTAGCTATAAATAGAGCTCCATATGCTCAAAATTCAACACACATTCGCGCCAGCTTTGATTCTAGACCCCTAACCCTTCCATTTGAGAGGATAATCTTGAGAATTTCATCTTGAAATTGAGTTTGAATCTCACTATTTTGAGATTCAAAACTCCAGGGATCCAAGACCTTTTGTGCATTTCATTCTACTTCTGCAAGCATTCTGAGTGAGATCAAGCACGAGCCAAGGCAAGAACAGTTGAATCCAGACCTACATTGAAGGTATTTTCCAGAAAATTTCATCTCTTCGTTTCTCTCTCAATCTTGCTCAATTCTCTTGATTCTTTGGTTGTCTGAACTCCTACCAATGTAGGCAAGAAGATTGAGTTGCTTAGAGGTCAAATCGAAGCAACACAGTTGACACACCTTAAAATTCAACTCCTCATATCTTTCTATATGTGAGGAGTTAGTTAAAATTGAGGTCAGATTCGTGCTCTACACCATTTTTTCTTTCAGATCATGTCCTCCTTTTTCTTTTTTTTGATGGTGATGAGTGAACCAGTCCGGCCAAGGTCACCGGAGAAGATGACAAGCCTTTGGACGCCGGTGATGTGTTGGCACGGTTCAGAGCCATTGATCTCTTTTAAATTGTTTTAATCTCGTGCGTTGTTTTTAATTACCATGCATGTGCCACGTTGACTCAAGTCCATCATGGAACGCGCGCTGGTGGCCACTTGATCTGCCACCTTAATTAATGACGAAGATCAAGTGGTCCACGTTTTTTCTGATTATTTAAATTTCATTTTAATTACTTTATTTTCATTAATTCATATTAATTTTAATATTGATCCAAAAAATATGACAGTTTCACCAAAAAAATTCAAATAATTTCCTCTTTCATATTCTGAATTAAAATTATTTTTTGGATCATTATTAATGTTTTTCATGATTTAATTGATTTTTCATTTGTTTTTAATTGTTTAAAAATACTTTAAAGTCTTCAAAAATTCTCAAATTTTTTCTCCAAGGTCCTTTGACCTTTTTTTACCATTGATAAATCTCATGGCCATTTATTTGGTGTTTTGATGAGGTTTTAGGTTTTTGATAAACCATATTTAATTTAAGTGTATTATTTTAGTATGTTTAATTTGAATAAGTGCCAAATAACTTTGTTGACCAATTGTGATGACTTGTTTGTGTATGACTCATGTTGTTAGGCCTTGGTCAAGGTTGATTGGACTTTGTCAAGTTAATATCATTGGATTTAGGGGATTGATGGAATGTACATTCCATCTCCCAAAATGAATGGATGATATTAATTTGGTAAAAGTCCTCCGTTTATCAATTTGAGTTTTCATCTATTCCCCTGCCTCTTCATCTCATTCCCTTTCTTTATGCATTCATCTCATTTGGCATATGATATCTCAAAATCCTAAAGCTAGTTGATTGAAAAATTAACATGAGTATGGATGAGATTAGGCCACACTTATTGCATATTATTTTTGTGGGTGGTATGTTTCATGAGCATAGTCCATAATACTATGTGTCTAACATGCATTAACAAAAAAATTCTATTGCTCGGCCTCAAATAGTTGTGACTTCTACATAAGTCCAATTACGATTGCTTAACATAGCGTTAAACTTGTGACGTAAAAGGCATAACATTGTAGTTAGTAAGATTGTAAGTCTCCCATCTTTCATGGTATTGTGTGGAAACTTGGCCTTTTTTCCTTCCTTTGGAAGATGTCTTGGCTCAAGGATCCATGCTTGTGATAAGTGGGTTGAGTGTTCTCCAAAGAATGTCTAAAAATGAAAAGCAAAAGCAAAATAATACTAACTTCTAACCTATTAACTACTAACTTTTAATTTCAAGCCATTTACTTTAATGTCATTTAATTCTAGCTTTTATAAACTTGCCATTGTTCATATCATTCTAATTGTTTATGTTAATGCAATTTTCACTTTGTCCACTTGGACCATATTGTGTGATATATCTTGTTTGTGTATACTTTGCTTGTTTGTGTGGTCTTTGACCATTAATGTACATAATAACAACAAAAATCCAGAAAAACATTTGTGTGAACTGTTGGTTTGATCTTGGACAAATGGACTTAGAACTTAGGCAACATTCCTATGCTAAAGGACTTGGCCAATGCCAACTTGTTAAGAAACCAAGTGCTTGCAATTTGAAACTTCATCTAATGCATCATTCAAGATCCCCCTGAGTTCATCTGCAACATGATCATTGTGAAGCTGTTATTTTAAACCTGTGACTGGTGGAATTCATCTGTTACATGGGCTATTTTGAAGAAGATCATGGAATGGCTAAAGCTTGGATGTGGCTATATTTATTCGATGCCTTTGCTCTTCAAGATAATACAATTGTGCATTTGTGTGTTGCTTGATTCTAAAAAGTCCAAGGGAATTCTGGGTTTCTATTGACATTCTTGTCTATTGG
This sequence comes from Lathyrus oleraceus, assembly GCF_024323335.1. NCBI lineage: Eukaryota > Viridiplantae > Streptophyta > Magnoliopsida > Fabales > Fabaceae > Lathyrus > Lathyrus oleraceus. The sequence continues at coordinate 153,129,658 of NC_066584.1, read as the reverse complement.
ATTGCTACCCATTTGGTCAGATCTTTTCAACCCTTAACTTTTAATTTTGTGCATAGGATAGTCCCTTCGTCTTCTCCCCATTTCTTTAATTTCAAAATCTCTCCCTCCCTTTTTCAAAATTTTCTTTGATTGAACTTATTTTATTATAAACTTTGACCACTTTGCAAAAAAGATAGAAACTTTGGCCTTATGCCATTGCATTTTCAAACTTCTTTTCTTAAATCAAACTTGTAAATAAATTTAACTATACTTGGCTTAAAGTTTCAAAAATCCAAAAAGAACTAACTCATTCAAACTTTTTCTTGGGCCTTTATGCCTTTCAAACCAAATTTTTGCTAAAAGCAATGCATCCACTTTGAAATTTGTATCACGAACTACGAGGTTTTGATCCCTCATTTTTATGTTGGTACGTAGGCACAAGACCGAAGGTCTTGCCAAACACAAAAATATAATTAATGAATTCTTTTCTCATCACCCATTCTATTTGTTTGTAAATATCATTTTTTACCAAATACACATGCACACAAAAAGGGCTCCCTAGGAGTACCTAGGACACTTTGGGTGCTAACACCTTCCCTCTATGTAACCAACCCCCTTACCTGTAATCTTTGACATTTTATTAGTTTTGATTTGAAAACTTCTAACCTTTTGGGTTTTGTTCGTACTTTTTCCCTTTTCCCTTGGAAACAATAAAAGCACGGTGGCGACTCTTGTTATTTGATGTCTAGCTTATCCATAGCCTGATGATCATGAATTTACCGCTACAGAAATTAAGTGGCGACTCTGTTGGGGAGTAGTCTCCAGTGGGTTTAGCCTACTTTTTGTGTGTATATATTGTCTATATGTGATGTTTGTATATATGTATATGTGATATAATATGCTTGTCGTGCTTGGTGATCTCTGAGTGGTGAGATAAGTTCTAACCCAAACTTGAGTGAAATTAAGATAGGAGGATGGTATAGTCATGTTCGACTTGTGTGGAGTAGTCCTTAACAAGTTGGCTTGAGATCCATCTACTCAGTGGAGACTCTTTTGGATTTGAAAATGTCACACAAGTATTTATGGTTAGACATTACTATCTCTAATTTGGGTCTGATAAGCTGAGGACCGTAGAACATTTACCCCCTCTTGGCCTATTTAGGACGTAGTGCGAAAACTGTTCAAGTGTAGACTTAATAACAGTTGTTACGCGATACTACACTACGACGAGTTTCTCTTGAGAATATTATGGGTCGATGAGTCAGTCATCTTAACCTGTAATATTCGACAGATGGAATTAAGATTCTGGGAACTTTTTAGAACATGATTTACAGGTTTTTATCCTTAGTTCACTCCTTGGGGATGATTCTTACCCAGACTCCATGCTCGTGACTTGCAACAAACCCTTAATTCTTGGTTGATCCAATCAAGTCTTGTCAATATTAATGGAACTTGGGTGTTGATAAGGTGTAAACCATAATCCACCAAAATGGATGATTGATCTTGAAAATGACTTGATTCATCCCTTGACCTTTGTTTGCCTTGTGTGTGATCCCTTATTTGTGATTGTTGCATTATGCATTCATGCGCATCATAACGTTCATCACACGAATATTTCAAGGAACTAAGGTATCACTTGCAAATATTTTCAGACCATGGATTATGGACGAAGGAACACTAAGAAGTACAGTTTCAGATGTCCCGACTTGAAAGAATTAAGGAAGCTTGCATCTTTTGTATTAGATCCCTTGGACTTCAAACAACATCATGGGAAGATTTTGTCTATCTTGTCTTTTGATGTGGTTGAAGGACTTTTGAGTGTACTAGTGCAGTTCTATGATCCTCTCTACCGTTGTTTCACTTTCCCAGATTTTCAGCTTGTGCCTACCTTGAAGGAGTATTCTCATCTTTTTGGGATACCTGTTTCTAGTAGAGTACCTTTTAGTGGATTGGAGGAGATTCCCCGATCTAGTATTATTGCTGAAGCTCTTCCTTGAAGAAGTCTGAGATAGAGGCTTATTTGGTGAAGAAAGGAGGGTTATTTGGGTTTCCATCTGACTTTCTCATCAAGGAAGTTTCTGCTTTTGCTCAAGCCGGTAGTGTGGATGCTTTTGAAGATATCTTTGTGTTGCTCATCTATGGATTAGCTTTGTTCCCTAACATTGACGGTTTTGTTGATGTTAACTCCATTAGACTTTTCTTGATTGGGAATCCTGTGCCTACTTTGTTCGGTAATATGTATTTATCTTTACATCTAAGGAATTCTAAGGGTGGTGGAACCATTATCTGTTGCATTCCTCTTCTGTACAAGTGGTTTATTTCACAGTTGCCTTAGACACCTTCTTTTATGGAGAACAAACAATGTCTAAGGTGGTCTCAGAGACTTATGTCTCTCACTAATGATGATATAGTTTGGTATGATCCGTCTTTGAGCAGTTTGGAGATTATTGATAGTTGTGGTGAATTCTCGAATGTTCCTTTTATTGGTACATGTAGCGGGGTATTCGTTACCTTTAGATTTAATGACTAAATCAAAAGTAAATCATAGAATTCGAGTCGCCACCGCATTTCTATTTATCCAAAGGAAAGGTTAGAAAGCGAACAAAAACCGAGAAGTTTTATCAAATCAAAAACTAATAAAAATGTCAGAGATCTGGGTAAGGGGGTTGGTTATGCAATGGGAAGGTTTTAAGCACCCAAAACATCCTTAGTACTCTAAGGGAGCCCTTTTTGCAAAGTTGTATGGTAGGTTGGTATTTGTGAAAATATTTGTGCAAACATGATTGGGGAGATGAGAAAAGAATATACATATTATTTAAAATTTTGTTGTTTGAATGGATAAACCCATTGCCTTCGTACCATCACAAAAGGTAGGATCAAAACATCGTAGTTCGGGGTAAAAATCTCAAAATAAGTTGGTGAATTGATTGGTCAAAAGCCTTAAGGTCTTTTGTTATCAAAGGGAGAAAACTCAACCTAAACCATAATCCACCATGTGAGGAGAGCTTCAACATACTAGTGAGGGATCTACCCTATAATAAGTATGTAAGACTTATAGTCCAGTCACTAAGGATAAGGTGAGGTTTACATCAACCACTATGATAACTCAAACATATGACTAATGTTTATGAAAAAAAGATTTTAACAAAGGTGGTCATTGGAACCACAAAAGAAAAACTTGAGTGAGTTGTATTTACAAATTATAAGTATTCACAAAATGAAGTCAAAGTTGACTTAAGGTTCAATTCAAAATGAGTATTATGAAAAGAATTTGGAAAATCAAAGGCATAATGCCTAGGTTTCTAGTTTTGAAAACGATGTCAATGTTTGCACAAAATGAGTTTGGTTTGGGTTAGAGTGGAGAGAAGAAGAGAAGGGCTAGTCCTAAAAATGCAAAGATGAGAGTAGAGAATAAAACCCTTGGAGTTCCTTTCTTGAGATCATAAAGATGATTCAAGTTGCTCCTCTCCTTTGGACTTAGCAATTAACTCAAGCAATCAAACAAATACTCAATCAAGCTCCTAGGATCTTCCAATTGGCTTGTTTCTCTTAACTTGGATGCTCATGACAATGGTCCTTCTAACTAGCTCAAGTTTAGGATCCCTATCACACAAGAACAAACAATCAAAAAGTTCACAATGCAATAAGTGAAATGGATAAAGAGGGAGTTTAGATTAGGGGTCCTTTCAATTCATCTTCAGGATTTAAGCATTCTAAAGGCATGAGGCCTAGTTGTTCTTCAACAAATTTAGCATTCTAAAGGCATGAGGCCTAGTTGCTCTTGAACTCCATTAAGCATAGGTGAGGTCCTAACTCTAAGTCTTTTATCCTTTTTGCATTGGGTTCTCACAAACAAAGATAAAGTAAGCACAAGGCAATAGTATATTTACACAATAATGTGCTCAAGTGAGCAAAAGGTAAATGGCATAAACATAAACATGAGCTCAAATGAGCAAAGGGAAAAGAAAATAGGAATAAATGATCAAGAAATTAAATTGCATTAAAGTAAATTACAAGAATTAAACGCTTGAATTAAAAGTTAGTCATTAGTAGTTAGTGTTAGTGTGCCATAAGGCAATTTAGCGCTATGTTAAGCAATTGTAAGTGGACTAATGTAGTAGTCACACCTATCTGAGGCCGGTAAATAAAACTATAGGCATATAAACACAAGTTAGAGATCATAACTAGTAAGCCAAGCTACTACAACTTGCCATGCCAAAAGAAAAGAAGAATGACCTTGTATGGATTTCAGGTTCTTTGCTTGACCAAGAAGCAGCCTATCTTGGACACAAAGCAATTCACTTGATCTTTGATCAAGTTGAATTTGATTTGGATCAAAGAAGGTTAAGCCTCTCATATTTCAAGGCTAACCACAAATCATTAACTCATTGGTCAAAAGAAAAAGATGAAGAAAGGAGATGAAGATGGAATGTACAAAATGGAAATTTAAATGACATAACCATAACTCATTGATCAAACATGAATGGAATCAACACCAATCAATGGTAAGCAAAAGTGAAATGAAGATTAGAAGTCAATAAAGGTCAAACATATTTTTGGTATTTTTTGGAATTAAAATAATACATGAAATAAAATGAACAAATTAAGGTCAAACTTCAAATCCAATTTAAATCAACTTGGATAAGTCCAATTGGATCATCATAAGTCTAACATGGTCAAACAAGGTTTGATAAATTTACTCAGCATTTTTTGAAAACAGAAACTAATTTTAAACAATTAAAAATGGAAAAAAATAACATATATGAACTAAAATCTCAAATAAATCTCAAATCACTTAAGAAATTGATGAGAATATTTTTCTTAGACTTATCATCATTCATACATGTTACGAAAACATGTTTGGCATTTTTGAATATCTAAAAGTATTTTAAATGAATTAAAAACAAACAATTCACAAAAGATATTAAATGGAATAACAAAAATAATTAAAAATCATATTATGAAACTAGAATTTAAGAGAAATTTTTTGCAATTGGTCCCATATTTTTGTGATCCCAATTAAAGAAATAATGAATTTTTGAAAATAAATGGATTTAAAGAGAATAAAACAGAAATTAATAAAAGAGAAAAAACAAGAGGCGTCTGATCCATTTCATTAAATGACATGGACATGATCAATGGATCAGACGCGCGCGCACCAAGTACTTGAGTCAAGCGCGAATCATGAAGGATTTAAAAAGTCATAACAATGCAAGGCCATGATTAGATCTGGAGAATTGATCCAAGGGACACAAGGCTAGCCACGTGTGGACGGTGGCGGAAACCACCGTCTTCTCCAGTGAAAAGACAAAATTCGGCCACCAGTTGCAAATTTTGCAACCTCAACTAAAACACGTGATCCTTATACCATATTAAAGTTGGGGTGATGTACATCACCCCTGTAACCTTGGATTGGGCTCTAGATCTCTATGGAAGGAGAAATCAGAGATGGAAAATCCAAGTACTTGATCTGACGTTCAACAATTCACAAAATTAATGCCACCATTGGCTTGCCTCTCACACGAGGACTTCAGAAAACCAAACCAACATAAGGAATGCATAATATATAGTGAGATTCGAAGCAAAACAGTTGGGATGAAAACCTTTGAAGTGCGGCTTTGATGAGCACGATCCAACCAATCCTTTGCTTACAGCTTGATCTTGAAGTCTGGTATGAGAGCTAGGCTGAGGAATTAGTATTGATAATCAGCTGATGTTGTTGAAAATCAAACTTGAAAAAGAGAAATTCAAATTCAAATTCCTTTGGTGAGAGGTTGGGAAATGATTTCAGTAGGGTTTCGTGCGCCTCAGGTTGCCAATTTAATGAAGTGAGGTGCTTATTTATAGATGAAGCTGCAAGGAAAGTGTGATGAAAACCGTGTGCATGAGAATTGGGTCCTCCATGCATGGGCCTGTACAGGCGAATGTGAGGCCCAAAATCCAATGGTTTTGCATGCTGAACTTAAATGAAGTCAGTTTGGACGTGCAGATTGCATCACATTTGCATAGGCTCATATATACATAAAATGATGAATGAAAGAACTTCCCTTGATTGAATTTGATCATAGGTCGAGGTTGCTTCATGGGCAAGGCACAGTCAATGCACAATTGAATTAGGGCTTCCTTGGGAAACAATCCTCAAGCCCTTTGGTTTATCTTGATCAAATTTACAAATTGAGATACTTAGGAGACATATATGATGATTGAGAGCTTTGTGAACCATTGTCATGCTTGCTTTCCTCTTCATCTATCCATTTCTTTGAGTATAGGGGCCTCCTAGGAGCCTTGGATCACATGACTGCTTGAGCTTCAAAACAAAACAAGTTAGTGACATATTTTTGTGCTTTTGGTTAGTAGACAAAATAAGAAAAGAAATAATATACAATTCAAGCAGACTTGGTGGTCTTAAACCAACTCACACAAGTCCCAACCCTAGGGTAAGGAGCCAAGATGCTATGATCCTTGATGCAAATGCAAAGAGCAGTGATATGATGCCATGAGGGATCTTAGGGTCAAAATTAGGATCTTACAGATGCCCCTATTTAAGGTCATTCTAGCCGGAGATATGAAGGTTAAAATATTCGTCTCGACGAGGTATAACGAGCTTAAATAATAACAAAGAGACGAATTTTGGTCCCTAAGAGACCTCATGATGCAGATGTATGCATGCAAAGGTTAATACTCTGTGGGGATATATAGCCACAAAGAAGAAAAAGAGATCAGGAGAAACTGAAAGTCCGCGGGAGTATAATACGTTGCATAAGGAAAACTCACTGGGAGACTGAGACTCTGAGGGGGATAAAGGGAATAAAATGCGTGAGCAGGTTACGACTTGAAACTTGCTGGGAGACACGAGGGGATTCCTAGAAAATAAATCAATGGAAAGACTCGAGTTGACACAAAGATGCACGTATTGGGGAATATGCCAATACCGCAAAACTATCCACAAGGGACACTTCGGATAAAAAATTCGGATTCAGGCAGGGAAGTCCATTAAGGACTCAGTTGAGGAAATAAAAAATGAGGTATTACCGGTTACTGGGCAATAAAGCTAAAAAAAGAGACACGTGATCCAAACACCGGTATAAGGGTGAGGTAACAACATGCTCAGGGTGAGAGAATATCTAAGACCGGTATAAGGGTGAGAGATATCAATCATCAAAAACATCTGAGGAAGACCTAACAAGTATATTTCAACTCAGGAGAATCTGACTCCACAGGGGATAAAAAGTCATAATAGGGAGCAGAAGGAAGGAACACCAGGGATACCGGTTACTAGGCATATAATAGGTGACCAACCAGGCATGAATTGGGAACATCCAATACACTCATCATCCAAAGGGAGGGCGGAAAAAAGCAAACTCGACTTATAGGATGGGCATTCGATTCCATAAGGAAATACGAATCTTACTCAACTAGGGAAGAAAAAGACTTCGACTGAAGAGCGTAAGAGATATATTATCTATTACCGTCAGAACGTAGATAACAGACTGACATGGAAGATTATCCACAACCGGCTACTGGGTTAATAAAGGATAAATCGACCGAAAAGAGAGGAAATTGGGATACCGGAGACTGGGTATAAAATGATGACCAATCCAAAGGAGAAACAATCATTTTCAAACACGGGTAAATGAAAAATGACTCGACGGGGATACATTGACAAAAGCAATGATCCCAAAGATATATCACCGGTTACTGGGTGGTATACTAAAAAAACATGAAGGAGTATCAATACCGAATATTGGATAAAGATAACCAACAAAGAGGGGATTACATCTACCGGTTACTGGGTAGAAAACCACAGAAATAGGACTTACAACTACCAGTTACAGGGTAGAAAGCCAGGACATCCGCTGGGGAAAGAATGATTAATTACTGTGTACTGAGTAATTGATTCACCTGAACCACAGGGAAAGGCAGGGGAAATAACAAGAAAGGGGGACAATCTAGGAATAAACTAGAGAGACACAATGAAGCAAGACTCGACCCAATGAGGATATAACTCCGAGAGTAATTCCATCCCAATACATATTTAGGGAGGAAACTGAAACAATAATCATCCACGAGGACGTAACTCAGTGGGGAATATGAAGGAAAGATAGACACTTTCTGCCTAAAGGCCTGACTCTATATGGGGAGATCAGACGCAAACATCTGTTTGGGGAAGAATGTTTCACCAATAGCAGGAGATATCAAGCAAAGATACATGACAAAGAATGCAACATGAATATCTAAATGCTATAATTATGCATGTATATGCGCGGTTTATGTATGATTAATGCTGACAAACAGACATAACTAACACAAACAGGTCCAAGAAACAATGGACAGACATCCAGTACAACATCTCAAAAGAGACGAGCCAGGCCCATAGGAGAAAATCCAAACTGGTGAGGAGCAACATATGTCAGGAGACACAGACATCAATTGGGGATCAAGTAGATATGTGGATAAGATCAGTTATAGAAGAACTCTACTGGGGATCTTATCAGGCAATAATATGAGATTCTGTGGGAAACAACCACCGAACAGAAACACATCAATCAAGCGTTCTCTTCTAACCGCTGAGGGAACATCTTTGCCACCGGGAGAAGGAACGAATTGCTCCACTGGGGAAAGCTATAGAGTTACCGCCAAGGATTTGTTACTGAACAGACCAAAGATCCGATGTAGAGGAAACTCTAATGGGGAGCTCAACACGGATAAGATTCCATCATAGAAGAAACTCTACTAGGGAACCCATGAAGGGATGGTATGAAACTCTGTGGGGAACAACCACCAAACTGAAGTTCCAACAAATAAAACACTTTCTTTCATATGCTGGAGAGACATCTCTGCCGAGGAGAAAGAAACACTGCTCCGCTGGGGAAGGAAATAAACATCTTCAATACCAGCTCTGCTAGGGGGAAAATATCCAATGAGGAGGGGAATACAAAATATCAGGCTCTGATCGGGCAACTCCACGGGGAAGATTGAAGGCGATCATACTGGGGATAACCTGCTGAGGAGAGGTTATAAACAAAACTGATGAGGATTTCCACTTATACTAGGAATTCCTGCTCACTCTGCGGGAGATTTCCACTCATGCTGGGGAAAAGACCAGCTCCTCGGAAAATAGATAGCATATCAACTTTTATCAATCTATAAGGGATTTTAGGTCAATCCACACAAAGGGATGACAACCATATAATCAATAAAACACAGATGCTAGACTCAAACTCACTAGGGAGTTAAGGATGGAAGTATACACATTTTTGAGAGATCAAGGCCAAAACTCCAAAGTCTCTAGGGACTTGGGGATGTATCACCCTTCTCTGCGCTCATTGAGGAGACAACCTGAAAGATTATGAAAGAGGATACAAACATGCCAGAAATATGAACAAATGTCTTACCCTTTTGGAGATCATACTATCCTTGGGAGAGCACAAAGGATATTCCATTTATCCTCTCAGTCATTGTGAATGTTCACTTTGTTTAAAAACAGTTTATAAAAAACTTTTATTGTTTAAAACAATGATATTTATCAATTAAAACATGCAAACATTTGTTAAACAGAAACAGATAAGAGTGCAGAGAATTGGATAAAGGCTCAAATTTATTTGATAGAATGGTAGTCCGCAAATGGCGAGACTCCATGGATCTTTACAAATTTGAAATTAGTGATAGATATTGGAAAAAGGGCTACATTGAACATAATGACCGTTTCTCCACCAACTCTGAATCCAATGTATTCGAAGCTTCAGTTGACGATGAGTGAGCGAGAATCTCTGACAGATGACAGTTGTAGAACAAAGTCTTATCAGGATGCAGTTACTTGCCAAATCCCTAAGTTTTTCCTAGATTTCCCCAGGGTGAGGTACTCAATCTAGTGGGATATAAATTCTTTCTTTTTTTCTGTCTCTAACTTTTGCCTGGACCTCCCTTTCGGGTTTTCAATCCACCAAGACGCTCATTTTTGCCTAAGCCGCCCTTTCGGGTTTTCAACTTAGCGAGCTATTCTATTTTGACTTTAGGCGAAGTATTTCTTGACTGCATCTGAATTCATAGGACGAGTGAAATCCTCCCCATCCATAGTTGTAAGCAACAAAGCACTGCCTTAAAAGGCTCTCTTAACAACATATGGACCTTCATAGTTTGGAGTCCACTTGCCCCTGGAATCGGGCGCGAAAGACAAAACTTTCTTGAGCACGATGTCACCTTCTCGGAACACGCGGGGCTTAACCTTCTTATCAAAGGCTTTCTTCATCCTTTGCTGATATAACTGACCATGGCGCATGGCAGTTAATCTTTTCTCTTCAATTAAATTCAGCTGGTCATAATGACTCTGAACCCATTCAGCCCCGGTCAACTTGGCTTCCGTCAAGACTCTCATCGATGGGATCTCAAACTCCACGGGGAGCACAACCTCCATGCCATATACAAGAGAGAAAGGGGTTGCCCCTATTGAAGTGAGGACAGATGTACGATAGCCATGCAAAGCAAATGCAGCATCTCATGCCAATCTTTATACGTAACGACCTTCTTCTGAATAATCTTCTTGATGTTCTTGTTAGCAGCTTCAACAACCCCATTCATCTTGGGTCTATAAGGAGAAGAATTATGATGTGCAATCTTGAACTCGCTACACAACTTTTTCATCATCTTGTTGTTCAAGTTAGATCCATTGTCAGTAATGATCTTATCTGGCACACCATAACGACATATGAGTCGATTCTTGATAAACCTCACAACCACCTGCCTTGACACATTCGCATATGACGTCGCTTCAACCCACATGGTGAAGTAATCAATTGCTACGAGAATAAAATGATGACCGTTCGACGCCTTTGGCTTTATCATGCCAATCATGTTAATTCCCCCCATGGAGAAAGACCATGGTGAGGAAATAACATTCAGAAATGTCGGAGGAATATGAATCTTATCCGCATAAATCTGACACTTGTGGCATTTCTTCATATATTTGCAGCAGTCATACTCTATTGTCAGCCAATAGTATCTTGCTTTGAACATCTTCTTTGCCATGGCATGTCCTTTGGAATGAGTACCAAATGAACCCTCATCGACTTCTATCATCAACAGGTCTGCTTCGTGTCTATCCACGCATCTGAGCAGAACCATGTCAAAATTCCGCTTATAAAGCACATCGCCATTGAGGTAGAAACTGCCATATAATCTCCTTAAAGTCTTCCTGTCTTTAACATATGCCTCGGGTGGGTAAATATGACTCTGGAGAAAGCACTTGATATCATAATACCAGGGCTTATCATCTTTCACTTCTTCAACTGCAAATACATGAGCTGGTTTATCCAAGCGCATCACAGTGATATTGGGGACTTCATTCCATAATTTCACCACAATTATCGAAGCAAGCATAGCAAGAGCAACTGCCATCCGATTCTCATCTCGAGGAATATGATGCAAGTCAACCTCAGTAAAGAAAGTTGAAATCCTCCTCGCATAATCTCTATATGGGATGAGGTCGGGCTAATTTGTCTCCCACTCACCCTTAATCTGATTAACAACAAGGGCCAAATCGCCATAAACATCAAGATGTTTGATCCTAAGATCAATACATTCTTCCAAACCCATAATACAGGCCTCATACTCCGCCATATTATTCGTGAATTTGAAAGTTAGCCTTACTGTAAAAGGAAAATGTGTGCCCTGAGGAGTAGTAATCACTGCCCCAATACAATTCCATATTGATTAACAGCACCATCAAACACCATGCCCCATTGGGAACCAGGCTCTGGCCCTTCATCGAGCGTAGGCTCATCGCAATCTTTCATTTTCAAATACAGAATCTCCTCATCGGGGAAGTCGTACTGAACAGACTGATAATCTTCAATTGTTTGATGTGCCAAATGATCAGCCAAGATACTACCTTTAATAGCTTTCTGAGCTCGATACTCAATGTCATACTCAGACAACAACATCTGCCAACGAGCAATTCTCCCAGTTAAAGCAGGCTTCTCAAAGATATACATGATTGGATCCATTTTGGATATCAACCAAGTCGTATGATTTAACATATACTGGCATAAGCGCTTAGCGGCCCAGGCCAAAGCACAACATGTTTTATCCAGCATTGAGTATCAAGACTCACAATCAGTGAACTTCTTACTCAAATAGTATATAGAGTACTCTTTCTTCCCTGATTCATCTTGCTGACCCAATACACAACCCATGGAGTCTTCAAGAACTGTCAAGTACATAATCAAGGGTCTCCTTTCAACTGGCGAAGACAGAATCGGAGGCTCGGACAGATACTCTTTGATACTGTCAAAGGCCTTTTGGCATCCTCGGTCCAATCATGACGCTGATATTTCCGGAGGAGCTTGAATATTGGCGCACATGTGGCAGTCATGTGGGATATAAATCTGGAAATATAGTTCAAGCGGCCAAGAAAACCTCAGACTTGTTTCTCAGTTTTGGGCGCAGGCATCTATTGTATTACTTTGACCTTGGCAGGATCAACTTCAATACCTCTTTCACTGACAATAAAGCCCAACAACTTTCCAAAACGGACTCCAAATGTACACTTGTTCGGATTCAGACGGAGTTTGTACTTCCTCAAACGCTGAAAAAGCTTCAACAAGTGCTTTACATGTTCAACTTCCGTTCTCGACTTAGCAATCATATCATCAACATATACCTCGATCTCCTTGTGCATCATATAATGAAACAAGGTGGTCATAGCTCGTTGATACGTGGCTCTGGCGTTCTTTAAACTGAAGGGCATCACTCGATAACAGAATGTTCCCCAAGGTGTGATGAATGTTATTTTCTCCATATCCTCGGGTGCCATTTTGATCTGGTTATAACCGGAAAATCCGTTCATAAATGAGAATACATTGAATTTAGTTGTATTATCTACCAACATATTAATATGTGGTAGAGGAAAATCATCTTTCGGACTAGCTTTATTCAAGTCTCGATAATCCACACATATTTGGACTTTTCCATCTTTCTTAGGCACGGGCACAATATTGGCAACCCATTGAGGATATGTAGAAGTCACCAGAAATCCCGCATCAATTTGCTTTTGAACTTCTTCTTTAATATTCACTGTCATATCAGGATGAGTTCTTCTGAGTTTCTGCTTCACATGCACACACTCAGACTTCAAAGGCAGAAAATGTTGCACGATATCTGTATATAGTCCAGGCATGTCTTCATATGACCAGGCAAAGACGTCTACATATTCTTGTAGCAACTCAATCAACCCCTTCTTCATAGATTCTTCCAGGAGTGCCCCAATCTTCACTTCGCGAACACAATCTTCAGACCCCAAGTTGTCTGTTTCCAGATTCTCAAGATGTGGTTGAATGATCTTCTCTTCGTGCTCAAGCAGACGGGTAATCTCATCAGGAATATCTTCAACATAATCTTCTTCGACCTCAAATACAGGGACCTCAAAGTTAGGAGATGGTGTTGGATCATTATGTTCAATGGGTTTGATCAACCTGCATAATGATTTTAGATATAAAAGAGATTTCAGATTTCAAACAAGGAAAATCATTATGCAAATGAAAAGATTGATTTTATTCTCTTTTTAGGGTTTTTTAGTGATCACCAATTTCATGCAAAAAGCAAAAAGGGAAAAAATAATTTGGAAAAACAAACATTTAACATGTATTTATTGAATGAATATCATTGTATTAATGTGCCAACAATGTCATTTCTCCTCCTTTTGGCATGGGAGAAGGGTTTTTAAACAAAAGTGAACACATTACGTGGACTTATGGACAACTGTTGGAACATCAACAGCGACCTAGTTATTGCAGACTCTTCCAGGGATGACAATGTTGCCAGAATCTTCCTCTACATCATCTTCCACTATAGCAATAGCCTCTTGGTCTTCGGCCGTGTGGATGAAACCTCCACTCTAAAACAACCCATGCTCATTGAAAGTGCCTGAAGAATACCCTATTCCAGCCCGGGATTTATTGTCTTTCAGCTTAATCATTTGTCCTAAACCAGTAGTTGCACCATGCTCAATGGCCAACTTCGCATCATTGTAGGACGCAAATGAAGAAGTTCCTTTTCTTAAAGGCTCAGCAATAGGTAAGGCTTGGAACGGAGTCCCAACCTCATCCTTAGCATCTATATAATAAAAGGAAGACAAATGGCTTACCAAGAGAGCCTTCTCTCCTCCTATCACCACCAACTTCTTATTCTTGACGAATTTCAACTTTTGGTGTATGGTGGATGTCACGGCGCTTGCCTCGTGAATCCATGGTCTGCCAAGCAAGCAGCTATATGATGGGTGGATATTCATGACCTGGAAAGTGATATGGAAATCACTATGTCCAATCTTGATTGGGAGCTCAACCTCGCCAATCACAGTTTTCTAGATCCATCAAAAGCCTTAACTACCACTCCACTCTGCCTCATGGGAGGCCCCTGATAAGAAAGTTTTTCCATAATGGATTTTGGCAACATATTTATCGATGATCCTGTGTCTACCAACACATTAGACAAGGCATCATCCTTGCAGTTCATGGAAATGTGTAGAGCCTGTAACGGGTATTCGTTACCATTAGAGATATTGACTAAATCCAAGGTAAACTATACAAGTCGAGTCGCCACCGCACTTCTATTTATCCAAAGGAATGGTTAGAAAGCGAACAAAAACCTAAAAGTTTTATCGAACCAAAAACTAGTAAAAATGTCAGAGATCGAGGTAAGGGGGTTGGTTATGCAATGGGAAGAGTTTAAGCACCCAAAACATCCTAGGTACTCCTAGGGAGTCCTTTTCACACTTGTTGTAAGGTTGGTATTTTGTGAAAATTTGTTTGTCCAAACATGATTGAAGAGATGAGAAGAGAATATACAAGTTAATTACAATTTGTGTTTAGATGGATAAACCCATTGCCAACGTACCATCTTAAAAAGATTAGGATCAAAACCTCGTAGTTCGGGGTAAAAATCTCAAAATGAGTTGGTGAATTAATTAGTCCAAAAGCCTTAAGGTCTTTTGTTATCCAAGGGAGAAAACTCAACCTAAAACCACAAATCCACCATGTGAGGATAGCTTCAACATGCTAGTGAGGGGTTAACTCTATAATAAGCATGGAAGACTCATTGTCCATCACTAAGGATATAGGTGAGTATTACATCTACCTCAAGAATAACTCAAACCTAATAGCTAAAGATTATGAAAAAAGTTTTGATTACAAAGTGGCCATTGAAACCACAAAAGTATTTGAATGAGTTATATTTACCAATGAGAAGTATTTATAAAATATGGTCAAAGTTAACTTAAAGGTTCAATTCAAAATAAGTGTTATGAAAAGAAAGTTTGAAAATCAAAAGCATAAGGCTTAGGTTTCTAATGTTGAAAACAAATGTTAAATGTTTGCACAAAAGTTTTGGCTTGGGTTAGAGTGGAGGGAAGAATAATAATATCTAAGGTCCTAGTCATACAAGAGATGAAGGATAAGAAACAAGACCACAAATGGAGTTCCTCTTTTGAGATCATATTGATGATCCAAGTAGCTCCCATCCTTTGGAATATGCAAGCAAAGTAAGTGTAAGCTCAAGCAATCAACATAATCAAACAAGCTCTTAGAAGATCCCCAATTGGTCTTGTATCTTTCACTTTGGATGAACATGGCAATGGTTCTTCAATTTGGCTCATATAGGATTCCCTATCACAAAAGCACACACATTAAAGAGTTCGATGAAGAAAATCAAGAATGGACAAGGGTGAGTTTAGAGAGTTGGTCCTTCTAATCCATCTTTAACATTAAGGTCATTTTACTCCAATTTGCATAGGGAATGTCCTAGAAACTAAGTCCATTTGTCCATTTTTCATTTGGTCCACAACAATCAAAACAAAACACAAGCACAACATTATATACACAATTATGTGCTCAAGTGAGCAAAAGGAAAATTGCATTAACATTAACATGTGCTCCAATGAGCAAAGGAAAAAGCAAATGAATAGTATGTACAAGAATAGTAAATTGCATAAATGTAAAGAGCAAGAAGTAAATGTTAATGGTTAATGGTTAGTGTTAGAGTTAGTGTGCCATAAGGCAATTTAGCGCTATGTTAAGCAATTGTAATTGGACTTATGTAGAAGTCACAACTATCTGAGGCCGGTCAATAATAATGTAGGCAGTAACACAAGTTAGAGATTTTGATTAGTGAATCAAATTCCTACAACTTGCCATGCCAAAAAGAAGATGAGAAATGATCTTGTATTGATTTAGGTTCTTTGCATGATTTAGGAAGCAACCTATCCTTAATGCAAAGCCATTCACTTGATCCATGATCAAGATGAATTAGATTTGAATCAAGGAAGATTAAACCTCCATGTATCAATGCTAACCATCAATCTTTAACTCATTGATCAAAAAAGAAAAAGAAGAAGAAGAAGAAGAAGAAGAAGAAGAATTAAAGTGCATTAATGGAAATGGAATGAGATAATCAATAAGCATTGACCAAAGATAGAGAAGATCAAGGTCAAACAATAAAAAACAGAAGCAAATTGAAGATTAGAAGTCAAGAAACAAATAAAATATTTTTGGTATTTTTTTATTAAAATAAAACTTGAATAAAAATAATAAAGAAAGGTCAAACTTCAAACTCACTTAAAATCAACCTTGAAAAGTCCAAGTGAATTATCCCAAGTTCAACAAGGTTAAACAAAGTTTGACAAGAAAATTCAGCATTTTTAGAAGTCAGAAACTATTTTAAATTAATTAAAAATGGATAAAAATAACCTAATTGAACTAAAATCTCAAATAAATCTCATATCAATTAATAAATTGATGAGAATATTTTTCATAGATCTATCATCATTCAAAGAGGTTGGAAAAATATTTTTGTATTTTTTGGATATCAAAAACTATTTTAAATGAATTAAAAATAACCAGAAAAGAGAAAATTACTAAAAAATATCAAATGATAAAATAAAAAATATTAAAAATAATTTTTAGAAACTAGAAATTAAAAGAAGAAAAATGAAATTGGTCTCATAATTTTTGGACCAATAATGAAGGAGTTATGAATTTTTAAAAGAAATAGAATTAAAAGAAATAAAAGAATTAAAAATCTGAAATTAGAAAATAAGGATATGTGGACCGCTTGATGAAGCTTCAATAATTGGCGTGGATCATCACACAGTTAAGAAGCGCGCGTTCACCATATGCGTGAGTCAAATGAAATACACCATGCCATTAATAAAGTCATAAGGTTGGACGTGTGAGATTGCATCTGGAAAAAGGAATGGACGATCCAGATCAAATCTGGAGACCAGACGGTGGCCAGCGCCACCGTCTTCTCCGGCCAAGCTCCGGCCAAGTCCAAATTTGCAGAGATTCAAATGGTGACCAAAAGACACGATCCAAGCATCAATCGAGAGCTAGGGTGATGTACATCACTCCTGTACCAACCAAATCCATTCTAGATCTCTATATTGAAAGAAATCAGAAGTGGAAGATCTGTGGTGTTCATATGAACTTCATGATTTTTGAAAATTGAAAGCACAATAATGTTGCCTCTATGCAGAGGACTTCAGATCACACAACAACAATGAGAAATAAGCACTATGCAAGTTGATTCGAAGAAAATAATAGTTGAGGTAAACCTCTGATTTGCAGGGCTTGGAGTCACAATTCTTTGATGTTATTGCTTACAGTCCATACTATAGATCAAGGAGAAGAAGGTTTAGGAACTTTAAGATCTGAAAATTGATCGAGAAAACCAAAGTTCAGATCTGAAATTTGAGAGAAAAGTGAGCTAGTTCCTTTAGTGAGGGTTGTGATTTCAGTTTAGCAGCATTTTGGGCGCCTTCAGGTTGTTGAATTATGAAGCTATGGCATTGTACTTATAGGCAAGGCAATACTGAATGCATGATCTCAAATTTGCATGAATGGAAAGGGCCTCCATGCATGGGCCTGTACAGGCGCATGGAGGGCCCAATTCCAACTGGATTTGGTAGCTTATGCATGATGAAAGTAAATTGGACGTGCAGATTGGATGGTAATAGCTCACGCAATGCAAATTAAATGATTTTCCAAAATTGCACTATTAGGTTCAAGCCTTTGAAAATGCTATGTCAAAAATAGAAACACCACCTCATGAGTAATGGTTGGAAAGCTTATTACATAAGGATCATTTGTTATGTTGATCAAAACTCCATTTGGGCCTTGGAAATTGATGAAAAGTGGACATGAAGTGTAGGGTGCAAAACATGCACATGTGAGAATTTCAAAATTGGCAAAAATTCAAGCCCTTCTGTCTGAATGATGCCAGCTCCAAATGACAAAATCTTTAACATCAAAGTTGTAGATATTTTCAAGGAAATCAATTTGGACTTAAATTTTGCACCATTTGGATTTTTTATGAAGACGTTATGGGCACTTGAAGTTGGATTTTTTCACATTTCAATGCATTTGGTCCAAAGTGACCAATAATGTTTTGCATTATCACATGCATTGCTTTTGAGATTTTAAAATTTTGCTAAACATAACATTTGAATTATACATCTTAAGCTTTCCAATGCATTTTATCCCACCTAAAAATCGTGAAAAATGAAGGAGTTATGTCCTTGGGAAATTGACCCAAAATTAGGGTTTCAGTCAAAATGACCTATAATGTCTTGGAATGGATGATGACCTTCCAAGCTTCAAACTAATCTTTTATGAACATGAAAGTTGTTCATATGGTCCTTAAAAAAAATCTCTTTGGGTAATCTCCATTTGGCCAACACATAAAAAGTTAGGTCACAATGTATTTCAAAATAGTCAGATGAATTGATTGATCAACTTCCCAAGTCCAAACTTCATATCTTGATGAATTGATGATTAAGGACACTCAAATAAGTTCAAATATGCATGAAATGTTGAATTAAAGAACTTCCCTTGATTGTATTTGATCATGGGTTGAGGTTGCTTCATGAGCAAGGAACAGTTGATGAATAGATGAATTAGGGTTTCCTTGGGAAACAAGCCTCAAGCCCCTTGATTTGCCTTGATCAAAATGATGAATTGAGATATTTGGGAGGCATATTTTACGGATGAGAGCTTTAGGAACCATTGCCATGCTTGCTTTCATCTTCAATTGGCCCTATCAATGCACATAGGATCTCCTAGAAGCTTTTAGACCTTGTGACTGCTCAAGCTACAAACAAGAAATGTTAGTGACATATTTTTGTGCTTTTGGTTAGTAAATAAAATTAGAAAAGAAATAATATACAATTCAAGCATGCTTGGTGATCTCAAACCAACACACAAGAGATCTCACCCCAAAGGAAGGAGCCAAGATGCTTATGATCCTTGAGACAATGTAAATGCAATGTTATGATGCCATGAGGGATCTTAGGGTCAAAATTGGGGGTCTTACAGAGCCAAAATGTGGTCTTTTCCCTCCTCGGGAAGATCAGCATCGCAAAAGCTCAAGTTGTTACAAGTGGTGATGTTTGCAACAATGCTATCAAACTGTTCAATTGTGACATCGTGATCCACGTATGCCACGTCCAACACCCTCTGCAAAGCTTCACGGTTTGGCTCAGAATTCATCAACTAAGACAATACAGATATTTTGATCACACCCTGATCCAGCATCTCATGGATGTCCTTCCTGACTTGGCGGCATCCTCTCTTATTGACAGTACACACTTGACATCTGTCATGGTCATGCTCATAATGACTATATCCACATAACAACCTATGCATCTCGACCAAAGATTGTCTGATATGACTGACATACAAGACTTTGTACTTGCCAGGGCAACCCTGGACCATATTAACTGCAGCCTTCCCATGCTCGGGCTATGGGTTCTTCTTAACATTCGGACCTACGTCCTTGAAAAACAAGATCCAGCTTCTCACAAGGTCCTGAACCTTGGTCTTCAGGGGATAACATTTCTCCACATCATGTCCGGGAGCACCGGAATGATAAACACAGTGTAACTCAGGCTTGTACCACCACTGAGGATTGTTTGGTACAGTAGATGGGTCACGTGGAGTAATCAGCTTCCTTTCAATCAATGAAGGATATAGTTCAGCATAGGTCATTGGAATTGGATCAAAAGTGACCCTCTTCCTATCGTAGCTGGTGCTGGTATTGTTGTTGTTTCGAGGCTGGTAGGCCTGCTGTTGCGGACGATGTTGTTGTTGTTGATATTGTTAATGTTGTTGTTGCTGATGCTGATAATGTTGGGTTTCCCTGAAGGCAGGTGCTTTATGAGCCACCTGGTGCTGGTTACTAGCAGGGCGCACAACCTTCCTCTTTACAGAGGGTCTTCTCTTGACATGGGAGGACATAACATGTGCCTCTCCCTCCTTCTTCTTTGCAAACACCCCATAACGTTTTGCAGAAGAGCCTTCATCTTTGGCTAGACGTCCTTCACGGACTCCTTCCTCTAGCCTCATCCCCATGTTCACCATCTCGGTGAAGTTCGAGGGACCACTAGCTATCATCCGCTCGTAGTCGAAAGAGCTTAAAGTCTTTAAGAAGATCTTCATCATTTCTTTCTCTTCGAGTGAGGGCACAATCTGTGCGGCCGATTCACGCCACCTTTGGGCGTACTCCTTGAATGTTTACTTCTACTTCTAGGACATAGCCTTCAGTTGGTCCCTATCGGGAGCCATATCAATTATATACTTGTAATGCTTGACGAAAGCTTCGCCAAGGTCGTTGAAGGAGCGGTTGTTCGCACTATCCAGACCCATATACCATCTGAATGCGGCACCGGACAGGTTGTCCTTGAAATAGTGGATGAGGAGTTGATCGTTGTCTGTCTGAGTTGACAGCTTGCGTGCGTACATCACAAGATGGCTGAGAGGGAAAGTGTTTCCTTTATACTTTTCAAAGTCAGGCACTTTAAACTTGATAGGAATCTTGACGTTGGGCACGAGGCACAACTCAGCAGCAGATTTACCGAAGAGGTCCTTCCCTCTTAGAGTCTTCAGTTCCTTGCGCAGATCAAGGAATTGGTCATTCATAGCATCCATTTTCTCATAGACATCTGGGCCCTCAGATGGCTCAGAATGATAAATGGTGTCGTCGACTCTCGGTAACATGTGCACAACGGGAGGTGGCATAGCAAGGACCGGGCTAGATGTTGACAGAGAAGCAAAGGTTGGAGCGAGACCCTCTGGCACTAAATTCGCGGGCATCCCCCAGGGAAACCCGGCTGGCATAGCAGACGGAGCGAAATGAGTAGTGGCGGCAGGAACAGTAGAGGAAACTACCTCTGAGATGACCGTCCTCTAGGGAGGAGTTGCATGCGTTGGAGAAGACTGACTCTGAGCAGCCAGGAATGACTTGTAAGAACAAAAATTGTTCTACAACAGATTCCATGATTTTGATGATAACAAAGGATGAAACCAAAAATGGCACCCTAACGAAAAGTTTCTAAGTGTGCAGGGCGCTAAGGAAAGAAGGAAGAAATCTGATGACGTCATCAGATACAGAATCATATCTGATACAAATTATCAGAAGATCAGAAGCGTCTGAAGTAGAAACACGCTCAAGAAGTTCTAACTCTGAGCAAATTAGCAGAATATCAGAAGCATCTGAAGAAGAAGTGCACTCTAGAAGTTCTGAGCCTGAACAACGGTATATCATTCCAGAAGCTCTCAAGCGTCATCTGAAGACATCATCAGAACTCTATAAGATAAACATCAGAAGCTCCGAATCAACACAGCAAGATTCCAAGATTCCCAGAGTCACGCAGACTTTGATAATGGATTTCCTAATACAGAAAGAATAACGTAAACTTCAAATTCAAATGGAAAGGAACTATATTTGGAAAGAAGTTATTCAGGGAGACAAAGTTGTTTTGGCAAGAAACAACAGAAGTTATGGCATTAATTCCTATTCAAGACAAATTATCTGCCATCAATTTCAACGGTCCTTTCACTCCTATATAAAGGACAGCAATCAACATTGAGAGGCGCGGAAGCATACACTGAAACATTCTCTCTCTCTCTCAATATTTCACAAAGCTTTTGCTTAGAACGTGAAACACTCTTTTGTTCTTACTGTTGTAATATTTGCTTATCTTAGAAGCACTCTAGATTACATAGTCTTTTTATCTATTGTTTTATTTCCTCAAGTGACTCTGCGCAGTCTGTATACTTGAGAGGACTAAGAGATCTTTCTCTTAGACGTTGGTTGTAAATAATCTTTCAAGATTAGTGGATTAAGTCCTTGTTGAAGGCGAAATCACCTTGGCCGGGTGGACTGGAGTAGCTTTGTGTTATAAGTGAACCAGTATAAATTCCTTGTGTGGTCTTTATTTTGAAAAAGCGCTTATTTTCCAAAACAATTCAAACCCCCCTTTCTTGTTTTTCTCACCTTCAATTGGTATCAGAGCTTCGGCTCTGTTATTGATTTTCTAATCAAACACTTAACAGTGTAGAGAGATCCAGAACGAGAAAAACTATGGCCCACACAAATGAAAGAGACAGTTATAATGCTAAGCCTCCTGTCTTTGATGGAGAAAAATTCGACTACTGGAAAAACAAGTTTGAGAGCTTCTTCCTAGGCTATGATGCTGATCTCTGGGACATTGTCATAGATGGATACACACCTCCCATCTCTAAAAATGGAGTTGAAGTTCCCAGAAGTAAGATGTCAGAAGATCAGAAGCGTGTCTGCAAAAATCACCACAAGGCCAGAACCATACTTCTCAATGCTATATCTTACAACGAGTATGAAAAGATCACCAACAGAGAAACAGCCAAAGACATACTTGACTCTCTGAAGATGACTCATGAAGGAAACTCCCAAGTCAAAGAGACAAAGGCTCTGGCGCTTATCCAGAAATATGAAGCTTTCAAAATGGAAGATGACGAAGCCATAGAGGTAATGTTCTCTAGATTCCAAACTCTTATTGCAGGTCTCAAGGTTCTAGACAAAGGATACACAACTGCAGACCACGTCAAAAAGATAGTCAGAAGTTTGCCAAAGAAGTGGAGACCCATGGTTACTGCCCTGAAGCTGTCAAAGGATCTGAACAATATCAGTCTTGAAGAGCTTGTCAGTTCCCTCAGAAGCCATGAGATAGAACTAGAGGAAGATGAGCCTCAGAAAAAGAACAAGTCTGTAGCATTAAAGTCCAGATCTGAAAGACGCAAATCTGACAAAACCAAAGCATTCCAGGCAGAAACTGAAGATGCTGATGACTCTGAACCAGAAGATTCTGATGATGAAGAAGAATTGTCTCTCCTGACCAAAAGAGTTAAACAACTCTGGAAAAAGAGGAACAAAAACTTCAGAAGACCAAGACCCGGAGGGGATCGATCAGAATCAACCTCAAAAGGTAAAACTAACAAAGATATTACTTGTTATGAATGTAAAGAAACAGGTCACTACAGGAATGAATGCCCCAAGCTAAAGAAAGACAATTCTAGAAAAGAAAGTTTCAAGAAAAATATCTTCAGGACAAAGAAAGGACTAATGGCTACCTGGGATGATAGCGAATCTGGCTCATCAGAATCTGACTCTGATGAACAGGCCAATGTGGCATTTATGGCTACCACATCCAGAAGCAGCTCAGATGAAGAATCTGAAGAGGTATTTTCTGAACTCTCTCGATCTGATTTAGAATCATGCTTGTCAGAAACTCTTAGCTCATATCAGAAATTAAAACAAAAGTTTAAAAATATAAAAGGTTGTCTTGAAGCAAAATTTGAAGAATGTGGCAAACTTGAGATAACAATTCTAAAACGAGAGGATGAAATCAGATCCTTAACATTACAAAGAGATGCAGCGAATAAAAATCGTTTAGAACTAGAAGAAGTGTTATCTCAAGCTCCACAGACTTCAAATACAATAATTTATAAATACGAAGAAGCCTTTCAAGAATTTCTGAAAAATGGGATAGGTAGGAGTGTCATGGCATCCATGATTTATGGAGTCAGTCAGAACAATAAAAAGGGAATTGGGTATGATCCTAAGGAAGATAAAACTTCTACTGGTGACCAACTTAAATCTCCGTTTTCATATCACTATACGCACACACAAGAACAAAAATTTGAAAATGCTAGAAAACCCAAAGTTATAAGAAACTCTAGGAAAACTAATCAGAAAGGACCCAAGAAACTCTGGGTACCCAAAGATAAGATTGTTTATGTTGTAGATATCCTATGCAGCAAAGCTCAGACACCAGTCATGGTACCTGGACTCTGGATGCTCGCGACACATGACGGGAAGAAAGTCTATGTTCCAAAGCCTGGAACTTAAAGACGCTGGATTCGTAGGCTTCGGAGGAGATCAGAAAGGAAGGATCAGAGGCTCCGGAACTATTGGTAATGGCACTCTTCCCTCCATATCTGATGTTATTTACGTAGAAGGATTAATGCATAATTTGTTATCCATAAGTCAATTAAGTGATAACGGTTATGACATGATCTTTAATCAAAAAACATGTAAAGCCATAAATCAAAACAATGGTTCAGTCCTATTCACAGGCAAGAGGAAAAAAAACATTTAAAATCAATCTTTCTGATTTAAAAGAACAAAATGTTAAATGTCTGATGTCTGTTCACGAAGAGCAATGGGTGTGGCATAGACGCTTGGTCCATATTAGCATGAGAAAACTCTCTCAGCTAAATAAACTCGAGTTAGCCAGAGGCCTACCTAAACTGAAGTTCTCTTCAGATTCTCTATGTGAGGCATGTCAGAAAGGAAAATTTTCAAAAACGTCTTTCAAAAAGAAAAATGTTGTTTCTACCTCTAAGCCTCTGGAACTTCTCCACATTGACTTATTTGGTCCTATGAAAACAACATCAGTCAATGGAAAGAAGTATGGACTAGTCATTGTTGATGATTACAGTCGCTGGACATGGGTGAAATTCCTAAAGCACAAGAGTGAGTCTCACTCTGTATTCACCAGTTTTTGCTCTAAAGTGCAAAAAGAATTTGACTCTAAGATCATCAGAGTCAGAAGTGATCATGGTGGGGAATTTGAAAATAAATCCTTTGAGGAATTATTTGACTCTAATGGAATATCCCATGATTTCTCCTGCCCTAGAACTCCACAACAAAATGGAGTTGTAGAGAGGAAGAATAGGACACTCCAAGAGATGGCCAGAACTATGATCAATGAAACTAATGTGGCAAAGCACTTTTGGGCCGAAGCTGTAAATACAGCGTGTTACATTCAGAATAGAATCTCCATAAGACCTATTCTGGATAAGACTCCCTATGAACTGTGTAAAGGAAGGAAACCAAACATTTCATATTTTCATCCATTTGGATGTTCTTGCTTTATTTTAAACACTAAAGAACATCTTAACAAGTTTGATTCCAAAGCACAGAAAGGTATTATGTTAGGATACTCAGAACGCTCTAAAGGCTACAGAGTATACAACACAGAAACCAAAATTGTGGAAGAATCAATTCATGTCAGATTTGACGATAAGCTTGACCCTGAAAAGTCAAAGCTAGTTGAAAATTTTGAAGATTTAGAAATCACTCTTGCAGGATCTAATAAAACTCCAGAAGCAACTGCCACTCAGAACTCTGAGGAAATTAATTCCCTAGTAATCCCAAAGAAAGTTAAAAGTCGTATCAACGTATCTGAAGATTTGATTCTGGGCAACAAGGACGAACCTGTCAGAACCAGATCTACCTTCAGGACCTCTGAAGATACTCCTCTGGGACTAGTGTCTCTGAGCGAGCCTACGTCCTGTGATGAAGCACTTCAAGATAACGACTGGGTTTCACCCATGCAAGAAGAATTAGATCAATTCACAAAGAATGATGTCTGGGATCTTGTTCCAAAGCCCAGAGGCACTCACATTATTGGAACCAGATGGGTATTCAGAAACAAGCTGAATGAGAAAGGAGAAGTCGTCAGAAAGAAAGCTCGACTGGTAGCTCAAGGTTACAGTCAACAAGAAGTTATTGACTACAATGAAACCTTTGCTCCAGTCGCAAGGTTAGAATCTATTCGTCTTCTTGTATCTTTTGCTATAAACCACTCTATCAAATTATATCAAATGGATGTCAAGAGTGCATTCCTTAATGGTTATATATCAGAAGAAGTGTATGTCAACCAACCTCCAGGTTTTGAAAATCCAAATTTTCCAGAACATGTTTTTAAACTTAAAAAATCTTTATATGGACTTAAACAAGCTCCCAGAGCTTGGTATGAACGTTTAAGTAACTTTCTTCTGGAACACAATTTTATCAGAGGGAAAGTTGACTCCACACTTTTCTGTAAGAACCTTAACAATGATCTCATGATATGTCAGATATATGTCGATGATATTATTTTTGGTTCTGCTAACGCCTCTGTTTGTCAAGAATTTTCTGAGTTAATGCAGGCAGAATTTAAAATGAGCTTAATGCAAGAACTAAAGTTCTTTCTAGGAATTCAAATTAATCAAACTTCAGAAGTCACATATGTTCATCAAAGCAAATACATTAAAGATGTTCTGAAGAAATTTGACATGGCTGACTGCAACTCTGCAAAAACTCCCATGCATCCAACATGCATTCTTGAAAAGGAAGAAGTAAGCAAAAAGGTTTGTCAGAAGCTCTATCGAGGTATGATAGGCTCTCTTCTCTATCTGACTGCTACTCGACCTGATATTCTCTTTAGTGTCTGTCTCTGTGCCAGATTCCAATCAGATCCTAGAGAAACTCACTTAACAGCGGTTAAGAGAATTCTCAAATATCTGAAAGGAAATCCTAACCTAGGCCTGATGTATGAGAAAACATCAGAGTATAGACTTTCGGGTTACTGTGATGCAGATTATGCAGGAGATAGACTGGAACGAAAAAGCACATCTGGAAATTGCCAGCTCCTAGGAAATAATCTGATATCCTGGGCCAGCAAAAGACAGTCAACTATCGCTCTATCAACTGCAGAAGCAGAATACATCTCAACATCACTGTGCACAACTCAGATGCTCTGGATGAAGAATCAGTTAGAAGATCTGCAAATCTTCGAGAGTAACATTCCTATCTTCTGTGATAATACTGCTGCCATTTGTCTAAGTAAGAATCCTATTCTACACTCCAGAGCTAAGCACATTGAAATAAAACATCATTTTATCAGAGACTATGTTCAGAAAGGGATAGTAACATTGAAGTTCATTGATACAGATCATCAATGGGCAGATATATTTACTAAGCCTTTAGCTGAAGATAGATTTCTTTTTATCTTAGAAAATCTGAACATTCAAAATTGCCCTGAATAAATTGTGCCTCTGAAGACGTAAAATGAGACTCTGACATAAACAAATGAGCTTCTGTCTCTGACTCTGATACTTCTACCAAGTTAAGAAGATATCTGAGTTAGAAATCTCCAGGAACCAATCCTTTGGTATTCTTGAAGATCAGATACAGCAAACACGTGGAGTGAATTGCGTCTAACCTTGGAACTTCTAGACAACTGTCCAGAAGAAATTCAAAGGGCAGACGTTTGAGATCTCCTCGAGCAGTGTGCATACTGTTGGGATTAGACATTCATTAATGAGCCATAATCATTTCTCCCCCAAGCGTGCTAACTTGGTTTTTGTGCTAACGCTGTTTTGTGTGTCGTTTTGCATGTGTTTTTGTTTAGGGTATTTAAACACTCCTCTCACACTTCACACACTTTTCACTCTCACTCACTCTCAAACCTATTCTCTGAAGCATTTCTGCAAGTAGTTGATCTTCAACTCATCTTCATCAACAATGGATGCTCAACAACAACAAGTTTTCAACTTTTCTCAACAAATGGAATCAAGCACCACAGCCCAAAGCACAAGCATTCCCACTCCAACAGTTACAGGCGTAACCATTACTCCAGTATACAAGGAACCCCATGTTCTTGATCGTGAGCCTCATATCAACCTGGCAACTCCCTTTGAGGGACTGGAAGTTTTATGTGAATCACTGGTAGACTTCAACAACATGAAAAGGAATGGAGTAGATCTTACTGAAGAACTTCGTCAACAAGGTTGGGAAAACTACTTTCAACGGCTCTATGGCCCTGTTTACCCAAACCTCATCAAAGAATTCTGGAGATTTGCTGACGCTGATGACCATTTCATTGTCTCCTACGTGTTGGGGGTCAAGATAGTGATTACTGAAAAGTCAATTGCTTCTTTACTGAACATGGAGAAAACTGGAGGAAGAAGGATCTACGATATCAACCCTAGATCAAAGTGCATTGCTCAAGTAATCAATCCCACCATCTTCAAACTCAACATTGAAGGCAATCCATCAAAGAACAAAGAACTTCATCAGAACCTCAGAGTATGGCTCAAGATCATTCTAGGAACCATTCATCACCGCCCAACATCAAACTCCTCTGACTACATCAATACAGATCAGAAGTGCATTCTGTATTGCATTCACAAGGGTTTGAAGCTCTGCCTCCCAGCACTACTCTTCAAGTATCTCAGAGACTCTGTACGGGAGACCAGAAACAACATGAAACCCAGAACCTACATCCCTCTGGGAAGACTTCTGTCTGATGTTCTGATCGAAAATGGGCTTGTAGATCATCTGGAGAAGAACAAACTTATGGAAGATCTGGCGATAGATACTAGAAGGCCTCTGAACGCCAGAAATCTGAAAAGTATGGGAATTCTGAAGAAGATTCAATTCAAACCCACGTTGGACACCTCTTGGGACGCCTTGAAAGATCAGAGGAAGCTGCCACATGGTCTTGCAAGGTTCTACAAGAATGAACCCAGAGAAGCAATCCTTCACTATATGCAGCGTCTGAAGGATGAAGGAGTAGACATCTCTGACTTCAGACTAGACGATATGCTAGGTTCAGAATCAGACTTCGTCAAGTTCAAAAGAGGTCCCTCTGAAAAGAAGTCTTCAAAGGCAAAGAAAGCAAGGCTAGGAGAAACTTCTGAAACAAGATCTCCAGTGCCTCTGCAAGTAACTACTGGTAAGTCTGCTCCCTCTATTCCCTCTGAACCTCCTATGGCTTCCTCTAATCCTCTCCCAGCACCTATCTACACCTCCTCTGAAACCCCACCTTCTACAACCAGAACCTCACAACCTTTACCCAAATTTAATCTTGCCCAAACATCACTACCTCTATCCGAAGCTGAAGAACTCAATCAAACCACCTCTTCATCTTCAAACCCAGAATCACCCCCCTACCTCATCCTTTCCTCTGACCCAGAACCTTCTGACCCCGCTTCTCCCACTCTAGCCCACCTTTATTCTCTAAACCAAAACTCACAACAACCACAACAACCTCCACCTGAACCTGAAGTCACTTCACCATCCCCAGAACAAACAACCAACAACCCTTCTGAAGCTCAACCCTCTGACATCACCCCCCAAAACACTTCCGCTGAACCTGAACTTCTAACATAAAACCTAAGCCCTCCAACCTCTCCACCTCAAACCTCTGAACCTGATAATTCCCTACCTACCCTAGAGGAAGCCATAATGTTGTTCGCAGGGGCTTCAGTACAGAAGGTCAAGTCTTTGACCATTAACTTTGGCATCAGTGATGATCCTGACTCTGTAAGGACACACTGGAACAGAGTCATTGGCTAGATGACTTCTGAAGCTTTGAAACTGAAGCACATCTCTGAGCAAGTCAGAAACGACTTCATCAGAGATGCTGAGGCAAGACTACAGGAAAGACTTGCCAGAGAAGCTGAAGAAGAAGCAAGAAGACAAGAAGAAGAAAGAGCTCGACAAGCAGAAATCCAAAGGGCAAAGGAAGCTAAAGCCAAAGCTCTGGCCGATGCTGCTGCTGCTGTTGAAGCTGAAGCACAAGCTGCTGCTGAAGCTGAAGCGAAGGCCGCTGCTGAAGCACAAAGTGCTCTGACTCTTGGGGAGTCCTCCACTGTTGTCCCTATGGTTCTCCAGACACTTGAAGAACTTAAGAAAGACCAGAAGGAACTCCGTGCCAGAATGGATAAACAGGACACCGTCAATGACAATATTCAGAACATGCTGGCTCAACTGCTTCAGAGAATGCCTCCGCCTCCCAACCCTTAGGCACTTAGGATCTTTTGCTTGTTGCTCTAGTTTTTTTCCTTGTTTCTGTTGTTTGTTTGTTGCTTTGTTTTCTCTGTGTTCTGATGTTTTCTTATTATTGCCAATATATTTGTTGTTCTGCTATCTCTATAAATATGGTTTGCTTTCAGTATCTTTTTCTAAGTCTTTTTGATTCTGACAAAAAGGGGGAGAAATCAAATATAGCTCTGATGAAAAATTGCCTAACACCCTAAGCACTTTGCAACATACTTTTCTTAAAAAATAAATTCATCTAACTTTGGACTTAAGAAATTGCAGAAAGTATCGAAATTTCATGGCTTGGAAGCTCTGGTAACAACGTTTGGACTCCCTAGCTCATCTCAGGGGGAGCTCCTGATCTGATATTTTTGTTTCATCTGCTATTTAAGTTTGTTTTGTCATCATCAAAAAGGGGGAGATTGTAAGAACAAAAATTGTTCTACAACAGATTCCATGATTTTGATGATAACAAAGGATGAAACCAAAAATGGCACCCTAACGAAAAGTTTCTAAGTGTGCAGGGCACTAAGGAAAGAAGGAAGAAATCTAATGACATCATCAGATACAGAATCATATCAGATACAAATTATCAGAAGATCAGAAGCATCTGAAGTAGAAACACGCTCAAGAAGTTCTAACTCTGAGCAAAACAGCAAATTATCAGAAGCATCTGAAGAAGAAGTGCACTCTAGAAGTTCTGAGCCTGAACAACGGTATATCATTCCAGAAGCTCTCAAGCGTCATCTGAAGACATCATCAGAACTCTATAAGATAAACATCAGAAGCTCCGAATCAACACAACAAGATTCCAAGATTCCCAGAGTCACGCAGACTTTGATAATGGATTTCCTAATACAGAAAGAATAACGTAAACTTCAAATTCAAATGGAAAGGAACTATATTTGGAAAGAAGTTATTCAGGGAGACAAAGTTGTTTTGGCAAGAAACAACAGAAGTTATGGCATTAATTCCTATTCAAGACAAATTATCTACCATCAATTTCAACGGTCCTTTCACTCCTATATAAAGGACAGCAATCAACATTGAGAGGCGCGCAAGCATACACTGAAACATTCTCTCTCTCTCTCTCTCTCAATATTTCACAAAGCTTTTGCTTAGAACGTGAAACACTCTTTTGTTCTTACTGTTGTAATATTTGCTTATCTTAGAAGCACTCTAGATTACATAGTCTTTTTATCTATTGTTTTATTTCCTCAAGTGACTCTGCGCAGTCTGTATACTTGAGAGGACTAAGAGATCTTTCTCTTAGACATTGGTTGTAAACAATCTTTCAAGATTAGTGGATTAAGTCCTTGTTGAAGGCGAAATCACCTTGGCCGGGTGGACTGGAGTAGCTTTGTGTTATAAGCGAACCAGTATAAATTCCTTGTGTGGTCTTTATTTTGAAAAAGCGCTTATTTTCCAAAATAATTCAAACCCCCCTTTCTTGTTTTTCTCACCTTCATGACTCCGTCAAGGCAGTCAACCTAGCTACTTCCTCCTTAAGTTCTATGTTCTCTTGCTCAAGCTAATCCATTAGCTTTGAAGAATTAGCCCTGTTGTTGTACCGGTGTGTCAGCTTGTCTTTGAACAAAACCTGCTTATGCATATGATGCATACAATTCTTGTGCATATGATTTATTTTTATTCAGAGGAACTTTTAGAGATCTATTTGCAAATGCTTGGAAAATATTAATGTTTTAGACATATAATGGAATATTCATATCAATAATATCTGGAAATAATTTTACACCAAAGAAATACAGTCTTGGTAACCAAATACAATACAAGAGAGAAGGAAAATGAACATCCTATGGAACCCTAGAAACAATCGTCCAAAGCTCTCGAGACCGAAAGATAAGCTGCACGAAGCCTCTTCACCTCTCTCTCATAGGCTGCCTCCATATCCGCCTTCTCCTTGGCGAGCCGATCGTACTTCCTCTTCCAAAACATGGAAGATTGAGGAAGAAGAGAAGTAACCACATCATTTGGCTCATCAATAATCTGATGCTCCAGAAATTCTGTCACGGGATCCTTATCTCTGAGTTGCTGAAGTAGCTCCTCTCGCTCACGGACCCAAGCACGTGAACGGTCTTCATCTCTCAACTCCTCTACTTCTTGGTTAGGGAGGGTTGAAGGCCAAACCATAACCATAGGTGTAGGTATTGGGAAATCATAGGGCATGCGGTACTCAGAAGCTCTCCACCTCACCCAAGAGGTGCAGGGCTCCAAAGCAATACAGTTCTTCGGACCAAGCTCTTTCCTTCCTTTCCTATGAATCTTGCGCCAAGCACGGACCATTCTGCCCTTCATGTTTTGGGGATCTTTACCCTCTTGAAAGAACACACCTTCCAATATAATGTTTTTAGGTTTATCCTTTAAGGGGAACCCAAGCTGACGGCGAGCCAAAATAGGGTTGTAGTTAATTCCATCACATGTACCAAGAAGAGGCACATTGGAGAATTCACCACAAAAGTCGATAATCTGGACCCCATCATACACAGGGTTATACCAAAAGATATCATTATTAGTGAGAGACAAAAGTCTGGTGGACCACCGTAGACATCCTTTGTTCTTCTTAAAGGCGAGCGCTTGTGGCAAGTGCGAAATAAACCACTTGTACAATAGAGGCACAAAGCACACAATGGTACCAGCACCTTTTGCATTCCTCATATGCAAAGAAAAATAAGTGTCACCCAACAGATTAGGAACGGGATTAAGGGTAGAGAAAATCCTAATAACGTTCACATCCACAAAATTGTCGATGTTGGAGAATAACACTAGCCCATAGATGAGAAATACAAATATGGCCTCAAAGGCGTCCTCACTCATGGCCTTCCCAAACAGAGTAGCTTGGGCGATCAGGGAATTAGATGGGAGACCTTGAATTCCACCTTTGGTAGTCATATGAGCACCAATATCAGATACATCTATGTGCAACAGATCAGCAATCTCTTGGGAAGAAGGAACTCTCTCCAAGCCACTGAACGGAAACTGATCTACGATAGGTATGCCCACAAGATAGGCATACTCCTCAAGCGTAGGCAAAAGGTGGAAATCCGGAAAAGTGAAGCAACGGTACAGAGGATCATAGAACTGCACCAACACACTTATCAGACCTTCATCCACCTGAGTAGCAAGAATAGACAGAAGCTTTCCATGACGAGCCTTGAACTCTAAGGGATCTAATACATAGTATGTCAAACTCCTTAAGTCTTTCAAGTCGGGTTGTCTGAAACTGTACTTCTTCGTATTCCTTCTTTGCTTATCCATGTCTGGAAATTTGCAAATAGACCTCTTAAGTTCCTTGAAATTTTCTTGTTGATGATATGGATGCAAATGAATGCATGAATGCAACAATCACACTCAAGGATCAAGCAAGTCACACCACACAAAGGTCACGGGATGGATCAAGTCATCCTTAATATCAATCATCCATTTTGGTGGATTATGGTTTACAACTTATCAACACCCAAGTTCCATTGATATTAAGGATATACGAGAACAGATCGACCGCGAATCAAGGGTTTGTTGTAAGTCACGAGCATGGAGTCTCGGTTAAGAACCACCCAATGGGAGTGTACTATGGTTAAACCTTAAAATCATGTTCTACAAGAGGTTCCCATAGTCATCATCTCATCTTTCGGATATTATCGGATAAACGACTACTCGTATTCCAAAAATATTCTCAAGAGAGACTCTTGTGAGTGTAGTATCGCGTAACAATCGTATCAAACCTTACACTTGAACGACCTTCTCACTACGTCCTAAAATAGGCCAAGATGGGCTAGGTAATCTAAAGTCCTTGGCTTCTAAGGTCCATATTGGAAAGAGTAATGCCTAACCACGACTACTCATGTGACATTATTGATCCCAAGAAAACCTCCACCAAGTGAATGGGCTTGCGAGTCAACTTGCTAAGGAATAACTCCACACAAGTCAACAAGACTATGCCATTCTCCTATCATAAGTGCACTCGAGTTTGGGTAAAGAACTCATCTCACAAAAGACCACCAAGCACACAAGCAATTAATATATATCAAGCAATTCATACATTACAATCAATACAGTCATCCCAAATTTACACAAAAATATGTCACAAATAAATATAAACATACAATACAACAAGCAAAAAGTAGGCTAAACCCACTAGGAAGCATCGCTTTTTAAACCCACTAGGAAGCATCGCTTTTTGCGCTTAGATGGTATATGGGCATGGACAATGCTAGTGTTCATACTTTCAATGACTTGGGTGAAGCCTTCGACAAGCAGTATCGTAGCGGGGTATTCGTTTCCTTTAGATTTATTGACTAAATCAAAAGTAAATCATACAATTCGAGTCACCACCTCACTTCTATTTATCCAAAGGAAAGGTTAGAAAGCGCACAGGAACCGAGAAGTTTTATCAAATAAAAACCCAATAAAAATGTCAGAGAACTGGGTAAGGGGGTTGGTTATGCAATGGGAAGGTTTTAAGCACCCAAAACATCCTTAGTACTCTAAGGGAGCCCTTTTTACAAAGTTATATGGTAGGTTGGTATTTGTGAAAATATTTGTGCAAACATGATTGGGGAGATGAGAAAAGAATATACATATTATTCACAATTTTGTTGTTTGAATGGATAAACCCATTGCCTATGTACCATCACAAAAGGTAGGATCAAAACCTCGTAGTTCAGGGTAAAAATATCAAAATAAGTTGGTTAATTGATTGGTCAAAAGCCTTAAGGTCTTTTGTTATCAAAGAGAGAAAACTCAACCTAAACCACAATCCACCATGTGAGGAGAGCTTCACCATACTAGTGAGGGATCTACCCAATAATAAGTATGGAAGACTTATAGTCCAGTCACTAAGGATAAGGTGAGGTTTACATCAACCACTATGATAACTCAAACATAAGGCTAATGTTTATGAAAAAAAGATTTTAACAAAGGTGGTCATTGGAACCACAAAAAAAAACTTGAGTGAGTTGTATTTACAAATTAGAAGTATTCACAAAATGAAGTCAAAGTTGACTTAAGGTTCAATTCAAAATGAGTATTATGAAAAGAATTTCGAAAATCAAAGGCATAATGCCTAGGTTTCTAGTTTTGAAAACAATGTCAATGTTTGCACAAAATGAGTTTGGCTTGGGTTAGAGTGGAGAGAAGAAGAGAAGGGCTAGTCCTAAACATGCAAAGATGAGAGAAGAGAATAAAACCCTTGGAGTTCCTTTCTTGAGATCATAAAGATGATTCAAGTTGCTTCTTTCCTTTGGACTTAGCAATTAACTCAAGCAATCAAACAAATACTCAATCAAACTCCTATGATCTTCCAATTGGCTTGTTTCTCTTAACTTGGATGCTCATGACAATAGTCCTTCTAACTAGCTCAAGTTTAGGATCCCTATCACACAAGAACAAACAATCAAAAAGTTCACAATGCAATAAGTGAAATGGACAAAGAGGTAGTTCAGATTAGGGGTCCTTTCAATTCATCGTCAAGATTTAAGCATTCTAAAGGCATGAGGGCTAGTGGTCTTCAACAAATTTAGCATTCTAAAGGCGTGAGGCCTAGTTGCTCTTGAACTCCATTAAGCATAGGTGAGGTCCTAACTCTAAGTCCTTTCTCCTTTTTGCATTGGGTTCTCACAAACAAAGACAAAATAAGCACAAGGTAATACTATATTTACACAATAATATGCTCAAGTGAGCAAAAGGCAAATGGCATAAACATAAACATGAGCTCAAATGAGCAAAGGGAAAAGACAATATGAATAAATGAGCAAGAAATTAAATTGCATTAAAGTAAATTACAAGAATTAAACGCTTGAATTAAAAGTTAGTCATTAGTAGTTAGTGTTAGTGTGCCATAAGGCAATTTAGCGTTATGTTAAGCAATCGTAAGTGGACTATTGTAGTAGTCACACCTATCTGAGGTCGGTGAATAAAACTATAGGCAAATAAACAGAAGTTAGAGATCATGACTAGTAAGCCAAGCTCCTATAACTTGCCATGCCAAAAGAAAAGAAGAATGACCTTGTATGGATTTCAGGTTCTTTGCTTGACCAAGAAGCAACATATCTTAGACACAAAGAAGTTCACTTGATCTTTGATCAAGTTGAATTTGATTTGGTTCAAAGAAGGTTAAGCCTCTCATATTTCAAGGCTAACCACAAATCATTAACTCATGGGTCAAAAGAAAAAGATGAAGAAAGGAGATGAAGATGGAATGTACAAAATGGAAATTTAAATGACATAACCACAACTCATTGATCAAACATGAATGGAATCAAGATCAATCAATGGTAAACAGAAGAGAAATTAAGATTAGAAGTCAAGAAAGATCAAACATATTTTTGGTATTTCTTGGAATTAAAATAATACATGAAATAAAATGAACAAATTAAGGTCAAACTTCAAATCCTATTCAAATCAACTTGGATAAGTCCAACTGGATCATCAGAAGTCTAACATGGTCAAACAAGGTTTGATAAATTTTCTCAGCATTTTTTGAAAACAGAAACTAATTTTAAACAATTAAAAATGGAGAAAAATAACATATTTGAACCAAAATCTCAAATAAATCTCAAATCAATTAAGAAATTGATAAGCATATTTTTCATAGACTTATCATCATTCATACATGTTAGGAAAATATTTTTGGCATTTTTGAATATCTAAAAGTATTTTAAATGATTTAAAAACAATTAAAAACAAAACAATTCACAAAAAATATTAAATGGAATCACAAAAAAAATTAAAAATCATATTATGAAACTAGAATTTAAGAGAAAATTTTTGCAATTGGTCCCATATTTTTGTGATTCCAAATAAAGAAGTTATGAATTTTTGAAAATAAATGGATTTAAAGAAAATAAAACAAAAATTAATAAAAGAGAAAAACCAGAGGCGTCTGATCCATTTCATTAAATGACGTGGACATGATCAATGGATCAGACGCGCGCGCACCAAGTACTTGAGTCAAGCGCGAATCATGAAGGATTTAAAAAATTCATAACAATGCAAGGCCATGATTAGATCTGGAGAATTGATCCAAGGGAAACAAGGCCAGCCACGTGTGGACGATGGTGGAAACCACCGTCTTCTTCGGTGAGAAGACAAAATCCGGCCACCAGTTGCAGGTTTTGCAACCTTAACTAAAACACGCGATCCTTATACCAAATTAAAGCTGGGGTGATGTACATCACCCCTGTAACCTTGGATTGTGCTCTAGATCTCTATGGAAGGAGAACTCAGAGATGAAAACCAAACCAACACAGGCAATGCACAATATATAGTGAGATTCGAAGCAAAACAGTTGGGAGGAAAACCTTTGAAGTGCAGCTTTGATGAGCATGATCCAACCAATCCTTTGCTTACAGCTTGATCTTGAAGTATGGTATGAGAGATAAGATGAGGAATTAGTATTGATAATCAACTGATGTTGTCGAAAATCAAACTTGAAAAAGAGAAATGAAAATTCAAATTCCTTTGGTGAGAGGTTGGGAAATGATTTCAGCAGGGTTTCGGGTGCCTTCGGGTTGCCAATTCAATGAAGTGAGGTGCTTATTTATAGTTGAAGTTGCAAGGAGAGTGTGATGAAAAACCTGTGCATGAGAATTGGGTCCTCCATGCATGGGCCTGTACAGGCGCATGTGAGGCCCAAAATTAAATGGTTTTGCATGCTGAACTCAAATGAAGTAAGTTTGGACGTGCAAATTGCATCACATTTGCATAGGCTCATATATGCACAAAATGATGAATGAAATAACTTCCCTTGATTGAATTAGATCATAGGTTGAGGTTGCTTCATGGGCAGGGCACAATCAATGCACAATTGAATTAGGGCTTCCTTGGGAAACAATCCTCAATCCCTTTAGTTTATCTTGATCAAATTGACAAATTGAGATACTTAGGAGACATATATGATGATTGAGAGATTTGTGAACCATTGTGATGCTTGCTTTCCTCTTCATCTAGCCATTTCTTTGAGTATAGCGGCCTCCTAGAAGCCTTGGATCACATGACTGATTGAGCTTCAAAACAAAACAAGTTAGTGACATATTTTTGTGCTTTTGGTTAGTAGACAAAATAAGAAAAGCAATAATATACAATTCAAGCATGCTTGGTGGTCTCAAACCAACTCACAGAAATCCCAACCCTAGGGTAAGGATCCAAGATGCTATGATCCTTGAGGAAAATGCAAAGAGCAATGATATGATACCATGAGGGATCTTAGGGTCAAAATTAGGATCTTACAATACACAAGGAGGAATTAACTACAACCATGCTTTGGCTCGTCGTCAACTTGGGTTCCCCTTGAGAGACAAGCCTAATAACACTTTGTTAGAAGGTCTTTTCTATCAAGAGGGTAAAGATCCCCAACATTTAAAGCAAAAGATTATGCATGCTTGGCATAATGTGCATAGGAAAGAAAGATCCAAGCTTGGTCCGCGCAATTATGTAGCTTTGGAAGCTTACACTCTTTGGGTGAAGAAGAGACCTTTGGAATTGAAGATGCCTTATCCTTGTGAAAGACCTATGTCTATGGTTGTGGTGGAGCCATTAACTCTCCCAAACCAAGATGTAGAGGAGTTGGAAGACACGCTCATCAAGATGAAGCAAGAGAAGGACATGTGGGAAGAGTGTTTCCGTGCTTTGAGCAAGAAGCAAGAAGAGTTACAGTTGGAGTCTAAGGATAAAGATGCACTTATTGAGCTACTTGAAGACCGAGTGACGAAGAGACAGAGAGAGCCAGAGGTTCCATCTTCTAGCATGCCTCAGCCTTTCGTTGCTTGGAAGAAGATTGTTGATCAGCTTGTCCTTGAGAATACTCAAATGAAGGCTTCTTTTGAGACCGAGATCCGTCGCATTCAAAGGAAGTACGCGCCTATAGCCAGATCTTCTGACATTATTGTTAGGGATCCTTAGGATGACTAGTCTCCTTTTCTGTTGTATTTTTATTTTGGTTTCTGCAATTGCACTCAGTGTAACCCTTCCAATTTATATAAATAAATAGAGATTTTTGGTCATATCAAATTGTTGCAATTTAAATATATATATTTGCAAATGATATAATAATTTCCTTGAAAATAAAAATAAACAATCAAGCATTGCATCTCATGCATCAGTTGCATAAGCAGGTTTTCGCCAGATGTCTTATTGGTTTTTCTTCTGTGCTTCAGCCAAGTTGACTCACCGGTACAATACCCGAGCTAATCATCTGAGAATCATTGAGCATCTAGAGTAAGAGAACGAAGAATTGAAAGATGAGATCGCCCGCCTGACTGCCATGATGGAGTCAGTTCTTGTTGCTCAAAGTCAGTCTTCTCCAACGCCTGCAACTCCTCCTGCAAGGATTGTTATTTCAGAGGTGGATACCTCTACCATGCCTGTTGTTGCCGCCCATTTCATGACAACTATGCCTATCGGATTCCCGTGGGGAATTTCGTCCAACTGTGTGCCCGAAGGCTTTGCGCCTAGCTTTGCTTCCATGCTGGCATCTAGCCCGGTCATGTCCGTGCCACCCCCTGTTGTGCACACCTTGCCTCGCATAGAGGACACCATTTATCACCGTGAGCCGTCTGAGGGTACGGATGTCTACGATAAAATGGATGAAATGAAGGATCAGTTTCTTGAGTTGCACAAGGAATTGAAGACGATGAGAGGTAAGCATTTGTTTGGGAAGAGTGTCGCTGAGTTGTGTTTAGTGCCCAACGTCAAGATCCCGGTGAAGTTCAAAGTGCCTGACTTTGAAAAGTATAAAGGGAACTCTTGTCCGCTCAGTCATCTTGTGTTGTATGCTCGTAAGATGTCCACTCAGATCGACAATGATCAATTTCTTATTCACTACTTCCAAGATAGTCTGACCGGCCCGCGCTCCGTTGGTACATGGGATTAGATAGTGCCGGCATTCGCACATTCAATTACTTAGGGGAGGCTTTTGTCAAGCAATTTAAGTATAATGTGGACATGGCGCCTGATAGAGACAAGCTGAGGTCTATGTCTCAGAAGGACAAAGAGACATTTAAAGAGTACGTGCAGTGATTGAGGGAATTGGCTGCCCAGATCACTCCTCCTTTGGAGGAAAAATAGATGACAAAGATCTTCTTGAAAACTCTGAGTTCATTTTACTATGAGCAAATGATTGCTAGTGCCCCCAGTGACTTTACCGAAATGGCAGTAATTTTGGTAAGAAGAAATACGATGAGACGAATGCAATAAGCAATGGGAGGCAGAGGAGGCCTCAGATTAGAAGGAATCCACCATCCCGTCAACATCATCATCATCAAGTATCTTCCGTTATCCCGGTATTTTCTAATCAACAAACAACACCAGTTCAACAACAACAACATCAATAGCAACAACCGCAACAATAAGCGAACACCTACAACAACAATAATACCAACAACAAACATCATCAACAAAACTTTGATAGGAAGAAGGTCTCTTTCGACGCGATTCCTATGTCTTACGTAGAACTCTATCCATCCCTGGTTTTCAAAAACCTGATCCAACCGAGAAACCCGCCACAGATTCCAGAGCCACTTCCTTGGTGGTATAAACCTGAACTCCGTGTTGCTTTTCATCAAGGAGCACCCATACATGATATTGAAAATTATTATCCGCTCAAGTATGAGGTTCAAAAATTGATGAAGAGTGGTATGGTGTCCTTCGAGGATCGTGCGCCGAATGTAAAAGCGAATATGTTTCCCGCTCATGGGAACTCTTCTGTGAATATGGTGGATGGTTGTCCTGGCGAATTCAAAGTTTTTGATTTGCGTTTTATCAGAAGGTCCTTAGTGCAGATGCATAAGCATGTTTGTTTGATAAGTGATTGTGAGCATGACCATGATGGTTGTGTTGTTTGTAGTGTTAACCCGAGGGGTTGTGAAGTTGTGAAAAGGGACATCCAACGACTGATGGATGAAGGCATGATTCAAACTGTTCAATCCAGTCATGTAGATGACGATGTTAATGTCATAGTGCCTATTTTCAAGCAGCCTGAGAAGTTGGTAATCCAATATGACTCCAGTAAAAACAACAATCAAAGATCAGTATCACCGTTGGTAATACGGTTAGCGGGCTCAGTCCCATATTCATCTGATAAAGCTGCGCCTTATCAGTATAATGCTACAATGATGAAGGATGGTCAAGAGGTCCCGTTACCGACGACTAGTTCAATTGTGAGCATTGTTGATGTTACTAAGGTGACCCGTAGTGGTCGAGTGTTCGGGCCAGTGTTTCCAAAGGATAAAGAAGAATCAATTGTGAGTAAGAAGGTGGAAGTGCCTAGTGAAGACTCAGTTGGCTTTTCAAAAGGTAAGTCTGGAGAATCCAGCAATTTGAAATCCAATGATGATGATGATGAGGTGCTTCAGTTGATCAAAAGAAGCGAGTTTAATGTGGTAGAGCAGTTGCTCCAAACCCCCTTGAAGATCTCAGTGTTGTGTCTGCTCATGAATTCCGAAGCGCACAGAGAATCACTGTAGATAGTTCTAGAGCAAGCGTTTGTAGAACATGATGTTACAGTGGATCAATTCGATCATATTGTGGCTAACATCACTTCTTGCAACAATCTTAGCTTCTGTGATGAAGAGCTCCCTGAGGAGGGAAGGAATCATAATCTGGCTTTGCACGACTCTATGAATTTGCAAAGAGGATGCTTTGTCAAATGTGCTTGGTGACACCGGCTCGTCACTAAATGTGCTTCCGAAGTCAACTTTGTCAAATTTATCTTACCAAGGAGCGCCCATGAGGTATAACAGTGTAATCGTCAAGGCTTTTGATGGTTCGCGCAAAACCGTTATTGGTGAAGTGGGCCTTCCAATTAAGATAGGTCCGAGTGATTTTCAAATTACTTTTCAAGTAATGGATATCCACCCAGCCTACAGTTGCTTGTTGGGAAGGCCATGGATCCATGAGGCAGGAGTTGTTACTTTAACTTTGCACCAGAAGCTCAAATTTATGAAGAATGGCAAGCTAGTGATTGTTGGTGGAAAGAAAGCGCAGTTGGTTAGCCACTTGTCATATTTATCTTATGTTGAAGCTGAGGATGAGGTTGGAACTTTGTTCCAAGCCTTATATATTGTTGCTGAAAAGAGGGTTGGGGCACCTATGTCCTCATTGAAAGATGCTCCGAAGATTGTGGAAGAAGGCGATGTTGATCAGTGGGGGCTCATGGTAGAGGTCTCCAACAAGAAAGGCAGAACCGGTTTGGGGTTCCAGAAAGGTTCAACAACTGAAAGGACTGAAGATATGCAACTTAACTTCTGTAGCGGAGGGTTCATTCATGGCAATGAACAACACTTAGCTGTTGCGCTAGAGGATGACGAAGAGGAAGACTACACCAATTTTATGACGCATGGAAAGGCTTGCAACAATTGGACAGCTGTTGATATTTGTAGCGGGGTATTCGTTACCATTAGAGATATTGACTAAATCCAAGGTAAACCATACAAGTCGAGTCGCCACCGCACTTCTATTTATCTAAAGGAATGGTTAGAAAGCGAACAAAAACCTAAAAGTTTTATCAAATCAAAAACTAGTAAAAATGTCAGAGATCGGGGTATGGGGGTTGGTTACGCAATGGGAAGGTTTTAAGCACCCAAAACATCCTAGGTACTCCTAGGGAGCCCTTTTCACATTTTGTTGTAAGGTTGGTATTTTGTGAAAATTTATTTGTGCAAACATGATTGAAGAGATGAGAAGAGAATGTACAAGTTTATTTACATTTTGTGTTTGGATGGATAAACCCATTGCCTACGTACCATCTTAAAAAAGATTAGGATCAAAACCTCGTAGTTCGGGATAAAAATCTCAAAACAAGTTGATGAATTGATTGGTCCAAAAGCCATAAGGTCTTTTGTTATCCAAGGGAGAAAACTCAACCTAAAACCACAAATTCACCATGTGAGGATAGCTTCAACATGCTAGTGAGGGGTTAACCCTATAATAAGCATGGAAGACTCATTGTCCATCACTAAGGATATAGGTGAGTATTACATCTACTTCAAGGATAACTCAAACCTAATAGCTAAAGGTTATGAAAAGTTTTGATTAGGAAAGTGGCCATTGAAACCACAAAAGTATTTGAAATGAAAGTTATATTTACTAATGAAAAGTTGATTTAGAAGTTCAATTCAAAATGAGTGTTATGAAAAGAAAGTTTTGAAAATCAAAAGCATAAGGCTTAGGTTTCAAATGTTTGAAACAA
The DNA here is from genome assembly GCF_024323335.1 of Lathyrus oleraceus. NCBI lineage: Eukaryota > Viridiplantae > Streptophyta > Magnoliopsida > Fabales > Fabaceae > Lathyrus > Lathyrus oleraceus. The sequence goes on along the minus strand of NC_066584.1, from coordinate 153,086,523 downwards.
GTGTTAATGTTTGCACAAAAGTTTTGGCTTGGGTTAGAGTGGGGGGAAGAAGAAGAATGGCTAAGGTCCTAATCATACAAGAGATAAGGGAAAAGAAACAAGACCACAAATGGAGTTCCTCTCTTGAGATCATATTGATGATCCAAGTAGCTCTCATCCTTTAGAATATTCAAGCAAAATGATAGTAAGCTAAAAACAATCAACACAATCAAACAAGCTCCTTAGGAGATCCTCAATGTATCTTGTATCTTTCACTTTGGATGAACATGGCAATAATTCTTCAAGTTGAGCTCTTATAGGATTCCCTAGCACAAAAGCACACACATCAAAGGTTCCAAAGAAGTAAATCAAGAATGGGCAAGAGTGAATTTAGAGGTTTGGTCCTTCTAGTCCATCTTCAACATTAAGGTCCTTTTACTCCAATTTTCATAGGGAATGTCCTAGAAACTAAGTCCATTTGTCCATTTCTTTGCATTTGGTCCACAACAAACAAAACAAAACACAAGCATAATAATATATACACAATTATGTGCTCAAGTGAGCAAAAGGAAAATTGTATTAACATAAACATGTGCTCCAATGAGCAAAGGGGGAAAAGCAAATGAATAAAATGTACAAGAATAGTAAATTGCATAAATGTAAAGAGTAAGAACTAAATGTTAATAGTCAATGGTTAATGTTAGTAGTTAGTGTGCCATAAGGCAAATTTAGCGTTATGTTAAGCAATCGTAATTGGACTTATGTAGAAGTCACAACTATCTGAGGCCGGTCAATAATAATGTAGGTAACAACACAAGTTAGAGGTCTTGATTAGTGAATCAAACTCCAACAACTTGCCATGCCAAAAAGAAGATGAGAAATGATCTTGTATTGATTTAGGTCCTTTGCATGATTTAGAAAGCAATCTATCCTTAGTGCAAAGCCATTCACTTGATCATTTGATCAAGATGAATTAGATTTGAATGAAGGAAGATTATACCTCCCTAATCAATGTTAACCATCAGCCTTTAACTCATTGATCAAAAAGAAAAGAAGGAGAAGAAGAAGAAGATGAAGAATAGAAATGAAGAATTAAAGTGCATTAAATGAAATGGAATGTACCAATCAACAAATGTTGACCAAAGATAGGGAAGATCAAGGTCAAACAATAGAAAACAGAAGTAAGATGAAGATTGCATGTCAAGAAATAAACAAAATATATTGGGAATTTTTAATATTTAAAATAAAACTTGATATAAAATATTTAAGGAAGGTCAAACTTCAAACTTACTTCAAACCAACTCTGAAAAGTCCAAGAGTATTATCTCAAGTTCAACAAGGTCAAACAAAGTTTGACAAAAAAATTCAGCATTTTTAGAAGTCAGAAACTATTTTAAATCAATTAAAAATGCATAAAAATAACCTAATTGAATTAAAATCTCAAATAAATCTCAAATCAATTAATAAATTGATGAGAATATTTTTCATAGATCTATCATCATTCAAAGAGGTTGAAAGAATATTTTTGTATTTTTTGAATATCAAAAACTATTTAAAATGAATTAAAAATAACCAGAAAAGCGAAAATTATTAAAAAATAGCAAATGATAAAATAAAAAATATTAAAAATCAATTTTAGAAACTAGAAATTAAAAGAGAAATAATGCAATTGGTCCCATAATTTTTGGATCAATAATGAAAGAGATATGGATTTTAGAAAATGAAATGGAATTAAAAAAAAATAGAAATTAAAATCAGAATTAAAAGAAAGGAAAAGCGTGAGCCCTTGGATCTGAGCTCATTAATTGAGCTGGCAGATCCAAGCATCCACGAGCGCGCGCCCAGCGTGTTCCAAAGTCGATGCAACCACATGGATATTAAAGAAAAATCATAACAATGTGTGGAGGAGATTAGATTTGGAAACTGAGATGGACGACTTAGATCCAATCTGGAGACCAGACGGTGGCCAGCGCCACCGTCTTCTCCGGCTAGCTCCGGCGAAGGCCAAAAATTGCAAGGATTCAAATGTGCATCAAAACGCACGATCTAGGTACCGTTCGAAAAGTGAAGTGATGTACATCACTCCTATGCCACTCAATTCCACTCTAGATCCCTATTAAGAGAGAAATCAGAGATGGAACTTTGGTTGTGTTCAACTGAACTTGCTTGATTTCAACAATTAAGAACACAATGATGATGCCTCTATGTAGAGGACTTCAGACAACACAAAATCAAGGCAAATAGAGCAATGTATGAGGAGATTCGAAGCAAAATGCAGTTGAGCAAAACCTTTGGATTGTGAAGAATTGAGTCACGATCTTTGATTCCTTTTGCAAACAGAAGCTTCAATGGATCAAGGTGAAGAGGTCTAGGAACTTTAGATCTTAAGAAAATAGTCAATGAAACTGAATTCTAGATCTGAAACTTTTAAAGAAAAATGATATTTGTTCCTTTGGTATGGGTTGGGATTTGATTCAGCAGGGATTTAGGCGCCATTAGGTTGAAGAATGAGAGCTCTCATGCCATATATTTATAGTTAAAGCCATCTGAAAGTGCATGAACAAAGTGTGCATGGGAGAAGAGGGCCTCCATGCATGGGCCTGTACAGGTGCATGGAGGGCCCAATTCTGATTGGAAATGATTGCTCTACATCACCAAATGAGAAATGGACGTGCAAATTGAATGTTAACAGCTCATGCAATGTGTTTGAAATGAACTTCCAAAAATGCACCTAATTCTTCATGTCTTCGAAAATGATGCTTCCAAACTCAAAATGCAACCTTATGAGTAATGGTTAGAAAGCTTGTTGCATAAGGAACAAATGCTATGTTGATAAAAACTCCAATTGGGCCTTGGAAATTAGTGAAATTTGACCTTGAAGTGTAGGGTGCAAAACATGCATATGTGAAGTTTCCAAATTTGGCCAATGTTTAAGCCCCTCAGTCTCAAAGATGCAAGCACCAAATGATACAATCTTCAACACGAAAGTTGTATATCTTTTCAAGGCAATCAATTTCGACTTAAATTTTGCATCATTTCGATTTTTTATGCAGAAGTTATGGGAACTTGAAATTGGACTTTTTCACTTTTCAATGCATTTGGTCCAAAGTGACCTATAATGTTTTGCATTATCACATGTATTTCTTTTGGGATTTTGCAATTTTTCTAAACATAATATTTGAAGTAGACACATTAAGCTTTCTAATTCATTAAGTCGCACCTCAAAATCATGAAAAATGAATGAGTTATGTTCTTGGGAAGTTGACTCAAAATTAGGGTTTCAGTCAAAACGACCTATAATGTATTGGAATGGATGATGACCTTCTAAGCTACAAATAAATATTTTATGAACATGAAACTTGTTCATATTGTTTTTAGGAACATTTTTTCTCTTTGGGTGATCTCCATTTGACCAACACATAAAATGTTAGGTCTCAGTGCATTTCAAAATAGTCAGATGAATTGACTGATCAACTTCTCAAGTCCACACCTCATATCTTGAAGAATTGATGATTGAGGACACTCAAATAAGTTCAAATATGCATTAAATAATGAATTAAAGAACTTCCCTTGATTGTATTTGACCATGGGTTGAGGTTGCTTCATGGGCAAGGCATAGTTGATGAACAAATGAATTAGGGTTTCCTTTGGAAACAAGCTTCAAACCCTTTGCTTACCTTGATCAAAATGATAAATTGATATACTTGGGAGGAATATTTGATGGATGGGAGCTTTGTGAAGCATTACCATGCTTGCTTTCATCTCCTCTTGACCACATCATTGCACGTAGGATCTCCTAGAAGCCTTTAGACCTTGTGATTGCTCAAGCTACAAACAAGAAATGTTAGTGACATATTTTTGTGCTTTTGAGTTAATAATAATAATGAGAAAAGAAATAATATGCAATTCAAGCATGCTTGGTGATCTCAAACTACTCACAAGAGATCCCACCCAAAGGCAAAGGGAACCAAGATGCTTATGATCCTTAAGGCTATGCAAATGAAATGTTATGATGCCATAAGGGATCTTAGGGTCAAAATTAGGGTCTTACAGATGCCCCTATTTAAGGTCATTCTAGCCGGAGAAGTGAAGGTTAAAATCTTCGTCTCGACGAGGTAGAATGGGCTTAAATAATAACAAAGAGACGAATTTTGGTCCCTAAGAGACCTCATGATGCAAGATATACGTATGCAAAAGGATAGTTCTCTGTGGGGATATGTGTCCACAAAGAAGAAAAGAAATCCGGAGAAACTGACAATCCATATGAGTAATTCACTCCATGGGACAGAGATTCTGGGACTCTTATGGGGATAAAAAAAGAGATAAATTGCGTGAGCAGGTCACGACTTAGAACTTGCTGAGACACGAGAGGAATTCCATGAAAATAAATCAATGGAAGGACTCGAGCTGACTCCAAGATGCATGTATTGGGGAATATGCCAATACAGCAAAATTATCCATAAAGAAACCTCAGATAAAAATCCAGACTCAGGCTGGGAGAATCCACTAAGGGACATCGCTGGGGAACAACGGGATGAGGTATTACCGGTTACTGGGTAATAAGCTCAAAGAGACATGTGATCCGAACACCGGTATGAGGGTGAAAGAATAACATGCTCAGGGAGAATGAATATCTAAGACCGGTATGAGGGTGAGAGATATCAAACATCCGAAATCGTCTGAGGAAAACCTAAAAAGGTATATTTCAACTCAGGAAAATTTAACTCCACAAGGGGACACAAAGTCATAATAGGGAGCAGAAGGGAAAGGGCACCAGGGATAACGGTTACTGGGCATTTAATAGGTGACCGACCAAGCGTGAATTGGGGAATACTTCCAAGACACTCATCATCCAAAAGAGGGCTAAAAAGCATACTGAACTATAGGATAGGCATTCGATTCCACAAAAGGGATACGAATCTTACTCGACTAGGGAAGAACGAAAGACTTCGACCAAAGAGCGCATGAGATATATTATCCATTACCGTCAGAACGTAGATAACATACTCTCATGGAATATTATCCACAACCGGTTACTGGGTTAATAAAGGATGAATCGACCGAAAGAAAAGGAGCATCAGGATACCAAAAACTAGGTAAAACATGATGACCAAACAGAGGGAGAAACAATCATTACCAGCCAAGGGTAAATGAAAGATGACTCCCTGGGGATATATTGACAAAGGCAACGATCTGAGAGACATATATCACCGGTTACTGGGAGATATACCCAAAAAGGGTGAAGGAATATCAATACCGAATATTGGATAAAGATAACCGTCACGGAGGGGATTACCTCTACCGGATATGGGGTAGAAAACCACGGAAGAGTAACTGTCATCCGTTAGGGTGAACAAGATGGTTAACTCTGCAAGGGTATAAAATAGGGTTCACAACTACCGGTATAAGGGTAGAGAACCATAGACTCCACCGGGGAAAAGATGGACAATTACTGGCTACTGAGCAATCGTTCATCTGGGCCTCGGGGAAGCGCAAGAAAAACGAGAAGCCAATCTAGGAACAAACTAGAGCAACATGACAAAAAAAGACTCATCCCTATGAGGATATTACCTAGGGGGGAGCTCCATCCCAATATATGTGTTGGGAGGAAACAGAAACAACCATCATCCACGAGGACATAACTACATGGGGAATATGGAAGGAGGGACAAACACTTTCTGCTTATGGGGCTGACTCTACATGGTGAGATCAGACACAAACATCTACTTGGGGAAATATATTACCAACTAGCAGGAGATAACAAACAAAGGTATATGGCAAAGAATGCAACATGAATATCTGAATGCTAAAATTAAGCATATATGCATGGTTTATGTATGATGAATGCTAACGAAACAGACATTTCTAACACAAACAGGTCCAAAGATTGATGAACAAACATCCAGTATTACATCTCGATAGAGAAAGCCAGGCCCAGAGGAGAACATCCAATCTGATGGGGGGGGCAAGAGATACCAGGGAACAAAGATCTCTGCAGAGGAATGAACATCGGTTATTCTAGCTGGGGACAAGATCATCGCACAGATAAAATCTGTTGTATAAGCAATTCTACTGGGAAAATTATCAGAGGGGAGGATGGATCTCTGTGGGGGACAACCACCAATCAGAAGCTTCCAAGGTTACCACTAAATACTGCTCTACCAAAGAGAACCCATCCGCTGAGGAGGAAGAATCACTACTTTGCTGAGGGAAAGAGGGATGAATATCTTTACCAAACACTCTGCTCGGGAGAAAAACCACAAAACGCTCTGGAGGAAGAGGATACAAGCATGCCATGAATATGAGCAAATGTCTTACCCTATTTGGAATCATACCATCCTTGGGAGAGCACTGAAGACATCCCAAGTATCCTTTTGTCATTGTGAATGTTCACTTTGTTTAAAAACAAGTTATGAAAATTTATTTGTTTAAAACAATGATATATCTCAATTAAAACATGTAAAACATTTGTTGAATAAAAACAAATAAGAGTGCAAATAATTGGATAAAGGCTTAAATTTATTTGATGGAATGGTAGTCTGCAAATGGCAAGACTCCACAGATCTTTACAAATTTGAAATTGTTGATATATATTGGAAAAGGGCTACATTGAACATAATGACCATTTCTCCATCAACTCTGAATTTGATGTATTTGAGGCTTCAGTTGACGATGACTGAGTGAGAATCTCTGACAGATGATAGTTTGTAGAACAAAGTCTTGTCAGGATGGAGTTACTTGCCAAATCCCTAATTTTTGCCTAGATTGCCCCTGGATGAGGTACTCAATCTAGCGGGATACATATTTATTTTTTATGTCTCTCACTTTTGCATGGATCGCCCTTTCGGGTTTTCTACTTTGCGAGCTATTCTGTTTTTATTTTAGGCGAAGTATTTCTTGACTGCATCTGAATTCACAGGACGAGTGAAATCCTCCCCATCCATAGTTATAAGTATCAAAGCACCGCCTGAAAAGGCTCTCTTAACAACATATGGACCTTCATAGTTTGGAGTCCACTTGCCCCTGGAATCGGGCGCGAAAGAATACACTTTCTTGAGCACAAGCTCACCTTCTCGGAACACACGAGGCTTGACATTCTTTTTAAAGGCTTTCTTCATCCTTTGCTGATATAACTGACCATGACACATAGCATCAGTCTCTTTTCTTCTATCAAATTCAATTGGTCATAACGACTCTGACCCTACTCAGCATCAGTCAACTTGGCTACCATCAAGACTCTCATTGATGGGATATCCACCTCTACCGGGAGCACAGCCTCCATGCCATAAACAAGAGAGAAAGGGGTTGCCCCTATTGAAGTGCGGACAGACGTACGATACCCATGCAAGGAAAATGGCAGCATCTCATGCCAATCCTTGTACGTAACAACCATCTTCTGGATAATCTTCTTGATATTCCTATTAGCAGCTTCAACAGCCCCATTCATCTTGGGTCTGTAAGGAGAATAATTATGATGTGCTATCTTGAACTCGCTACACAGCTCTTTCATCATCTTGTTGTTCAAGTTAGATCCATTGTCAGTATTGATCTTATCTGGCACACCATAACGACATATAAGTTGATTCTTGATAAACTTCACAACCACCTACCTTGTCACGTTTGCATATGATGCCGCTTCAACCCACTTGGTGAAGTAATCAATTGCTACGAGAATAAATTTGTGACCGTTGGACGCTTTAGGTTCTATCATGCTAATCATGTCAATTCCCCACATAGAGAAAGGCCATGGTGATGAAATCACATTCAGAAGTGTCGGGGGAATATGAATCTTATCCGCATAAATCTGACACTTGTGGCATTTCTTCACATATATGCAGTAGTCAGACTCCATTGTCAACCAATAGTAGCCTGCTCTCAACATATTTCTAGCCATAGCATGTCCATTGGAATGAGTACCAAATGAACCATCATGGACCTCAGTCATTAACAGGTCTGCTTCATGTCTATCCACGCATCTGAGCAGAACCATGTCAAAATTTCTCTTATAAAGCACATCGCCATTGAGTTAAAAGCTTCCTAACAATCTCCTCAAAGTCTTTCTATCTTTCACAGATGCCCCAGGCGGGTAAGTCTGGCTCTGAAGAAAGCACTTAATATCGTAATACCACGTCTTATCATCTTGCACTTCTTCTACCGCAAATACATGAGCTGGTTTGTCCCAGCGCATCACAATGATATTGGGAACCTCATTCCAGAGTCTAACCACAATCATTGAAGCAAGTGTAGCAAGAGCATCTGCCATCCGATTCTCATCTCGAGGAATATGATGGAAGTCAACCTCAGTAAAGAACATTGAAATCCTCCTCGCATAATCTCTATATGGGATGAGGCCAGGCTGATTCGTTTCCCATTCACCCTTAATCTGATTTACAACGAGGGTCGAATCACCATAAACATCAAGATGCTTGATCCTAAGATCAATACACTCTTCCAATCCCATAATACAACCTCATACTCAGCCATATTATTCGTGCATTTGAAAGTTAGCCTTGCTGTAAAAGGAAAATGTGTGCCCTGAGGAGTAATAATCACTGCCCCAATACCATTTCCATATTGATTTACAGCGTCATCAAACACCATGCTCCATCGAGAACCAGGCTCTGGCCCCTCATCGAGCGTAGGCTCATCACAATCCTTCATTTTCAAATACAGAATCTCCTCATCTGGGAAGTCATACTGAACTGACTGATAATCTTCAATTGGTTAATGTGCCAAGTGGTCAGCCAAGATAGTACCTTTTATCGCCTTCTAAACTCGATACTCAATATCATACTCAGATAACAACATCTGCCAACGGGAAATCCTCCCAGTTAAAGAAGGCTTCTCAAAGATATACTTGATTGGATCCATTCTGGATATCAAACAAGTCCTATGATTTAACATATACTGGCGTAAGCGCTTAGCAGCCCAAGCCAAAGCACATCATGTTTTCTCAAGCATTGAACTTCTTACTTAGGTAGTAGATAGCATACTCTTTCTTTCCTGATTCATCATGCTGACCAAGGACACAACCCATTGAGTCTTCAAGAACTGTCAGATACATAACCAAAGGTCTCCCTTCCACAGGCGGAGATAAAATCGGAGGCTCAGACAAATACTCTTTAATACTGTCAAAGGCCTTTTGGCAATCCTTGGTCCAATCATGAGACTGATCTTTCCAGAGGAGCTTGAATATTGGCGCACATGTGGCAGTCATGTGGGATATAAATCTAGAAATATAATTCAAGCGGCCGAGAAACCCTCGAACTTGCTTTTCAGTTTTGGGCGCAGGCATCTCTTGTATTGCTTTGACCTTTGCAGGATCAACCTCAATACCTCTTTCTCTGACAATAAAGCCCAATAACTTGCCGGAACGGACTCCAAATGTACACTTGTTAGGATTCAGACGAAGCTTATACTTCCTCAAACGCTGAAAAAGCTTCAACAAGTGCTCTACATGTTCAACTTCCGTTATGGACTTAGCAATCATATCATCAACATACACCTCGATCTCCTTGTGCATCATGTCATGAAACAAGGTAGTCATAGCTCGTTGGTACGTGGCTCCGACGTTCTTTAAACCGAAGGGCATCACTCGATAACAGAATGTTCCCCAAGGTGTGATGAATGTTGTCTTCTCCATATCCTCAGGTGCCATCTTAATCTGATTATATCCGGAAAATCCGTCCATAAATGAGAAGATCTTGAATTTAGTTGTATTATCTACCAACATATCAATATGTGGTAGAGGGAAATCATCTTTTGGACTAGCTTTATTCAAGTCTCTATAGTCCACACACATTCGGACTTTTCCATCTTTCTTAGGCACGGGCACGATATTGGCCACCCATTGAGGATATGTAGAAGTCACTAGAAACCCCCCATCAATTTGCTTCTGAACATCCTCTTTGCACTTCACTGCCATGTCAGGATGAGTTCTTCTGAGCTTTCGCTTCACAGGCACGCACTCAGGCTTCAAAGGCAGGAAATGTTGCACAATATCAGTATCCAGACCAAGCATGTCTTCATATGACAAGGCAAAGACGTCGACGTATTCTCGTAGCAACTCGATTAACCCCTTCTTAATTGATTCTTCCAGGAGTGCCCCAATCTTCACTTCTCGCACACAATCTTCAGACCCTAAGTTGACTGTTTCCAGATTCTCAAGATGCGGCTGAATAATCTTCTCTTCATGCTCAAGTAGACGGGTAATCTCTTCAGGGATCTCTTCAACATTATCTTCTTCTGCCTCAAATACAGGGAACTCAAAGTTGGGAGATGGTGTTGGATCATTATGTTCAATGGGTTTGATCAACCTGCATAATGATTTTGGATATAAAAGATTTTAGAATTCAAACAAGGCAAATTATTATGCAGATGAAAAGATTGATGTTATTTTTATTTTTAAGGTTTTATGTGATCACCAATTTCATGCAAAAGCGAAAAGGGAAAATAATTGGAAAAACAAAAATTTAACATGAATTTATCGAATGAAAATATCATTATATTTATGAGCCAACAATGTCATCACTCCTCCTTTTGGTATGGGAGAAGGGTTTTTAAACACAATGAACATTACTTTGACTTATGGATAACTATTGGAATATCCATAGCGACCCAATTATTGCAGACCCCTCCAGAGATGATGAAGTTGCCAGAATCCTCTTTATCCTCTTCCAGAATGGCAGCAGCCTCTTCATCTTGACTGGTGTGGATGAATCCACCACTCTTGAACAACCCTTGCTTGTTGAAGACACCAGAAGAATAGCCTATGCCAGCCCGGGATTTATTGTCTTCCAACTTAATCATTTGCCCTATTCCAGCAGTTGTATCATGCTTAATGGCCAACTTTGCATCTTTATAGGAAGCAAATGAAGAAGTTCCCTTCTTAATAGGTTCAGCAATAGATAAAGCCTGGAACGGCGTTCCAACTTCATCCTCAGCATCTATATAAGAGAAAGAAAACAAATGGCTAACCAGGAGAGCCTTCTCTCCCCCTACCACCACCAGCTTCTTATTTTTCACAAACTTCAGTTTCTGGTGTAGAGTGGATGTCACGCCGCCTGCCTCGTGAATCCATGGTCTGCCTAAGAGACAACTATACGATGGGTGAATGTCCATAACCTGGAAGGTAATTTGGAAATCACTTGGTCCGGTTTTATCTGGGAGATCAACCTCTCCAATCACAGTTTTGCGAGCCCCGTCGAAAGCTTTCACAACTACTCCACTTTTCCTCATGGGAGGCCCCTGGTATGACAATTTTGCAAGAGTGGACTTTGGCAACACATTCAATGATGACCCAGTGTCCACCAGCACATTGGACATGGCGTCGTCTTTGCAGCTCATAGAATATGTGTAATGCCAAGTGGTGGTCTCTTAAATTGTTACAAGCGGTAATGTTTGCAACAATACTGTCGAATTGTTCAATTGTGACTTCGTGATCCACATACACTACATCCAACACCTTCTGCAGAGCTTCTCAGTGTGGTTCTGAATTCGTCAGCAAGGATAACACAGAGATATTGGATGGCGTCTGTAGAAGTTGATCTACCACGTTGTACTCACTTCTCTTGATGAGCCTCAACATCTCATCGCAATCTTCTTTCGCATTGCCACTCAGGCTAACAGAGACAAAAGTTTTCAACATAGAGGCAGGTTTAGCAACAAGTGCCAGATTCGGAGCGTTCACAGCATTCCCAATTGGGCGTTCAGCATAATCAGCGGTATCATTCCTTCGAGCATCAGCTTGCGGCTTTGGCGGGGCCGAAAAAACACGACCGTTGTCGGTCAGGCCGCTGACGTCGGCAATATTAATAACAGATGAAGAGGGCAGGGGCACCTCTTTCCCATTCTCCAGTGCTACAACATTGTAGCGATAGGGGACCGCCTTCTCAGAAGAATATGGTACAGGGCCGACTGGCTTAATGGTCAAGGCAGGAGAAGCCTTCTGCTTGCTACCATCATATTTGATGATAACAGGCTCGGGGATCCGGAATACTGGAGAAATTACGTTGACTTCATCAGCATCTTCGTCAACATTTCTGTTTTGAAGGATCTCAATGACTCCCTCATCCAGCATTTCTTGAACATCTTTACGCACCTGGCGACAACCTCTTTGATTAACAGAACAGACTCGGCATCTATCGTGGTCATGTTCATAATGACTATAATCACACGGCAAACGATGCATCTCGACCAGAGATTGTCAAATATGACTGACATATTTGACCTTGTATTTGCTAGGGTAAACCTGGACCATGTTGACAGATTTCCCATGCTCGGGCAATGGGTTCTTCTTCACATGGACCTACGTCCTCGAAACACAGAATGCCACATCTCACAAGGTCTTGAACCTTGGTCTTCAAAGGGTAGCAATTTTCCACATCATGTCCGGGAGCACCGAAATGATAAACATAATGTAATTCAGGCTTATACCACCACTGAGGGTTGGTAGGTATAGCCGGTGGGTCTCGTGCTGTAATCAACTTCCTCTCTATCAAAGAGGGGTATAGTTCTGCATATATCATGGGAATAGGATCGAAGGTGATCCTTTTGCTCTCGTAACTCGTGCTGGTTTGATTACTGTTTCGAGGCTGGTAGGCCTACTGTTGAGGACGATGTTGCTGTTGTTGATATTGCAGATGTGGTTGTTGTTGATTATTGTTGTGATGCTGAAACTGTTGATTATCTCTGAAAATAGGCGCTATATGAGCCACCTGGTGCTGGTTACCGGCAGGACGCACGGTCTTCCTCCTCACAGAGGGTCTTCTTGGTTTCACATGGGAGGTCACAGCATGTGCCTCACCATCTTTCTTCTTTGTAAACGCCCCATAACGTTTGGCAGAAGAGCTTTCTTCTCGGGTCAGGCGCCCTTTCCTAACTCCCTCTTCCAAATGCATCCCCATATTCACCATCTCGGTGAAGTCAGAAGGAGCGCTGACAATCATCCGCTCATAGTAAAAAGAACTCAAGGTCTTCAAAAAGATCTTGGTCATCTCTTTCTCTTCTAGTGGGGGCATAATCTGTGTTGCTACCTCTCGCCACCTCTGGGCGTATTCTTTGAACGTTTCCTTGTTCTTTTGGGACATGGCCCTCAATTGATCCCTATCGGGAGCCATATCCATGTTATATTTGTACTGCTTGACGAAGGCCTTGCCAAGGTCGTTGAAGGATCGGATGTTCGCACTGTCCAAGCCCATGTACCAACGTAGGGCAGCACCGGACAAACTGTCCTGAAAGTAGTGAATGAGAAGCTGGTCGTTGTCGGTCTGAGTCGACATTTTCCTGGCATACATGACCAGGTGGCTGAGAGGGCAAGTATTTCCCTTGTACTTTTCAAAGTCAGGGACCTTGAATTTCACAGGGATCTTCACATTCAGAACTAGGCATAGTTCAGCAGCAGACTTGCCGAAAAGATCCTTTCCTCGGAGAGTTTTCAATAGACATCTGGGCCCTCAGACGGCTCAGAATGATAGATGGTGTCGTCTACTCTGGGCATAGTATGAACGACAGATGGAGGAACAACAAGGACCGGGCTAGATGCCGGCAGATAAGCAAAAGTGGGTGCAGGACCCTCAGGCGTGAAATTGGGAGGCATCCCCCACGGAAACCCAGCTGGCATGGTTGTCGGAGCAAAGTGTGCGCTGGCCGTAGGCACAATTGAAGAGACAATCTCATAAATGACTGTCCTCTAGGGAGGAGTTGAAGGCGTCGGATAAGACTGGCTCTGGGTAGCCATGAATGACTCCATCAGGGCAGTCAATCTGGCTACTTCCTCCTTAAGCTCACGGTTCTCTTGTTCCAAATGATCCATTAGTCTTGATGTGTTGGCTCGGGTGTAGTACCGGTGAGTCAGCTTGTCTTTGAAATAAATGAAGAACACAGAGTTAGACCAAAGAACAAAAAGCCTGGAGCAAAACCTGCTTATGCTTATGATGCATGCAATGCTTGTGCATATGATTTATTTTTATTTCTTAGAGGAACTTTTAGAGTCCTATTTGCAAATATCATATCAATAATATCTGGAAATATTTTTACGCCAAAGAAGTACAGTCTTGGTAACAAAATACAATACAAGAGAGAAGGAAAATGAACATCCTATGGAACCCTAGAAGCAGTCGTCTAAAGCTCTGGACACAGGAAGATAAGATGCACGAAGCCTTTTTACCTCCCTCTCGTAGGCTGCTTCCATGTCTGCCTTCTATTTGGCAAGTCGATCATACTTCCTCTTCCAAAACTTGGAAGACTGAGGAAGTAGAGAAGTCCAGGTATCATCAGGATCATCAATGACCTGGTGCTCGAGGAACTCTATCAAAGTATCCTTCTACTTGATCTGCTGAAGCAACTCCTCTCATTCACGGATCCAAGCACGCGAACGATCTTCGTCTCTCGACTCCTCTACCCCTTGGTCAGGGAGGGTTAAAGGCCCAGCCACAACCAAAGGTGTAGGTCTTGGATACTCGTAGGGCATGAGGTACTCAGAAGCTCTCATCCTAACCCGACAAGTATAAGGTTCCAAAACGATACAATTCTTTAGCCCTAGCTCCTTCCTTCCTTTCCTATGGATCTTGCGCCAAGTGCGGACCATCCTGCCCTTCAAGCCTTGGGGTTCCTTACCCTTCTGAAAGAACACACCCTCCAACAGAATGTTATTGGGTTTATCCTTTAGGGGGAACCCAAGTTGTCGACGTGCCAAAATAGGGTTGTAGTTAATCCCACCATATATACCAAGAAGAGGCACATTGGAGAATTCACCACAAGAGTCGATGATCTACACACCATCATATACATGGTCGTACCAAAAGATATCATCATTAGTGAGAGACATGAGTTTCGTGGACCACCGTAGACATCCTTTGTTCTCCTTGAAGGCGACCGTTTGTGGCAAGTGCGAAATAAACCACTTGTACAACAGAGGCAAACAGCACACAATGGTACCTCCACCCTTTGCATTCCTCATATGCAAAGAAACGTAAGTGTCACCCAACAGAGTCGGAACGAGATTAAGAGTAGAGAAAATCCTAATAGCGTTCACATCCACAAACTTGTCGATGTTGGGGAATAACACTAGCCCATAGATGAGAAGTACAAATATGGCCTCAAAGGCGTCCTCACTCATGGCCTTCCCAAACATAGTAGCTTGAGCAAAGAGGAACTCAGAAGGGAGACCTTGAATTCCACCTTTGGTAGTCATATGAGCACGAACCAGAGATTCATCTATATGCAACATATCAGCTATCTCTTGAGAAGTAGGAACCCTCTCTAAGCCACTAAACGGCAACTGGTCTAGAATAGGTATACCCACAAGATAGACATACTCCTCAAGCGTGGGCAAAAGCTGAAAATCCAGAAATGTGAAGCAACGATACAAGGGATCATAAGATTGCACCAATACACTCATCAATCCTTCGTCCACCTGAGTAGTCAGAAGAGATAGAAGCTTCCCAAAATGAGCCTTGAAACCCATCGGATCTAATACATAGGATGTCAAATTCCTTAGCTCTTTCAAGTCGGGTTGTCTGAAACTGTACATCTTTGTATTCCTTCTTTGTCTTTCCATGTCTGAAAATTTGCAAATAAACCTCTTAAGTTCCTTGAAAATTCTCATTATTGATGATATGGATGCAAATGGGTGCATGAATGCATGAATGCAACAATCACACTCAAGGATCAAGCAAAGCACACCAAACAAAGGTCATGGGATAGATCATGTCATCCTTAATATCAATCATCCGTTTTGGTGGATTATGGTTTACACCTTATCAACACCCAAGTTCCATTGATATTAAGGATACATGAATGGATCAAACATGAATCAAGGGTTTGTTGCAAGTCACGAGCATGGAGTCTTGGTTAAGAACCACCCAAAGGGAGTGTACTAGGGTTTAAACCTGCCAAACATGTTCTACAAGAGGTTCCCATAGTCATCATCCCATCTTTCGGATATTATCGGATAAAAGACTACTCGTATTCCAAAAATATTCTCAAGAGAGACTCTTATGAGTGTAGTATCGCGTGACAATCGTGTCAAATCTTACACTTGAACGACTTTCGCACTACATCCTAAGAATAGGCCAAGATGGGCTTGGTAAACTAAAGTCCTTGGCTTCTAAGGTCTATATTGGAAAGAGTAATGTCTAACCACAACTACTTGTGTGACATTATTGATCCCAGCATGACCTCCACCAAGTGAATGGACTTGCAAGTCAACTTGCTAAGGAATAACTCCACACAAGTCAACAAGACTATGCCATTCTTCTAACCTAAGTGCACTCGAGTTCGGGTATAGAACTCATCTCACAAAGATCACCAAGCATACAAGGAATTAATATTCAAGCAATTCAATCATCACATATAATACAGTAATCCCAAATTGCACAAAAATATGTCACAAAAAGAATATACAATACAATACAACAAAATATGAAAAGTAGGCAAAACCCACTAGGACAATGTTCCCAGCAGAGTCGCCACTTTTTTGTAGCGGGGTATTCGTTACCATTAGAGATATTGACTAAATCCAAGGTAAACCATACAAGTCGAGTCAGCACCGCACTTCTATTTATCCAAAGGAATGGTTAGAAAGCGAACAAAAACCTAAAAGTTTTATCGAATAAAAAACTAGTAAAAATGTCAGAGATCGGGGTAAGGGGTTGGTTATGCAATGGGAAGGTTTTAAGCACCCAAAACATCCTAGGTACTGCTAGGGAGCCCTTTTCACATTGTGTTGTAAGGTTGGTATTTTGTGAAAATGTATTTGTGCAAACATGATTGAAGAGATGAGAAGAGAATATACAAGTTTATTTACATTTTGTGTTTGGATGGATAAACCCATTGCCTACGTACCATCTTAAAAAAGATTAGGATCAAAACCTCGTAGTTCAGGAAAAAAATCTCAAAACAAGTTGATGAATTGATTGGTCCAAAAGCCTTAAGGTCTTTTGTTATCCAAGGGAGAAAACTCAACCTAAAACCACAAATCCACCATGTGAGGATAACTTTAACATACTAGTGAGGGGTTAACCCTATAATAAGCATGGAAGACTCATTGTCCATCACTAAGGATATAGGTGAGTATTACATCTACTTCAAGGATAACTCAAACCTAATAGCTAAAGGTTATGAAAAGTTTTGATTAGGAAAGTGGCCATTGAAACCACAAATTTATTTGAATGAGTTATATTTACTAATGAAAAGTATGTACAAAATATGGTCAAAGTTGATTTAGAAGTTCAATTCAAAATAAGTGTTATGAAAAGAAAGTTTTGAAAATCAAAAGCATAAGGCTTAGGTTTCTAATGTTTGAAACAAGTGTTAATGTTTGCGCAAAAGTTTTGGCTTGGGTTAGAGTGGAGGGAAGAAGAAGAATGGCTAAGGTTCTAATCATACAAGAGATAAGGGAAAAGAAACAAGACCACAAATAGAGTTCCTCTCTTGAGATCATATTGATGATCCAAGTAGCTCTCATCCTTTAGAATATGCAAGCAAAATGATAGTAAGCTCAAACAATCAACACAATCAAACAAGCTCCTTAGGAGATCCTCAATGTATCTTGTATCTTTCACTTTGGATGAACATGGCAATAGTTCTTCAAGTTGAGCTCTTATAGGATTCCCTAGCACAAAAGCACACACATCAAAGGTTCCAATGAAGTAAGTCAAGAATGGACAAGAGTGAATTTAGAGGTTCGTTCCTTCTATTCCATCTTTAACATTAAGGTCCTTTTACTCCAATTTGCATAGGGAATGTCCTAGAAACTAAGTCCATTTATCCATTTCTTTGCATTTGGTCCACAACAAACAAAACAAAACACAAGCACAATAATATATACACAATTATGTGCTCAAGTGAGCAAAAGGCAAATTGCATTAACATAAACATGTGCTCAAATGAGCAAAGGGGGAAAAGCAAATGAATAATATGTACAAGAATAGTAAATTGCATAAATGTAAAGAGCAAGAACTATGTTAATATTCAATGGTTAGTGTTAGTAGTTAGTGTGCCATAAGGCTAAATTGAATTATGTAAGGCCGGTCAATAATAATGTAGGCAACAACACAAGTTAGAGGTCTTGATTAGTGAATCAAACTCCAACAACATGCCATTCCAAAAAGAAGATGAGAAATGATCTTGTATTGATTTAGGTCCTTTGCATGATTTAGAAAGCAAACTATCCTTAGTGAAAAGCCATTCACTTGATCATTTGATCAAGATCAATTAGATTCGAATTAAGGAAGATTAAACCTTCCTAATCAATGCTAACCATCAACCTTTAACTCATTGATCAAAAAGAAAAGAAGGAGAAGAAGAAGAAGATGAAGAATAGAAATGAAGAATTAAAGTGCATTAAATGAAATGGAATGTACCAATCAATAAATGTTGACCAAAGATAGGGAAGATCAAGGTCAAACAATAGAAAACAGAAGCAAGATGAAGATTGGAAGTCAAGAAATAAACAATATATTTTTTGCATTTTTAATATTTAAAATAAAACTTGAATTAAAATATTAAAGGAAGGTCAAACTTCAAACTCACTTCAAACCAACTTTGAAAAGTCCAAGTGAATTATCCCAAGTTCAACAAGGTCAAACAAAGTTTGCCAAAAAATTTCAGCATTTTTAGAAGTCAGAAACTATTTTAAATCAATTTAAAATGCATAAAAATAACCAAATTGAATTAAAATTTCTAATAAATCTCAAATCAATTAATAAATTAATGAGAATATTTTTCATAGATCTATCATCATTCAAAGAGGTTGAGAGAATATTTTTGTATTTTTTGAATATCAAAAACTATTTATAATGAATTAAAAATAACCAGAAAAGAGAAAATTATTAAAAAATAGCAAATGATAAAATAAAAAATATTAAAAATCAATTTTAGAAACTAGAAATAAAAAGAGAAATAATGCAATTGGTCCCATAATTTTTGGACCAATAATGAAAGAGATATGGATTTTAAAAAATGAAATGGAATTAAAAAAATAAAATAGAAATTAAAATCAGAATTAAAAAAAGGAAAAGTGTGAGCCCTTGGATCTTAGCTCATTAATTGAGCTGGCAGATCCAAGCATCCACAAAGCGCGCCTAACGTGTTCCAAAATCAATGCAACCACATGGATATTAAAGAGAAGTCATAACAATGTGTGGAGGAGATTAGATCTGGAAACTGAGATGGACGGCTCAGATCCAATCTGGAGACCAGACGGTGGCCAGCGCCACCGTCTACTCCGGCTAGCTCCGGCGAAGGCCAAAAATTGCAAGGATTCAAATGTGCATCAAAATGCACGATCTAGGTATCGTTCGAAAGGTGAAGTGATGTACATCACTCCTATGCCACTCAATTCCACTCTAGATCCCTATTAAGAGAGAAATCAGAGATGGAACTTTGGTGGTGTTGAACTGAACTTGCTTGATTTCAACAATTAATAACACAATGATGATGCCTTTATGTAGAGGACTTCAGACAACACAAAATCAAGGCAAATTGAGCAATGTATGAGGAGATTCGAAGCAAAATGCAGTTGAGCAAAACCTTTGGATTGTGAAGAATTGAGTCCTGATCTTTGATTCCTTTTGCAAACAAAAGCTTCAATGGATCAAGGTGAAGAGGTCTAGGAACTTTAGATCTTAAGAAAATTGTCAAGGAAACTGAATTCTAGATCTGAAATTTTTAGAGAAAAATGATATTTGTTCCTTTGGTATGGGTGGGGATTCAATTCAGCAGGGATTTATGCGCCATTAGGTTGAAGAATGAGAGCTCTCATGCCATGCATTTATAGCCAAAGCCATCTGAAAGTGCATGAACAAAGTGTGCATGGGAGAAGAGGGCCTCCATGCATGGGCCTGTACAGGTGCATGGAGGGCCCAATTCTGATTGGAAATGATTTCTATACATCACCAAATGAGAAATGGACGTGCAGATTGAATGTTAACAGCTCATGCAATCTGTTTGAAATGAACTTCGAAAAATGCACCTAATTCTTCATGTCTTCGAAAATGATGCTTCCAAACTCAAAATGAAATTTTAGTTATCAGACTTTGGATGTCACACGGGTTGTTATGTCATCCAATTCTGCACAGACAGGAATTATGCAGAACTTAACAGTAAATGCAGTAAATAACACAAGTAATTGTTTACCCAGTTCAGTCCAACATGACCTACATCTGGGGGCTACCAAGCCAGGGAGGAAATCCACTATTAGTAGTATCAATTCAAAGCTAAACTCACCCGTTTACAACTTATCACTTAATCCCTACCCAATGCAATTTCAATCTTAACCTAAGATCAGAGTTCCTACTCACTCCCCCTCAATCACTTCAGTGATTACTATCTTTAAACAATATTAAAGACAAGTTGAAGTCACACTTCAAACAACTCTTGATTGTGCTTCACAGCTTTAATCAAGATACACAGCACTCACGCTTAAAAGCTTTGAGCGACACAACACTTACAACTCAATGAACACCCTATGCCACAGCTATCATCTACTTGATAATGGCTTGGCTTACAAGATACGTCTAATACAAGACTCACAAAAATACAGCAGTGAAGTATGGTGGACACACAAAATCTTCACGCCTCAAAATCCCTGAAACTGAATGAAGGAACGCCTTCCTTTTATATTGCAATATCCTGGGCTTTTGCACCTGTATTCTCCTAAATTTAAGGTCACGCGAATTCCCATAAATTCAACATTTAGGTTACTAACAAATAGGCTATTTGTTAGGTTCATTGAATGTAGCTTGGTTGTTGATTTCCTGGATTTTCTCTCAGTTGTTGAATCCCTGAAGAATAGCCTGAGAAAAAGTTGAAACAGAAAACTGAACAACCTACAATATAGCATATGCTGTCAGGAATGAATGTCACGATATTCAGCTTGACATCAAGGTCCATATGTTGAGTCTGTTTTTCCAGAAAACAGACTGTACAATTTTGCTGACCTGTACATGATCAAAATGACCATACTACAGTAACAGCTTACATTAATAAATGTCAAAGTGTCCAACTTAACATTTACACATTTGGCATTAAGTTAGTTCTGTTATTCTCTTGAAGAACAAACTAGGTTACATGCTGAAGTATAGCAGAACACCACTCTGTCTAATGTTCAATAGCTGCTGTCAATGATGAATGTCATAACATCCAGTTTGACATTCAGTCAGTAGGCCTTATGCCAGGTCTGGTCTTTCCTTGATAACCAGACTGGAAATAAATACTAAGTTCTAACAGAACACCTGCTGTTCTATTCCTTAGTATCTGTTGACAGGTATGAATGTCACAGCATCCAGTTTGACATTTAATAAATCCTGTGTTAGCTAGTCCTGCAGTAACTACAATGTAGTCACACATACATGTCATGACATCAGTCAAGACATTAGTACCTATCTAGTGTTTTACCATATAATGCAGCCAATTAAACATCTACAAACTCCCCCTTTGGCAAATTTTTGGCTAAAACACTTTGATCCCCATAACAGAGTTCATAGCAGCGGAATCACACACCTAGCAGGAATTAATACTAGCTAATACACTCAGAGTGGCAGCACACTCACACACATGGAAGTTAAGTAAAAACTTCACACAGCAGCACACACATACAGAAGTTAAAAAACTTCACACACAATAGCTGCAGGGGAGGAATCTATCATGAGAGTCTGTTGTAGAGACCCACTCTGTTTGTCAGGGGTTACTCCCCCTTTTTGTCAAAAATGTTGATAAAGCCAACAACATAACCAGAGAATAATGACAGAGTTACAGACTTGGTTGGACTTCACCGTTTCAACCAAGTTACCATCCACTTGATCTTGCTTCACAGCTTTGATCAAGTAATCACCCAATTTTGCTTTACAGTAGGTACCACCATATCAGAAGCCATGATTTTGTTTCTGACATCCAGAACCACTCCTGCATGAACAGCATCCTTGAACTCCTGCAGGTACATTGTCCTTCTCACAGGAGGGTGTCTCCTTACCCTCTTGTATCCACCCTTGTTGCAAGTAGCATAGCCATGATCTGTAGACCAATCATAGTCTAGTACAAATTGTTTAATAGGCAGAGATATTAAACAATTTATCCCAACCATCATTGGTTGCTATAAGGTCTCAGAGAGACATATCCCTAGTTTGCTCCTTAAGTTTTCAAACTGAGTAGCATCCAGAGCCTTTGTAAATATGTCAGCCAGTTGAAGATCCGTGGCTACATGTTCCAAAGTGATCACCTTGTCTTCCACCAGATCTCTGATGAAGTGGTGCCTAATGTCAATATGTTTGGTCCTGCTGTGTTGGATGGGATTCTTGGAGATATTGATCGCACTGAGATTATCACAGAACAATGTCATGACATTTTGAGTGACATTGTACTCAGTGAGCATCTGTTTCATCCAAACCAGTTGGGAACATCTACTTCCAGCAGCTATGTATTCAGCCTCTATAGTGGACAGAGAAACACAATTCTGCTTCTTGCTGAACCAAGATATGAGGTTGTCTCCTAAGAAGAAGCATCCACCTGATGTGCTTTTTCTGTCATCAGAACTCCCAGCCCAGTCAGCATCACAGTACCCAGATAGGACAGGCTCAGACCCATGTGAATACAGCATCCCATAGTCACAGGTCCCATTGATGTACTTGAGAATCCGTTTGACTTGATTCAAGTGGCTCACCTTAGGCTCTGCTTGATATCTGGCACACACTCCAACTGCATAAGAAATGTCAGGTCTACTTGCAGTTAGGTACAACAGACTGCCTACCATGCTTCTATACAGGCATTGATCAACACTAGGCCCTCCATCATCTTTGGTTAACTTCAGATGAGTGGGAGCAGGAGTCCTCTTGTGCCTAGCATTACCCATACCAAACTTCTTAACTATGTTCTTGGCATACTTGCTTTGGGAGAGAAACATAGAGTCCTCCATTTGGTTTACTTGCATTCCAAGGAAATAGGTCAGTTCTCCCACTAGACTCATTTCAAACTCAGATTGCATCTGGTGAACAAATTTTTGAACCATTTGTTCTGACATTCCACCAAAGACTATATCATCAACATAGATTTGAGCTATCATGATTTTGCCTTCTTCATCCTTCACAAACAAGGTTTTATCTATGCCACCCTTTCTGTATCCATTTGAGGTCAGAAATTCGGTTAACCTTTCATACCATGCTCTAGGTGCTTGTTTCAACCCATACAAGGCTTTCCTCAACTTGTATACATGCTCAGGTTGGTTAGGATCACAGAACCCTTTAGGTTGTTCCACATAGACTTCTTCATTCAGGTAGCCATTCAAGAATGCACTCTTCACATCCATTTGGAATAGCTTAAACTTCAGGATGCATGCTACCCCCAACAGCAATCTGATGGACTCAAGCCTAGCCACAGGAGCAAATGTCTCATCAAAATCTACCCCTTCAACTTGAGTGTATCCTTGAGCTACTAGTCTTGCTTTATTCCTAGTAATTACTCCTTTCTCATCAGATTTGTTTTTGTAGATCCACTTGGTACCAATGATGTTGGTCCCTTCAGGTCTTGGAACTAGCTCCCAGACTTCATTCCTTTTGAACTGCTCAAGTTCCTCTTGCATGGCAGTGATCCAGTATTCATCAGTCAGGGCTTCTTTCACATTCTTTGGTTCAACCTTGGATACAAAGCAGGAATTTGAGTTTATTCCCCGTGACCTGGTAGTTACACCACTGGTGGGATCCCCTATGATAAGATCCTTAGGGTGGTCTTTCTGAATTCTGATAGATGGCACTTTGTTGGTTGCATCTACTTCACATTCAGGAGGAGGTTTTGTACTTCTTCAGACTTGACTGGACTGTCAGTTGAACTGTCAAGAAATGTTTCAACATCCTCCATGACATCGGTTCCTTCCTCTTTATCGTCCACAATGACATTTATGGATTCCATCAGGACATTGGTCCTGTAATTGAACACTCTGTAGGCTCTGCTGTTAGTGGAGTATCCCAGAAATATACCTTCATCACTTTTGGGATCTAGCTTCCTTCTCTGTTCACGATCTGTGAGAATGTAGCATTTACTTCCAAAGATATGAAAGTACTTCACAGTGGGTTTTCTGCCTTTCCATATTTCATAGAGAGTGGAGGAGGTTCCTTTTCTCAAGGTGACTCTGTTGTGAACATAGCATGTGGTATTCATTGCTTCAGCCCAGAAGTGCATGGGGAGCTTCTTTGCATGAATCATTGCTCTGGCAGATTCTTGAATAGTTCTATTTTTCCTTTCAACTATTCCATTCTGCTGAGGAGTTATAGGGGAGGAGAACTCATGACTTATTCCTTCAGACGAGCAAAACTCATCAAACTTGGAATTCTTGAACTTCGTACCATGATCACTTCTAATCCGGACCACACAACTGTCCTTTTCCCTTTGAAGTCTTATGCACAGGTCTTTGAAGACATCAAATGTATCTGACTTCTCTCTGATGAAGCTTATCCACGTGTATCTGGAATGGTCATCCACCACCACGTATGCATATTTCTTCCCACCAAGACTTTCAACCTGCATAGGTCCCATTAGGTCCATGTGCAACAGTTCCAGAACTCTGGAGGTTGTGGGATGTCCCAGCTTCGGATGTGACATCTTGGTTTGCTTGCCCACCTGGCATTCTCCACGGACTCTTCCTTCATCAATTAGAATCTTTGGAATTCCTCTGACTGCTTCCTTGGATATAATCTTCTTCATTCCCCGTAAATGGAGATGTCCAAGACGTCTATGCCACAGCTTCACATCCTGTTCTTCCTTGGCTGAGGAGCATGTTGTGGAAAAGTTAGAGACTTCAGGTTCCCACAGGTAGCAGTTATCTTTGGACCTGGTTCCTCTCATAACTTCCTGATTGTCACCATTTGTCACAATGCATAGCTCCTTAGTAAACTGAACATGAAACCCTTGATCACACAACTGACTTATGCTGATGAGGTTTGCAGTTAGTCCTCTTACTAACAACACATTATTCAGTTTTGGCACTCCAAAACAGTCCAGTTTGCCCACACCTTTTATTTTTCCTTTGGCACCATTGTTAGACGGTGTGGCTAGTGATCGAGAGGGGGGGTGAATAGATCACCTCTTTTAAAATTAACGGATTTAACGTTTTATCAGAGTTTTCAAAGTTGGCGGAAAAATCAGTCCCGAATCGACTTCCGTCTATTCTGAACCGCTACTAGAAAGCCGGACACACAAGTTTAATTGCTGGATTTTAATGAGAATGACAGAAACAATTCACACCAGAATTTTAACTAATTTGAATGCACTTATCCTTAAAGACTATTTCCAATGAACATAATCAAGCTAACCGTTTTGTCAAACAGTTGGTGTGTGTGTGATTGATGAAAAACAGCAATGGAGTTTGATTAAAGGTTTTATTGCCACTGCTGTCTTGCAAAAAGGGACAATCACCACACACTAACAGAGATTGCAAAAACAGTTTTAAAACGTAAAGAAGGTTAAGGTGAGAATACGATACGCAGAGATTTGGTAAGGAAGTTCCCCACGTCGTCCTCGCGTGTGGGTACGTCTCCCTCTCAATTTCAAATGAAATTGAGAACTTTGATTATCAATTATTGCCGAATCCGTTGATACAAGGTTATGATACAAAGACAGAATTCTAAACTCTAAGAACTTCTTCTTGTATGAACCTTCACTTGATCTGAGCACGATCAAGATTTTCCTGCACAAAGTTGCAAATAATTCACCGGTTCCACGACCTGCTTGCGAAATCCCCCGATCTCCAAACGCAACGCTGCAGCTGAATATGTTCTGCAAGTGTGACTCCGAAACCCTCAAGAACACTCCAGTTCTTGAAGGACAAACCAGTAGGTTTTTCCTAGAAACCCCCTTCAATCTTCGACTCAGCTAGATCCTCGATCGTTCCACTGCAAACCACAGCTAGATCCTTGATCGTACCACTGAACGTTATCTCGATGCTTCTTTAATCCAAAGAACAAGAATGGTTATGTGTAAATGTTCTTGAAGTAAAGTGATTGAGAAGATGAAGAAGATGAAGTCTCTTTCAGGTTTCTAATTGCTCACAAACAATTGCTCCAACACTGCTATTGATCTGTGTTCAATTGTTTTCCCTCAATGAATTCGTGTTTTTGCACTGCTGTTGTAACCTGTCTTTTATATGCTGCAAAAACAGTTGCTGTTATACCACAAAACAACTTTATGTATTGATACATAATAGTGTGCATCGATGCATACTGTAGGATATGTGTATTTTTGGTGAAATTGATTATTCATGTATCGATGCAAAAGTCGTGTGTATCGATGCATGTGATTATTACACTAGTATGTATCGATGCCTAATGCGCATGTATTGATACACAGGCTGTTTCAATTGGTCATGTATCGATGCAGGAATCGTGTGTATCGATGCATAGAGTATTTTGTCTTCCATGTATTGATGCATGACTCGTATGCATCGATGCATACTGAATAGAAAGGTTTTGTGATTTATCACATGCTGTATGTATCGATGCAGAGGCTTTATGTATCGATGCATACTGACATAAGATGCATTTTAATTGTTATTTAAAGGTAAGTATCAATGTAATTTTATATATACAGTTATGCAACAATAGAGTGGGATGAAAAACATAATGAAACACACATGTATCATGTAATGCAATGCACAACCAACATTTGGATGATGATCACACAATTTGCTATCATTAAAAATTAATTCAAGGTAAAGAATTCTCTCACAAACTCCCCCTTTTTGATGATGGCAAATTCTTGGCAAGGTGTGTGATACTCCCCCTGAGTTTGTGCATATCTGCAGTTTCTCCCCCTTTGTCAACATCAAAAAGAGGAAGAGACAAATTTATCAAGGTAGCATAGTGTAGCAGGACATAGCAAACAATGGATAACAGGCTATCAATCACAAAGAGTGAAGCATCAAAGTAAAGAATCATTCACAAAGAATGAAGAATAAGGGCAATAACAATAGAGATAAACAGAATTGGAAAAGCGTTTTAAAGATACGAACGAGTTTAAGAGTTACATAAGCTAAACCATAGTGTTCAACAAAAGAAAAACTAGAGCAATATGAGATGAAATGAGATGAAATGCAGGTGGGTTAATTTGGATTGTTGCCACCACAGGACTCCTCATCATGTCTGTCAGGATCTCGGTAGCTTGGCGGAGGCGGAGGAGGAGGCATTGTGTCCGGATTTTGGCCCATGAAGGAGTATTGCCTAAATCGGTTCTGAACTTCAATGCTTCTAAAACTGTCCATAATCCCAGGATTTTCACGACAGTCATCCATAAAGCCGGACATTTCGTTGTAGAAAACTTGATGCCATTTAACTAAGTCTTGGTGCCAAGCGTGTTGATTGTGATACATCCGTGTATGCTCATCATGCCAGTCCCGATGCTCGTTGTGCCATTCAGATTGTTGAACATGCCAGTATCGTGCTTCTTCATGGCGTTCTTTGTTGACAATTTCCATCTGTTGAAGCATATGAGTGATGTCCGCATTTGGTGTTGGGGCTGAAGTACCACCGGAGAATGGAGGGGTTGTAGGTTCAGGTACGTAGTTGGTAGGAGACCACCTTCGTGGCACCCACTCACCCCAGCCAGTATTGGCTTCAGCTTGTGGTGCATCTGTTTCAGCCGCATCCTGCATCTCTTCATCAGGCTGATCTTCAGCAAGATGGATGCGTTCCGAAGGCACGTCAAAATTGTAAATTCTGGTTTTGGATTTTCTTTCGAAGAAATAGAAGCATTTGCGGTCCTTGTCCCACCGATATCCCATATGCGATAGAGTGGCAGAGTCAAACTCTTGAGCTGCAGATGGAGATAGGAGAGGCACAATAGGTATTGCAAGTTTCCAAAACTGAAGAATTTTCATTATCTGAGAGGCATAACCTAAAGCCACATTCTTGGAGCTGTCTCGCACAAAGAATAGACGTTTTACAAAGTAGTTCGCCCAATTTAGGAGAACCTTATTTTGCAGAATGTAGAGAAGATGTATGCTAGGCCTATCCAACCGAGAGTGTCCGCTGTTTGTTGGACGTAGAATATGTGTGATAATCCAGTGAAGAATACGCGGAGTTTGCTTGATCATACCTGACGTGACGTGTTCATCCTCACTCAACGGTCTATCAATCTTTAGTATAGAGGTTATAAAGTCCTGTATTTCAAATTCAGGATCAAAATGCAGGACATGCCAGCACTTGAAAACCATCGACGGAGACGGCATTTGAAATACCGTTTCCCAATCAGAGGCTTCAAAGGTATATGTTCTGACTCCGATAGAACACCGGAACATATAGCCTCTACCAGTTTGTAAACCAGCATAAAAGGCCCGGATGAAATCCTCATGATACTCATCTTTTGTAGATAGAAAGGACCCAAGTCTTTGTGCATGTAAGAGTTCAACTACTTCATTTAGGTGCAGATGAACGGCATCTGTTTTATCAAAGATATGAGGTTTCATTACCAACCTGGCCTTGAAGGATTCCTCAAATTCAGCAGCAATGGCAGGATGAAGAATGTCTAAGGCATTTGAAGGAACATCTGGTGGTTACTGAGAAGTACCGGCTGCTTCCTTTCCCTTTCCTTTTCCTTTGGCTCTGGCTGGAATATTGCGTGGAGGCATGGTGATGTGAGATTTAGGGTTTTACCAAGTTTGTGAGAGAGAGTGAAGATGAGGAGGATTAGGGTTAGCCACTGGTTTTGGGGTTTTTGAGGGCAGATGAGATGAAGTAATGAGATAGGAAGTGATATGATTGGCTGATGTGTCGATGCATGAGAGAGAAAGAAATGCATTTAATTCAGATAGCATCAGTATGTATCGATGCAGATAGTCATGCGTCGATGCCAAGTATTCAAAATTGTCATGTGTATCGATACATGCGATGGATGCGTCGATGCCAAGTGTTTACAATTGCCCTGTGTATCGATACATGCGATGGATGCATCGATACATCCTGAAGCAGTTTTTGAAAAAATTGAATTTTAGAATATATGGATCGATGCAGGCTTCGTTTGTGTCGATGCATACTGATGCTGAACCAGTTTTTAATGAATTTTAATGCAGTATGAATATGCATTATGCACTGTCATGATGATTATGCTCAACAGAGATTCAGAAGTCAAATTGTTAGTGTGCACACAATATGGACAGGAGTATATGCAATCAAATTTTGTATCAACTAGAGTAAGAACATTTGATGTAACATACACAATCACTTAGCAATAAGAAAATTGTAGAAAGGATTGATATTACCTCTATTGGAGAACTCGTGTGATGGATAATTGACATCTAAAACAGCTCTTATTAACCATGGTGAGGCATAATATAATTAAGAGATAACATGCTTATGGCATCAATTGAGAAAGATCTAAGATTCCCAATTCGCGACGAATGTTGAAGAAAGGTTCCGTTGCCAATGGTTTAGTGAAAATATCAGCGAGCTGATTTTTGGAATCAACGTGCTCAAAGACAACGTCTTCTTTTTCAACATGGTCACGAAGGAAATGATGTCTAATCTCTATGTGTTTAGTGCGTGAGTGTAAAACAGGGTTTTTAGTAAGATTTATTGCACTAGTGTTGTCACATTTGATAGGAATACGTTTGAGTTGAATATTGAAGTCTTGTAGTTGCTGCTTCAGCGATAAAATCTGAGCGCAACAACTACCGGCTGCAACGTATTCTGCCTCTGCAGTTGACAAAGCCACAGAAACTTGCTTTTTGCTATGCCAACTGACCAAGGAGTTTGAAAACAGGTGACATGTACCACTTGTGCTCTTCCTATCTGATTTGCAGCCAGCAAAATCAGAATCGGAGTACCCTACTAAGCTACAATCACTTCCTTTGGAATACCAAAGCCCATATTTAGGTGTTCCGTGAAGGTATCTAAATATGCGCTTTACCGCTTTAAGGTGCGATTCCTTAGGATTTGATTGATAGCGTGCACACATACAAACACTAAACATGATGTCAGGTCTAGAAGCAGAAAGATACAAGAGAGATCCAATCATACCTCTGAACCTTTTGACATCTACACACTTACCATGCTCATCCTTGTCTAGATTTCCGTTGGTAGGCATTGGGGTGTCAATCGATTTTGAGTCATTCATTCCAAAGCGCTTGAGTAGTTCTCTGCAGTATTTTGTTTGACATACTGCTGTACCCTCATCAAGTTGCTTTATTTGCAGTCCTAGGAAGTAGTTCAGCTCCCCCATTAGACTCATCTCAAATTCACCCTGCATAACCTTAGAAAATTCTTCGACCAAGTGTATGTTAGTTGAACCAAATATGATATCGTCGACATAAACTTGAACTAAAAGAATGTGCTTCCCTTTGTGTTTAATAAAGAGTGTATTGTCCACTTTACCTCTTGAATATCCATGATCAATTAGGAATTTGCTAAGCCTTTCATACCAAACCCGAGGGGCTTGTTTAAGACCATACAAAGCTCGTTTTAATTTGTAAACATGATCTGGATTTTCAGCATTTTCAAAACCGGGAGGTTGTGAAACATATACTTCTTCATTTATGACACCATTAAGAAAGGCACTCTTTACGTCCATTTGGTAAAGCTTAAAATCCTTAGAACACGCGTAGGCAAGCAAAAGACGTATAGCTTCAAGGCGAGCAACTGGAGCATAAGTTTCCTCATAGTCTATGCCCTCCTCTTGGTTATACCCTTGTGCTACTAAGTGTGCCTTGTTCCTAGCAATCACTCCGTTTTCATCAAGCTTGTTTCTAAAAACCCACTTAGTGCCTATGATATGATGATCTCGCGGACGAGGGACAAGTTCCCAAACGTCATTTCTTTTAAATTGATTAAGCTCTTCTTGCATGGCCATTAGCCAAAATTCATCAATCAAGGCCTCTTTGGCATTTTTAGGTTCTACTTGTGAAACAAACGCGAAGTGAGAACAAAAGTTACTTATCTTAGACCGGGTCATTACTCCCTTTGAAATGTCTCCCAAGATGTTGTCAATGGGATGGTCTTTTGAGGATCTCCAAGCTGTTGGAAGATCATTCACTTCAGCTGTCTTTTCTTCCTCAATTTCTTCATGACTGGTATCTTCCTCCTTCTCATGGGCAGCTGTTTTGGACTGATCAGTTTCCTCAACAGCTTCCTTGAGTATGTCTTCTGTAGATACACCTGCGTCATCAAAAGAAATACCTTTTCCGACATTTTTCGGATAAGACTCATCAAAAGAAACATGAACAGATTCTTCAACAGTAAGTAAACGCTTATTATACACTCTATATGCCTTACTTGACAGTGAGTAACCAAGAAAAATACCTTCATCCGCTTTTGCATCAAACTTCCCAATGTTTTCCTTACCGTTATTCAAAACAAAACATTTACAACCGAATACGTGAAGATGTGACAGGTTTGGTTTTCTTCCTTTCAGAAGTTCATAAGGAGTTTTGTTTAAAATAGGGCGAATTGAGATTCTGTTTAGAACATAACAGGCTGTGCTAACAGCATCAGCCCAAAAGTATTTTGGTAATCCACCCTCATTAAGCATTGTTCTTGCCAACTCCTCTAAAACACGATTTTTACGCTCCACAACGCCATTTTCTTGTGGAGTGCGAGGAGCTGAAAAGTTATGCTCAATACCATACTTGTCACAAAACTTCTCAAAGTGATAATTTTGAAACTCACCACCATGATCGCTACGAATTGTAACTATTTTGGAATTCATTTTGTTTTGGGACAGATTTGCAAAGTTTTTAAAAGCAGAAAAAGTTTCATCTTTGCTATGAAGGAATATAGTCCAAGTGAATCTAGAGTAGTCATCAACTATTACAAAGCCATAGTAATTTCCACCTAGGCTCTTTGTCCTAGAAGGTCCAAAGAGGTCCATATGGAGAAGCTCAAGGGGTCGTGAAGTTGAAATTACATTTTTAGATTTAAAGGACACCCTTGTTTGCTTTCCCATTTGGCACGCGTCACATAGGTGGTCTTTTGAAAATTTTATTTTTGGTAGACCGACTACTAGATCCTTAGATACAACCTTATTTAGCAAATCGAAGTTAACATGCGCTAAACGTCTATGCCAAAACCAAGAATCATCATTCAAGGTAACTAGACATTTAGTATTTGTTAAAGGTACATCAAACAAGTCAAGCATATAGATATTGTTTACTCTTACACCCTTAAACACAATGTTTTGTTCAACATGTTCAATTATGCAGCAAGTTTTTGTAAACGACACTTTATAGCCCATGTCGCATAGTTGACTTATGCTTAACAAATTGTGTTTAAGTCCCTCAACTAAATGGACATTTGAAATAGTAGTGGTGGAGGGATTACCTACACTACCTTTGCCGAGTATAGCTCCTTTGTTGTTGTCTCCATAAGTGACATATCCCTTCTTCTTTGCCTTGAAGTCTATAAAGAGCGATATGTCACCGTTTTGTTATTTTACTGAAGGCAGCGTTTTGTTATTTTACTAGAGGAAAAGACAGCGCTTTTTAGTAAAAAGCGCTGCTATAGGTTGTCAATAGAGAGCGCTTTTTACTAAAAAGCGCTGCTATAGGTTGTCAATAGAGAGCGTTTTTTAGTAAAAAGCGCTGCTATAGGTGGTATATAGACAACCTTTAAGAGCGCTTTTTACTCAAAAGCGCTGCTAAAGGTTGTCAATAGAGAGCGCTTTTTAGTAAAAAGCGCTCTTAAAGGTTGTCTATATACCACCTTTAGCAGCGCTTTTTACTAAAAAGCGCTCTCTATTGACAACCTTTAGCAGCGCTTTTTAGTAAACAAAAAGCGCTGCTAAAACCTATAGCAGCGCCACCTACGGCAGCGCTTTTAAGCGCTTTTAAAGGCCAAAAAAAGCGCTCTCATAGGTCTTTTTTGGCGTAGTGTCATGTGCCTCGAGCAGCCGCTGTCAAGAAACCACCTTCTATCTGCGGAGGCAAGGCACTCATCCTACAACATCAAAAGAGAGAAGTTGGTACCCAATTTTCATTGGGTCCAAGTGGGTAAGTGCTAACATGGTTGCCTTTTGGCTTCCATTGATAAATGCCTTTAGGGACAAGAAATCTCCTAAATTTGCATTTTTCAATGGTATGGCCAGCATGGCAACAATAATGACATAAACCATGATGATGTGTTTGTTGTTTCTTGTTCATTGAATCCTTTAGAATAAAAGAGTATTTTGCATATGGAGGATTCAATGACTTCTTAAACAACTTGGGGTCAACGGCATAAGTAACTTTAGGTTGTAGCGCTTTCTCTAATTTGACCTTAAGAGTGTTTACCTCTTTTTGCCAAATATAACAAGCGTCACAATACCTAACTCTACTACATCCGTCAATGTCAATAGTTTTTGAATTTTCTGCAATACTAGTTTTCAATGCTTCTAAATCAATTTCAGCTTTGTTTACTTTACCTTCCAAAAAAGAGAAAATATGTTTGTCGGAAGATAGTCTTTTAAAAGCATCTACAGCTTCGTTATGCAGTTTTTCAAAAGCTATTTTTAGTTCCGAAAAAGACATAGAGGAGAAATTATTGTAGTAGGCTTGTTTTACCTTTTTGTCATTGTTTTTCTTCTTGTGGTAGGACAGATTTTTAGTGTGAGCCATAAGGCACAGATTTGCAGCTTCATCACCATCACTTGAGCTTTGTGTGCTTGATGAATCACTATCACTTTCCCATGCAATATACGCTCTTCTTTGTTTACTGTACCCTTTTGGTGAATCTTTTCTTTGGTCCTTATACTTCATAGGGCAGTCCGTTTTATAGTGTCCGGATTTACCACAATTAAAACATGATCCTCTTCCTCTACTCTTCTTGTTTTCTTCTTGTTTCGAATTTATGGATTGTCTTCGAAACTTCATGAGATTTTTGTCGGAATGCTTGACTCCATTCTTTCGAATGAACCTATTGTATCTCCTTACAAACAGTCCCATTTCTTCATCATCCGAGTCTTTGTCACTACTTGAATCATTGTCGCTTTGCTCTTTTCGTGAGGACTTAGAGCTAGAGGCCACAAGAGCTATTGGCTTCTTCTCTCCCTCTTTGTCTCTTTTCTTCTCCTTTTCCTTATTACTTTTATTCTCATATTTTTCAAGACTTTCCAAAGCTTGCTGATGTTCTTCCAGCTTTCCAAATAGAGTTGTAATCGTAAGTCTTGCAAGATCGTTGGCTTCCTTGATTGCTGTAACTTTAGGTTGCCACTCCCTGCTAAGACACCTGAGAATTTTATTAGTAGCAATTTCATTGGAAATAGGTTTTCCAAGAGCATTCAATCGGTTAGTTAGATGGGTGAATCTCTTTTGCATGTCGGAGATGGATTCTCCTTGTTTCATGCGAAAGAGCTCAAACTCTTGATTGAGTGTGTTAATGCGGGACTGTTTTACTTCAGTAGTACCCTCATGGGCAACTTCTAAAGCGTCCCACATTTCTTTAGCTGTCGTGCAATGGGATACTCGATAATACTCATCAACACCAAGTGCTGAAATTAACATGTTTCGAGCTCTCCAATCACACGACCACTTTTTCTCATCTTTCTCATTCCAATCATCTTCTGGTTTAGGTACTATGGCGCCAGCCGCATTTGTCATAGTGATTTGAAACGGACCATTTTCAATGGCAGCCCATACTAACCTATCCACAGAATTTATATGAACTCGCATGCAGTCTTTCCAGTAGCCATAATTTTCACCGTTGAAAATAGGCGCTCTATTATACGCCCCCTTTGGTTCAGAATCCATACTGTTACAGGCAGCCACAGAGCACCAGCGAACCGGCGCTCTGATACCACTTGTTAGACGGTGTGGCTAGTGATCGAGAGGGGGGGTGAATAGATCACCTCTTTTAAAATTAACGGATTTAACGTTTTATCAGAGTTTTCAAAGTTGGCGGAAAAATCAGTCTCGAATCGACTTCCGTCAATTCTGAACCGCTACTAGAAAGCCGGACACACAAGTTTAATTGCTGGATTTTAATGAGAATGACAGAAACAATTCACACCAGAATTTTAACTAATTTGAATGCACTTATCCTTAAAGACTATTTCCAATGAACATAATCAAGCTAACTGTTTTGTCAAACAGTTGGTGTGTGTGTGATTGATGAAAAACAGCAATGGAGTTTGATTAAAGGTTTTATTGCCACTGCTGTCTTGCAAAAAGGGACAATAACCACACACTAACAGAGATTGCAAAAACAGTTTTAAAACGTAAAGAAGGTTAAGGTGAGAATACGATACGCAGAGATTTGGTAAGGAAGTTCCCCACGTCGTCCTCGCGTGTGGGTACGTCTCCCTCTCACTTTCAAATGAAATTGAGAACTTTGATTATCAATTATTGCCGAATCCGTTGATACAAGGTTATGATACAAAGACAGAATTCTAAACTCTAAGAACTTCTTCTTGTATGAACCTTCACTTGATCTGAGCACGATCAAGATTTTCCTACACAAAGTTGCAAACAATTCACCGGTTCCACGACCTGCTTGCGAAATCCCCCGATCTCCAAACGCAACGCTGCGGCTGAATATGTTCTGCAAGTGTGACTCCGAAACCCTCAAGAACACTCCAGTTCTTGAAGGACAAACCAGTAGGTTTTTCCTAGAAACCCCCTTCAATCTTCGACTCAGCTAGATCCTCGATCGTTCCACTGCAAACCACAGCTAGATCGTTGATCGTACCACTGAACGTTATCTCGATGCTTCTTTAATCCAAAGAACAAGAATGGTTATGTGTAAATGTTCTTGAAGAAAAGTGATTGAGAAGATGAAGAAGATGAAGTCTCTTTCAGGTTTCTAATTGCTCACAAACAATTGCTCCAACACTGCTATTGATCTGTGTTCAATTGTTTTCCCTCAATGAATTCGTGTTTTTGCACTGCTGTTGTAACCTGTCTTTTATATGCTGCAAAAACAGTTGCTGTTATACCACAAAACAACTTTATGTATTGATACATAATAGTGTGCATCGATGCATACTGTAGGATATGTGTATTTTTGGTGAAATTGATTATTCATGTATCGATGCAAAAGTCGTGTGTATCGATGCATGTGATTATTACACTAGTATGTATCGATGCCTAATGCGCATGTATTGATACACAGGCTGTTTCAATTGGTCATGTATCGATGCAGGAATCGTGTGTATCGATGCATAGAGTATTTTGTCTTCCATGTATTGATGCATGACTCGTATGCATCGATGCATACTGAACAGAAAGGTTTTGTGATTTATCACATGCTGTATGTATCGATGCAGAGGCTTTATGTATCGATGCATACTGACATAAGATGCATTTTAATTGTTATTTAAAGGTAAGTATCAATGTAATTTTATATATACAGTTATGCAACAATAGAGTGGGATGAAAAACATAATGAAACACACATGTATCATGTAATGCAATGCACAACCAACATTTGGATGATGATCACACAATTTGCTATCATTAAAAATTAATTCAAGGTAAAGAATTCTCTCACAACCATCACCAAAGGTCACATAGCTGGTAGTGTGAGGTTGAATATCTACCAGTAGATTTTCCATACCAGTCATATGTCTTGAGCATCCACTGTCAAAGTACCAGTCTTCTCTGGTAGAAGCCCTTAGAGCAGTGTGTGCTATCCTAGTATACCATTGTTGCTTCTTAATAGGAACATAGCGCTTATGTGTTTTATGCTTAGGCCTGACATGCGAGGCTTGGTTAGGGAAACCATGAATCCAGTAGCAGAAGGCTTTTATATGAACAAGCCTACCACAGTGGTGACACCTCCACTCCTGGTATTTCCTCTTCTGATGATCATTCATCCTAGTTCCTCGATGTTGAGACATTGGCTTTGACTTCCGCTTGAACTTCTGAACTTTAGCCTTTGGGCGTTTGTGTTCAGTTGAGGATCTTTTCCCAAATCCAAGGCCAGATTTGGTTCCAGACAGCTGTCCCACCTTTAGAATCTCTTCCAAGGTGTCAGTTCCCTTATTCATCATTCTGATGGATTTAGTCATCTGATTCAGCTTGGAGGTCAGCAGGGTTATCTCACCATTTAGACCCTCTATGACAGACAGTTGCTTTTGTCTCTCATCTTCCAGTTCCTTGATGAGTTTCTTTTGCTTTTCTCCTTGTGCACGCACTTCTGCACTGGTGGAACACAGCTTCTTATAGGCTGAAGCAAGTTTATCAAAGGTCATTTCATCTGCACTTGAGTCATCATCAGAGGCACAAACACTAGTTAGTGCAGTGACATGTTTGGCAGATTCTCCTTCAGATTCACTTTCAGAGTCTCCTTCAGACCATGTGATAGCTATCCCCTTATTTTGCAATTTGAGGTAAGTAGGGCATTCAGCTCTGACGTGTCCATACCCTTCACAACCATGACACTGGATTCCCTTGCCGTGATTGAACTTCTCATCAGAAGTTGATCTTTTCTTAATGTCAGACGGGATGTTCTTGACATTGGGTCTACCTCTTTGATCAATCTTCTTCACGAACTTGTTGAACTGTCTCCCAAGCATGGCTAAGGCTTCTGATATACTTTCATCACCTCCAGTATATCCTGCTTCTGACTCCTCTTCTTCATTAGATACAAAAGCTATACTTTTGTTCTTCTTCTCAGCATACTCACCCAAGCCCATTTCAAAGGTTTGGAGGGAACCAATGAGCTCATCCACCTTCATGTTGCAGATGTCCTGCGCCTCCTCTATGGCTGTGACCTTCATAGCAAATCTCTTAGGCAAGGACCTGAGAATCTTTCTTACAAGTTTCTCTTCAGCCATTTTCTCACCTAGTCCACCAGAGGTGTTTGCAATTTCAAGAATATTCATGTGAAAGTCATGAATAGTCTCATCCTCTTTCATCCTCAGATTTTCAAACTTGGTGGTCAGCATCTGAAGTTTGGACATCTTCACCTTGGAAGTACCTTCATGAGTTACCTTGAGGGTATCCCAAACTTCCTTAGCTAGTTCACCGTGGTGTACCAGCCTGAAGATTTTCTTACTGATTCCATTGAACAATGCATTCAAGGCCTTGGAATTTCCAAGAGCTAATGCCTCTTGCTCCTTGTCCCACTCTTCTTCAGGAATCTGCACACTGATTCCATATTCACCTGTCCTCATTGGATGTTCCCATCCTTTGTTGACAGCTCTCCAGACTTTGCTGTCTAGAGACCTTAAGAAGGC
Source organism: Lathyrus oleraceus (assembly GCF_024323335.1). Classification (NCBI taxonomy): domain Eukaryota; kingdom Viridiplantae; phylum Streptophyta; class Magnoliopsida; order Fabales; family Fabaceae; genus Lathyrus; species Lathyrus oleraceus. Next base: position 153,048,423 of record NC_066584.1, on the reverse strand, counting down.
TATCATACGAGGCTTCCAGTCATCATAATTAGAGCCATCCAACATGGGTGGACTGTTTGAGTGTCCTAAATCCTTGTCCATGGTACTAGAAAGTAACTTCCCTAGATCTCACCCAGAAATTCACAGGCACGGTGCCTGCTCTGATGCCAATTGAAATTCTAGTTATCAGACTTTGGATGTCACACGGGTTGTTATGACATCCAATTCTGCACAGACAGGAATTATGCAGAACTTAACAGTAAGTGCAGTAAATAACATAAGTAATTGTTTACCCAGTTCAGTCTAACATGACCTACATCTGGGGGATACCAAGCCAGGGAGGAAATCCATTATTAGTAGTATCAATTCAAAGCTAAACTCACCCGTTTACAACTTATCACTTAATCCCTACCCAATGCAATTTCAATCTTAACCTAAGATCAGAGTTCCTACTCACTCCCCCTCAATCACTTCAGTGATTACTATCTTTAAACAATATTAAAGACAAGTTGAAGTCACACTTCAAATAACTCTTGATTGTGCTTCACAGCTTTAATCAAGATACACAGCACTCACGCTTAAAAGCTTTGAGCGACACAACACTTACAACTCAATGAACACCCTATGCCACAGTTATCATCTACTTGATAATGGCTTGGCTTACAAGATATGTCTAATACAAGACTCACAAAAATACAGCAGTGAAGTATGGTGGACACACAAAATCTTCACGCCTCAAAATCCCTGAAACTGAATGAAGGAACGCCTTCCTTTTATATTGCAGTATCCTGGGCTTTTGCACCTGTATTCTCCTGAATTTAAGGTCACGCGAGTTCCCATAAATTCAACATTTAGGTTACTAACAAATAGGCTATTTGTTAGGTTCATTGAATGTAGCTTGGTTGCTGATTTCCTGGATTTTCTCTCAGTTGTTGAATCCCTAAAGAATAGCCTGAGAAAAAGCTGAAACAGAAAACTGAACAACCTACAATATAGCATATGCTGTCAGGAATGAATGTCACGACATTCAGCTTGACATCAAGGTCCATATGCTGAGTCTGTTTTTCCAGAAAACAGACTGTACAATTTTGCTGACCTGTACATGATCAAAATGACCATACTACAGTAACAGCTTACATTAATAAATGTCAAAGTGTCCAACTTAACATTTACACATTTGGCCTTAAGTTAGTTCTGTTATTCTCTTGAAGAATAAACTAAGTTACATGCTGAAGTATAGCAGAACACCACTCTGTCTAATGTTCAGTAGCTGCTGTCAATGATGAATGTCATAACATCCAGTTTGACATTCAGTCAATAGGCCTTATGCCAGGTCTGGTCTTTCCTTGATAACCAGACTGGAAATAAATACTAAGTTCTAACAGCATCTAGTTTGACATTCAATAAATCCTGTGTTAGCTAGTCCTGCAGTAACTACAATGTAGTCACACATACATGTCATGACATCAGTCAAGACATTAGTAACTATCTAGTGTTTTACCATATAATGCAGCCAATTAAACACCTACACAAAATGCAACCTTATGAGTAATGGTTAGAAAGCTTGTTGCATAAGGAACAAATGCTATATTGATGAAAACTCCAATTGGGCCTTGGAAATTAGTGAAATTTGAGCTTGAAGTGTAAGGTGCAAAACATGCATATGTGAAGTTTCCAAATTTGTCCAATGTTTAAGCCCCTCTGTCTCAATGATGCAAGCACCAAATGATAAAATCTTCAACATGAAAGTTGTATATCTTATCAAGACAATCAATTTGGACTTATATTGTGCATCATTTGGATTTTTTATGAAGAAGTTATCGGCACTTGAAATTGGACTTTTTCACTTTTCAATGCATTTGGTCCAAAGTGACCTATAATGTTTTGCATTATCATATGTATTTGTTTTGAGATTCTAAAAATTTTCTCAACATAAATTTTGAATTAGACACATTAATCTTTCCAATTCATTAAGTCTCACCTCAAAATCATGAAAAATGAATGAGTTAGGTTCTTGGGAAGTTGACTCAAAATTAGGGTTTCAGTCAAAATGACCTATAATGTCTTAGAATGGATGATGACCTTAAAAGATTCAAATCAAGATTTGATGAACATGAAAGTTGTTCATACTGTCCTTAGGAACATATTTGATCTTGGGGTCATCTCCATTTGACAAACAGATAAAACGTTAGGTCCTAGTGCATTTCAAAATAGTCAGATGAATTGACTGATCAACTTCTCAAGTCCACACCTCATATCTTGATGAATTGATGATTGAGGACACTCAAATAAGTTCAAATATGCATGACATGATGAATTAAAGAAATTCCCTTGATTGTATTTTACCATGGGTTGAGGTTTCTTCATGGGCAAGGCAAAGTTGATGAATAGATGAATTAGGGTTTCCTTGGGAACAAGCCTCAAACCCTTTGCTTGCCTTGATCAAAATGATGAACTGATATACTTGGGAGGCATATATGATGGATGGGAGCTTTGGGAACCATTACCATGCTTGCTTTCATCTGCTCTTGACCACATCATTGCACATAGGATCTTCTAGAAGCCTTTAGACCTTGTGATTGCTCAAGCTACAAATAAGAAATGTTAGTGACATATTTTTGTGCTCTTGAGTTAATAATAATAATGAGAAAAGCAATAATATGCAATTCAAGCATGCTTGGTGATCTCAAACCACTCACAAGAGATCCCACCCAAAGGCAAAGGGAACCAAGATGCTTATGATCCTTGAGGCTATGCAAATGAAATGTTATGATGCCATGAGGGATCTTAGGGTCAAAATTAGGGTCTTACAATATTCTTGTGATATTTCATCGATCTAAGTAATTGCTTTTATATGTTTTCAAAATTCTTCTCCTATGCCTAAGGGAGAAGTGAACATTGTTTGAGCATTTTCAAATTGATCATCAATAAAATTAATTCTATTCATCCACATATATGATGTTTATTTTTACTTTTTGCTTTATTCTGAAAATGGTAATTACAAAAAAATAGAAATAAATAATATAATTGTCCATTTGCATAATATTTGGTCACAAATTCACTTCTCTAACATCAAAATATCAAATCATTATGCAGGTTGGTTCCTAACCCCATTGAATACAATGATCCTTCTCCTTCTCCAAATTTTGAATTCCTTGTGTTTGAAGCCGAGGAGGAGAGTGATGTGGACCTGAGTGATGAGTTATCTCGTCTTCTTGAGCAAGATGAAAAGACCATTCATCCGTTCGAAGAGAAGGTCGAGTTAGTCAATTTGGGTTCCGAGGATGATGTGAAGGAAGTCAAGATTGGGTCTCGATTGTGTCCAAAAGTCAAAAAGGGGTTGATTGATCTTCTTCGAGAGTATTTAGATGTGTTTGCTTAGTCCTATCAAGACATGCCTGGTTTGAATTCTGAGATCGTGGAGCATAGATTGTCGTTGAAGCCAGAATGCCCGCCAGTCAAGCAGAAGTTGAGAAGAACGCATCCTGATATGGCTGTAAAGATTAAAGAGGAAGTGCAAAATCAGATTGATGCCGGTTTCCTTGTAACTATTGAGTATCCACAATGGGTGGCCAATATTGTGCCAGTGGTGAAGAAAGATGGAAAAGTACGCATGTGTGTTGACTATAGAGATTTGAATGAAGTCAATCCGAAAGATGATTTCCCTCTTCCACACATTGATATGTTGGTAGACAATACTGCTAAATTCAAGGTCTTTTCGTTTATAGATGGATTTTCCGGATATAATCAGATAAAGATGCCACCCGAAGATATGGAGAACACCATATTCATTACACCTTGGGGAACATTCTGTTATAGAGTGATGTCTTTCGGTTTAAAGAATGATAGTCCAACTCACCAAAGAGAAATGACTACTCTTTTTCATGATATGATGCATAAAGAGATTGAAGTATATGTCGATGACATGATTGCTAAGTCAATTGATGAGGAGGAACATGTTGAGCATTTGTTGAAGTTATTCCAGCGTTTGAGGAAATATAAACTCCGCTTGAATCCCAATAAGTGTACTTTTGGTGTTCGTTCTGGTAAGTTGTTGGGCTTTATTGTCAGCTAGAAGGGTATTGCAGTTGATCCTGCCAAGGTCAAAGCAATACAAGAGATGCCTGCGCCCAAAACCGCGAAGCAAGTCAGAGATTTTCTCGGCCGCTTGAATTATATTTCCAGATTCATTTCCCACTTGACTGTTGTAGCACCTCAAATTTGCACCTCCCATTTTGTACATACATTTTCATATTAGGTCATTAACATAACATAGTCCACTGCATAGCATTGCATTGTCCTGTGCCCAAGTGCAAGCCATCAGACAAGATTAGGTCAAGATGATCAGGAGAATCAGTCAATCAAGCAAGCATGTGCAATTTTCAAGGAAACAAAGCCCTAGGATTGGTTCATCAAGTTCATATGATTATGGGATCATTGTGAAGTGGTTTGGCCAAAGATTGGATGCTCAGGAGTCATCAGTCAAGCCGAATTTCATCTGAAACCCTAGAAAGTCAACTGTGGTCAACTGTGCCTGATTTTATGGATTTGAAGGTGAGAGATGGTTTGAAAGGCTTCATTCATGTCCACACAAGTCTCATTTGACATTTCAAAGATCAAGATTGAAGAATTTGAAGTCAGATGAAAAGTTTCCAGAAATAGCAGGTGACCTGTAATTGGAAACTGCCATAAATGGAAAGTTCTTCTCCTCAAAATTACTTCATTCATGCATTCATTTAGCATTTCATATTGCATTTCATCAGTTCAATCAGAATTAGATCCAAATAAAAAAAAAATTTAATTAATTAATTAATTAATTAAATAAATAATTAAATAAATAAAATATAATAAAATTTTTTGGACTTGGACCTTTCTCAAAAGCCCACTAAGCTACCAATATTAGCCTATAAATACTAGAGTTTCATTGAAACAAAAGCCACACAGAAGAGGAGAAGAAGGAAGAGAAGCAAAATACTCTGAGCAGCCTCCAAACCCCGAAGGGAACTCAACTACACAGAATCACCTCTGGCTCACATAAACCCTGAAGATTGTTTTGTAAACCTCACGGGTGCAACTCAATTTCAATCAAGCTCTCCAATCAGGTTTGCCTTTATTCCCATTACCTTTTGCTTTGAAGTTGAATACTCTGAATGTATGAGGTATGATCGATGAATTTCATTAGGTTTTTTCGCCCATGGGTTTAATATGTATATGAATGTATAAACAATGCCTTGAATGTTTAACCGTTTAATTTTTGAGTGTATGCCACAGGGTTTGAGTTTTTCTGAAACCATACTGTTGATCATGAAAAAATGCTTATGGTGTTTCACTAACCCTTTTGTTGAATTTTTGTGAGGGCTCACATGACTTTTGCAGGGATAACTTGCATGGTTTCCCACTTTATTTGTGGGATAACCCCTGGAGGTTCATTCCGATTACCTGTACTGACTCACTTTTCTTTGATGGCATTAGCTTGGAAGGATCTCAGGGTTTCCCATCCCTCTAATTGCTGTTACTTCGGATCTTTATCCGCGTGGTACTTTTACATTTTTCCCGCATTTTACTGCTTTCCTAGCTGGAAGACCTCGATAGGAGGCAACGTTTGAGCCCCTTGGTGGCATTTTACTTTGAGATACATGTTTTGTGTTTTGTATTCATATCCCTGCAGGTAGCGCGGTTCCTTCGTCAAGGACTGCCTGTTTACCCTCGAGCATCCCAAACCCTAAAACCCAAAGCAACACGTTACCTCCTTCTACTACAGGCGCGTAAGTCTCCAAAGGTCGAGCATATGGTAGATTGCGTAATAACGTGGTTCGTCCAAAACCCAATCCATAACCCCGTAGTTAGCCGAACTACGTTTTGCTCTGATTCTCAGGCCAGATGAGATACGTAGGCATAAGACGCGATGTCTTAGCGAGCACACATCCCCCCAACCCATAGGTCAGCCGAGCTACGAAGACTCTGATTCTCATATTCAGATGAGATACGTATGCAGTGGATACGACATCCGCGCGAATCATTTTCATTTAACCCTTTTTTTTTGGTAAACAGCATAAGCTAAACCCACACCCTTTAGACGAAAACTACAAAAGTGGATCCCGTAGAGTACTACGGATGCGTAGGGGTGCTAATACCTTCCCTTCGCATAACTGACTCCCGAACCCAAGATTTGGTTGCGAGACCCCGTCTTGTCCTTTCCTTTTTCAGGTTTACTTCAAGCGTTTCCTTTCCCTCCTTTGGGATGAATAACGCACGGTGGCGACTCTTCTGTCTTTTTCTTTCGCCGGTTGTGTATTTTTTTCGCATTCCATTTTTCAGGTTGCGACAGGTGGCGACTCCACTAGGGACATATAGAAGTTGACCTCTTGCTGGTCCGTCTTCCCTAAGCGAGTCCCTCCTAGCTTTTGTAGTTTGTTTGTTTATTGGGTGTTCATGCTTTTGTACAGTTATTTATTTACCTGCTTTACCTTATTACATTGTGTACATATCATTGCTGCTTCTTTTGGCTGGCTGCTTGGTGATCTTTGTGAGATGAGTTCTATACCCGAACTCGAGTGCACTTAGGATAGGAGAATTGCATAGTCCTGTCAACTTGTGTGGAGTATTCCTTAGCGAGTTGACTTGCAAGCCCATTCACTTGGTGGAGGTCATGTTGAGATCAATAATGTCACATAAGTAAGTTGTGGTTAGACATTACTTGTTGCAATATAGACCTAAGAAGCCAGGGACCTTAGTTTACCTAACCCATCTTGGCCTATTCGTAGGACGTAGTGCGAAAGTCGTTCAAATGTAAGATTTGATACGATTGTTACGCGATACTACACTCATAAGAGTCTCTCTTGAGAATATTTTTGGAATACGAGTAGTCGTTCCTCTGAAAATATCCGAAAGATGGGAATATGACTATGGGAACCTTTTGTAGAACATGTTTGGCAGGTTTAAACCTTAGAACACTCCTTTTGGGTGGTTCTTAACCTAAACTCCATGCTCATGACTTGCGACAAACCCTTGATTCATGGTTGATCCGATCAGGTATCCTTAATATCAATGGAACTCGGGTGTTGATAAGGTGTAAACCATAATCCACCAAAATGGGTGGTTGATATTAAGGATAACATGATCCATCCCATGACCTTTGTTTGGTGTGCTCTTAATTTCTCTCCAGACAGTGCAACCTGACAGATGTTCAAGCGGATCCATCAATTCTAATTGACATGCCTTTGCATTGCATAACATCATCTGCATATTTGCATCCAACATCTCATGCTTATTCATTTGCAGGATATTCCCTTTCAAAACAGGGGTGCCTTAAAACTGAACAAGCAGTGCATCGCATACCATGCATATTAACCCTTGTCTGTTTTGCAGGTGTCACCGCAGTGTCTAATGTTTGTTCCCTGTATCAGGCAGTTATTGGTCCCAAGCGAGTCCACAGGTACCCGACAAAGGAAAATCGTCCACGACTAGCGATGAACCAAGTACAGAAAGAGCTGGCTGATATGCATGAAAGGATGGATCAGTTCATGACATTGATGACTGGTATGGAAGCAGGCCAAGAAAAGCTGAGGGAATTGGTTGAGCAACCGAGGCCCAATCTAGATTTGGAGATACCAAATGCTGAGGGAAACCCTGGTAACCCTGGGAACGCTGATAACCCTGTGAACACTGGTAACGCGGGTAACGCAAATGCTGATGGAAACCCGGGTAATGTTGGCAACACAGGGAATGTTGGAAATGGTATTGGCGGAAGGTACAATGTGAATCAAGGAATTCGGATTAGCGGGCACCCCGTTACTGAAGATTATCAGTATGATCAATTTTCTTTGCACGACGAGGTCCTCGAGACCACTCGCCGTATGGATGAGCTTGCTGAGAAGCTCAAATCTTTGGAGTCTCAAAATTCCTTAGGCTTTGATGTCACAAATCTTGGTCTGGTTCAGGGAGTAAGGATTCCTCACAAGTTCAAACCCCCTACTTTTGAGAAATACAACGGGGCTTCTTGCCCACGCACTCATCTCCAATCTTATCTGGGAAGGTTGGGAGCTCACACGGAAGATGAAAAGCTGTGGATGTACTATTTTGAAGACAGTCTAACTGGAGCTTCTCGTGAATGGTATTCTCATTTGTCTCGTACTACCATCAAGAGCTGGAAAGACTTGGCAGAGGCTTTTATCAAGCAATATCAATACAACTTGGACATGGCTCCAAATCGGACCTTGTTGCAAGGTATGTCTCAGACTGCCAAGGAGACCTTTAGAGAATATGCTCAGCGTTGGAGACAGATTGCTGCATCTGTCCAACCCCCTATGTCTGAAAGGGAGATGGCGGACATGTTCATGAACACTCTTCAAGGCAATTATATTGAGAGATTGGCTGCTTGCCCGTCAATCAGCTTTGCAGAGATAGTAATTGCTGGAAAAAGAATCGAGAGTCTGTTGAAGATGGGCCGAATTCAAGACAATAGTGCTTCCAAGAAACCGTTTACTGGTAACGGTCAGCCAAGAAAAGAAGGCGAGACAAGCGCTGTGTATGCCGGCAAAGGCAGGAGTAAAGGACGCCCTAATTACTATCAAGATCAAGTGGCCGCAGTCACCTTTCCAACACTTGTTCCTCAACCGCAATATCATCCGCAACAACAACCCAGGTACAACAATCAAGGAGGTAATCCGGGTCAGCAGAGATACTATCAACAGCGTCCAAGGCAGACGAACCGGGTCATCGAGCCAATCCCAATGCCTTATTCAGTATTACTTCCCAAGCTGATTGACATAAATCTGGTTACGCTGAGAACTCTGGCCCCACCAATCGATCCCAATAATTTTCCTAGAGGTTATGATGTCAACGCCAGATGTGCTTTTCACTCCAACGCACCTGGCCATACTACAGATAATTGCAAGGCTCTCCAGTTAAAGGTACAAGATTTGAGAGATGCCCAGGCTATCAATTTTGCTCTGGTGCCTAATGTTATCCAGAACCCGATGCCGGCTCACGGCGGGCAGGGGATTAATGTTGTCGAAGTGGTTGAAGCTGGTAATGCCCAAGGCTGGGGCAAATTTGTGGAGCCAGTCATCAAAGAAGACAAGTTTGGATTGGGGTATGCTCCGGGATCTCAGAAGAATGAAACCGGTACTCTCTCCAGCGGGGGTTTGGTTTCTCCCCACATCGTCAATGCTGCAGATGAAGACAAGGCTGACAGCGACTGTGACTTAGATAGCTGGATTCGCCCGTGTGTCCCGGGAGAAAAGCTCGACAATTGGTCGTCTGAAAAAACCGTCCGGGTTACTCTACTGAAAGAGTGATTTTTATTGTTTTCCTTTATTACATGCATAATAAAGTCTTACACTTTGCCCAAGGTGTAACGGCTCATTTGTAGGGCCATCCATTTACTTACATTTCGCAATTATTTTTATCGTCAATAAAGGACGGCTTTTGCAAACAATTTTGTGTTCTCTTTCTTTCAGTTTTTTTACTTTTTACAAAAAAAAAATGGCAATGTTTCTTTTTTCGTTTTTCCTTTCTTTCAAAAAAAAAACCTCTCATTCTAAGGTAAAGCATGATCCTCCATCATGCAGAGCCGACCACCCGGATCTCACTGCTAACGACACTGCTATGGCCAAGTATGACTTCGACAATCCTATCTATCAAGCCGAAGAAGGGGCTGAGGAAGATTGTGAATTGCCTGAAGGGTTAGCCAGATTGTTGAAACAGGAGGACCGAGCTATTACACCTTATCAAGAGGTGGTTGAGACCATCAATGTTGGTATCGAGGACGACAAGAAAGAGATCAAGATCGGGGCAAGTCTACAGGCCGAGAGAAAAAAACCGTTGATCATGTACTTGACTGTGTTAGAAAGGTCAATGGGTTGTGTGCTCGGTCAGCATGACGAGTCAGGTCGAAAAGAGCATGCAATATACTACCTTAGCAAAAGTTTACCGACTGTGAACAAAGATACTCATTGCTCGAGAAAACTTGTCGCGCTTTGGCATGGGCTGCTCGCCGACTAAGACAGTATATGTTGACTCACACGACTCTATTGATATCAAAAATGGATCCAGTCAAGTATATTTTTGAAAATCCATCACTTACCGGAAAGGTTACTAGGTGACAAATGATACTGACAGAGTATGACATCCAATACACTTCACAAAAAGCCATCAAGGGAAGTGTCTTGTCAGACTATCTTGTAGAGCAACCGATTGATGATTACCAACCTATGAGGTTTGACTTTCCTGATGAGGACATCATGTTTCTCAAATCAAAACATTGAGGGGAACCACTCCCGGAGGAGGGGCCTGACCCTGAATCCAAATGGGTTATGATGTTTGATGAGGCGGTCCACGTCAATGGTCGCGGAGTTGGTATAGTGTTGATCACACCGGAAGGGGGTTCATATGCCATTTGGTGCCAGAATAACTTTTCCTTGCACCAATAATGAAGCCGAATACGAAGCTTGTATCCTAAGACTTGAGGAAGCCGTCAAAATACAGATTAAATCCCTGGATGTATACGGGGACTCAGCTTTGGTTATCAATCAAACCAACAGGGAAATGGTGCTATGCTGGAACTACGTACCCAGAATTGACGTATCTCGGTTAGAGACGAATGAAGAAAGCATTTGGTCAGAAAGTGCGCTCTCGGGAGTATCGAGTCGGTGAATTGGTACTCAAAAGATTTCTTCCTCCCAATACAGATCACAGGGGCAAATGGACACCGAACTATGAGGGTCCGTACGTGGTTAAAAGGATTTTCTATGGCGGTGTTTTGATGCTAACAACCATGGAGGGCGAAGGATTCCCGTCCCCTATTAACTCAGACACAGTTAAAAAAAAAATACTTCGCATAAAATAGACCCGCTGGACAGTAAAAAGAATAGTCCAGGCAAAAAAGGGGCATCCCGACGAACCAAAAAAAAAGAATAAAGAGGTTCAGGCAAAAATTAGGGATATATAAAAAAAAAGAGTACACCCGGTGAGTCGAAAACCCAAAAGGGCGGCTCAGGCAAAAATGGGTATCCCGGTGGATTGAAAACCCGAAAAAGGGGGCGATCCATGCAAAAGTTAGGGAATAAGCGATTGACTATGATCTGAGTTCATCAATGTTATATCACCGTTTCATTCAATCCGGCAATCTTCGAAGGTTAAAGATCGACTAATCATCCACTTTAGAAAGCAATATGAGCAGAGCGTCTTGAGGACATACGAGTCATAGCAGAGTCGAAACTCAGTGGGACCCCGTTTCCACATTGCCATTAGGACAGTTTCTCTTGCTCTTTTTATAGCGATCACCTCTTTTCAGGGATCAGCTTCCTGATACCCTCGCCTATTCCTGGCACAAATTTTCTCCCCAGTAAGAGTCGAATAATTCAGTTAAAGAGCCTCTTTATTTTTCATTTATCAGTTTGTTTGCAAAAATGTCCGAATTTTTGATAAAACATATTGCATATGAACATAATGGTGGCTTTTGCAGATGATTTGCACAGGAAAACATTTAAAATTGCGTTGAATGTGCTTAATCCCGGACGGTGAATTCAAACCGAGTAATTCCCCCGAGGCATACGTGTATTTTTGGTTGCAGGTCACAGGAACCGGATGCCAAGTCATGAATCCTCATCCCCAAGCGGTTGACAAAGTCTCTCCACAGCAGAGCATGTTCCCCAACAGAGTTGACAGTATCCAGACTGTCTATCCCCAGTAGAGTTGACAGTATCCAGACTATATATCCCCAGCGGAGTTGACGGTGTCAGACTGTATCTTCCTAGCATCAGCGGAGTGGTTGCATACCCAACGGACAAGAGGGTGGTGTTCCCAGTGTTCATCTCATCCCCAGCATTATTTCTAATAGATTTGTTCTAATCCCCAGCTAGAGGACGATTAGCAAGTTCATATCCCCAGCAAAGGTCGTTTCCTACGACATTTCCCCAGGAAGTGTTTTCCCCACAGACTCTCCTCACAGAGCCTCGCCGAGAAAAGTTTCCATAGTTGATACTCCCCCCGCAAGGTCAACTTTTCAAGCAGCCAATTTATTTTTGGTGGCTCATTGGTCCCGGCAGACAGATCATTCCCCACAGAGCATTCAAGGATTGATACAACGATCTGTTCCCTACCGGAGTTTGCTTCCCCAAGCAGATTTCTTTTTACACCATGCATAACATTTGCATTTGCATGCATATCATATCAAGCATACACATAAGCTGATAAACAGGTTCTTCCAAGCAGACTGAAGAACTACTTTACAACCAAGGTCATGAGATCCAGCCAGAGGATCAAGCGTGAGTGATCCAGCCTGAGGGTCATTTTGAAGATTCAGCCTGAGAATCGTTTTTCCGTGATCCAGCATGAGGGTCACTTTTTGAAGATTCAGCCTGAGAATTGTTTTCCCGTGATCCAGCATGAGGGTCATTTTTGAAGATTTAGCCTGAGAATCGTTTTCCCAAGAGTCAGCCTGAGGCTCAATTTGAAGATTCCCCAGTGAAGTCGCCTACAAGCTTTATTTCCCCAGCAAGTCTAATTGAGGAGTCGTTACAACATGTTCTAGCCCGAAGAATATGTACGAAGCCCAAAAGTGGAATATGCTCGAAGCTGCATATCTAATATGAAGGTTGGGTGTAGATTTCAAAAGAGGGTCAACCAGCGCATGCCTCAGATGCGGGATCCTAATGATGGGAATTTATCATCAAAACAATCCAGATCTAGCCAGAAGATCGAAGTCAGGTCTAGCCCGAAGACCGGAAATAGATTCAGCCAGAGAATCGAAGCAATTCAGATCTAGCCAGAAGATCGAAGTAGATTCAGCCAGAGAATCAAAGGAAATAGATTCAGCCAGAGAATCGAAACAAAGAAGATTTAGCCAGAAGATTGAAAATCGCAACAATTCAGATCTAGCCAGAAGATCGAAATAGATTCAGCCAGAGAATTGAAACGAAGGAGATCTAGGCAGAAGATCGAAGAAGATCTAGCCAGAAGATCAAAATCGTATCCAGCCCGAGGATCAAAATTAATATCCAACCAGAGGACTAAATTGAGTATAGGTTCAGCCAGAGGATCGAAACTCCAGATTAAGCCAGAGGATCGGAAGAAAGATAAACAACGCGGTGTATTTCCGCGTTTTTGTGGTATTCTCGGAGCACAAATTTTCGGTCTGTCTTTGGTATTCAATCACAGCTCACCCCGTTTGTCTGATAAGCTGTTCGCTTTCATCCTACTCGGGTTAGCTGATGTTTGAATAGGGGCAGCTGTAACACCCCAAAATTTGCCCTCCTCATTCATGCATTCATTTAGCATTTCATATTGCATTTCATCAGTTCAATCAGAATTAGATCCAAAAAAAAAAAAACAAAAAAAAAAAAAAAAAAAAAAAATTTAATTAATTAATTAATTAATTAATTAATTAAATAAATAATTAAATAAATAAAATATAATAAAAAATTTTGGACTTGGACCTTTCTCAAAAGCCCACTAAGCTACCAATATTAGCCTATAAATACTAGAGTTTCATTGAAACAAAAGCCACACAGAAGAGGAGAAGAAGGAAGAGAAGCAAAATACTCTGAGCAGCCTCCAAACCCTGAAGGAAACTCAACTACACAGAATCACCTCTGGCTCACATAAACCCTGAAGATTGTTTTGTAAACCTCACGGGTGCAACTCAATTTCAATCAAGCTCTCCAATCAGGTTTGCCTTTATTCCCATTACCTTTTGCTTTGAAGTTGAATACTCTGAATGTATGAGGTATGATGGATGAATTTCATTAGGTTTTTTCGCCCATGGGTTTAATATGTATATGAATGTATAAACAATGCCTTGAATGTTTAACCGTTTAATTTTTGAGTGTATGCCACAGGGTTTGAGTTTTTCTGAAACCATACTGTTGATCATGAAAAAATGCTTATGGTGTTTCACTAACCCATTTGTTGAATTTTTGTGAGGGCTCACATGACTTTTGCAGGGATAACTTGCATGGTTTCCCACTTTATTTGTGGGATAACCCCTGGAGGTTCATTCCGATTACCTGTACTGACTCACTTTTCTTTGATGGCATTAGCTTGGAAGGATCTCAGGGTTTCCCATCCCTCTAATTGCTGTTACTTCGGATCTTTATCCGCGTGGTACTTTTACATTTTTCCCGCATTTTACTGCTTTCCTAGCTGGAAGACCTCGATAGGAGGCAACGTTTGAGCCCCTTGGTGGCATTTTACTTTGAGATACATGTTTTGTGTTTTGTATTCATATCCCTGCAGGTAGCGCGGTTCCTTCGTCAAGGACTGCCTGTTTGCCCTCGAGCATCCCAAACCCTAAAACCCAAAGCAACACGTTAACTCCTTCTACTACAGGCGAGTAAGTCTCCAAAGGTCGAGCATATGGTAGATTGCGTAGTAACGTGGTTCGTCCAAAACCCAATCCATAACCCCGTAGTTAGCCGAACTACGTTTTGCTCTGATTCTCAGGCCAGATGAGATACGTAGGCATAAGACGCGATGTCTTAGCGAGCACACATCCCCCCAACCCATAGGTCAGCCGAGCTACGAAGACTCTGATTCTCATATTCAGATGAGATACGTATGCAGTGGATACGACATCCGCGCGAGTCATTTTCATTTAACCCTTTTTTTTGGTAAACATCACAAGATAAACCCACACCCTTTAGACGAAAACTACAAAAGTGGATCCCGTAGAGTACTACGGATGCGTAGGGGTGCTAATACCTTCCCTTCGCATAACCGACTCCCGAACCCAAGATTTGGTTGCGAGACCCCGTCTTGTCCTTTCCTTTTTCAGGTTTACTTCGAGCGTTTCCTTTCCCTCCTTTGGGATGAATAACGCACGGTGGCGACTCTTTTGTCTTTTTCTTTCGCCGGTTGTGTTTTTTTTTCGCATTCCATTTTTTAGGTTGCGACACATACAAGCTTCAAATGGAATTTTGTCCAACATGAAAGTTGAAGATCTTGCTCTCACCTTTCCAAAACGTGCAAGAACACTCATTTCGCATGTGTGGTTGGCAAGTTATGATCAAATCATTTTCAGAAAATGTTGAAATTCAAAGTGGTATAACTTTTGAACGGAAAGGATAAATTGGGTGATTCTTTTTTGAGCAAGTCACATTTGACATGAACTTTCATGATGCATCATCACATTTCAACAAAAATCATCATAGCAAAAGTCCATTTTTCAAGTGTTCATTTTGCATTTTGGTGGGAAAAATAGTCAATTTGAAAAATACATGTCATTTGCACTTCAAACCATTTCCAACACATTCTAAATGGAAAATGTGACTTGTTTCAGTTGCACTTTTACTGTTCCATTGGTTATAACTGGAAAAGGGCATTTTGGCCACTTTGTTTAACATGTGCATTACACTAATCCACTTGAATTTGCTTAATCTTGATTAACGAAGTGATTAGTACATCATATAAGTTCTTAATTGTAACTGTTTCACATAATCACATTTCATTTTTGCAGATCTAACAGAAAAATTCATCAAATTCTCTCAAAACTCTCTCAATTTTTTTTCACTTTGTCATCGAATTCATTGATTCCTGTTGCTTCCTCTTTGTTCCATTCATCATTTGTAGGCATATTGAGCATCTGTTTGAAGGAGATCGTGGCCAAATCCTGAAGAATCGCAACTGTTACATCCAAGTATTCACATGGCATCTTGATAATTCTTGGAGCTGGAGCTGTGTTGAGCTAAAAGACTTACTCTATTCATCTTCCTAAGCATCATTCAACATCTGTTTTTGCAATTGGAACCTTGAAACCACCAAATCGAGCAACTGCATCTTCAAGAGGTTGGATCTCAAACTTTCTAATTCTCCAAATTGTGATATGGTTTATGTAGATCGTGGATTGTAGAGCATGCTGCAACTTGTAGAATTGAATTTCGTTGAATATTGATGAAGAAATCTGGATTTGAAGTTTGATGTTCCAACTTTCTTTTGATCGATTCTTGTTGTATAGTTAGAGTTAGGTCAAAACATGTTGATATTGTTGTTATGCTTGGTTAGACGCTTCCATTGATATATGATTTGCCAAGTTTCATGAACTTTTGTTCTTGATGAATTTCTGGGATGATGAACTGATGAACAACATGAAGAACGTATGATTTTCATGTCCAGATCGTGTGTAGATCCGTTTAGCCTGGCTTCACTTTCAAAATTCGTGTTTACCGCGTCTTTGGACCAATCACGCGCTGCCAGACACTTAAGTGAAACGCAGCGTTTCACTTAAGTGGTTACATAATTACGCTTTTGCCATTTTCTGATTTAAATTCAATTTCATTTCATTTTGTTTTCAAATGTTTATTTCATTTCAAGATTAGACTTCAAAAAATCATAAATAATTCATGGATGATCCAAATTGTGTGGGAATTTTTGCATTCATCTCCATTTTTCATCTAGTTTTTTATAGGTATGATAATATAAGTTGTGCACGGATGGTTTTTATTTTGGTCTAATGTCTTTGATCATGTATGCCTTTTGCCTATGTTTTGCCATGTCATTCATGAAATCTTGATGCCTGCTCCAAAATGCTTGAAATTTTATATGCATGATCTAGACTCTTTCCTGGTGATTTTGGTATGTGGTTTGTAATTTTTGAGTTTCTGGATTGAGAGTTATGACATGATCTTTGGAGGTGTTACATTTTATGCCATGCCATGCTTTGTGCATCTTCTTGATTTTATTTTCTATGCTTGTTGAACTCGAATTGAGCTGGACGTTTGCATGAGAATACTTGTGAATGTTGAGAATACATGTGAATTTTTATGGAATTTTTGAAGGCATTTCCTATTTGATTGGTATTTTATTTGCTGTTTAGTTATTTGTTGACTTTTTGTGATACATGTTCCCATTTGATTTGTGAAATTCTGGTTATTAATTAGATGGATGTGAATTTTGGCATGTGTATTGTAGACATCTTGAATTGCATCATGGTTTTAGTCCCATTCATTTATCATGTTTGATTGTTGTTTTATGATTGGTTGAAGTGGATGCATGTTTTGATGCCATGTATGAGCTTGCTTGACTTTGGGTTAACTTTCTGAATTTCATTGACTTGCTTCCCTTGATCCAAATGAGCTAAAATTTGGTATGATTGACATGTTATGAATGCTGTTTGATCATGAATGTTTTGAGGATTTATTGAAATGTTTTGGTATTGATTTGATTGTGATCATTCTGTTTGGTCCTTTGAGGTTCTAGATTGCATGTTTTGTGCCTTTTCCTTCATGAAATGATAATGATGAATGATATGAATGTGAAACCACTTGGGTTGGATTCTTAATTGTTTGATCTTGATTTTGGATAATTTTCACTTGCTGTTTTGAATTTTTTACCTCCTTTCGACCCTAGGCTTGTCCTAGTGGTCTTGTTTCTCATGTTTGAGTTTGCTTTTCAGGTTAGGAAGCAAATGCTTTAAGGAGATTAATGCAAGTTGGTTGAGTTTGGTTGATTGTTATGAAGTAACTTGTTCTATTTTGTAGGATGCTTAGCTCACTTGCTTTGGGCTTGTGCTTTGCACATGTGATTGATAGTGTTGACTGTTGATTCTTATTTGCTTGTTTTGACTTTGTGATTGGTATACTGATTGTATTTGATTGATTTCAGGTACATTAGTTTCTAATAGTTCTTTGAGAACTTGCTTTGCTTTGCTTGATAGCATTTTCTCTGAGGTATAATGATCTCTTCTCCATGTAGTCTGGAAGACCTGGCCTGTTACTTGGCCAGGCACCTGTCTGAAGTCCTCCTTAAGAGGCAATGTTTGTGCTTGTTTATTTTTGTCCCCAAGCAGGTAAAGACCTTTGTTAAGGTAATTGGCAGACACAAGAGGTGTGTAGTCCACCTCCTGCTATTCTGTTGAGTCGTCCCTTGGCTCACATCACATGTTGATGCCTTGTGGACATTAACCCAAGATCAGTTGAGTCAGTGTTATAAGTGTAGAAGGGTTCCCACTTTCTGGACCCACACTTCATTGTCTGAAGCTCTCCCTGACCAGGGATAAGAGCTGTGAAGTCTAATCTTCACTCACCTTTCATCTAGCTTCACCTTGACTCTCAATGTCAAGGTTAAGAGCTAACATTACCCTCCCAATTGGCTTGCTCTTGCAGCCTCACCTTTTGTTTGAGCCCCAATTGGTGTGTATATAGTGTGTGCTATCTGTGATTGTTTGCTTTGTGTTTGCCTGTGCTTTAGGATAGCTTGCTCCATGTGCAAGTTAGCTAGAAACCTTGACTTAGGGATGATTTTGCATGATAATATCTAGGCTCGAGTCGTAGTCTCCCTAGTTGTGTCTCCCTCTGTTATCTGATTAGGCTAGCCTTGTGTCCCTCCGTAGGGGAACTACGTCGCCCTGATCCTCATACCAGATGAGGTACGTAGGCAGGAGATGAGCTGATCTCTCCGGGCGCCCGTTTTTGTTTTGTCTTGTGTGTGTCAGGAGATGGATGTAAGACCAGCGATTGGCATTCTGTATCCTCTTGTTGTGTGCTTGGAGTCCGGTATAAGTCCATCAAGTGGCATCTGGTTTCCAGTGTGGGTGTGTTTGGTTCGGAAGCTGATGTAAGTCCAGCGATTGGCGTTCGGGTTCCATGTTTGCCCATTTTTGTGTGGAGTTTGACGTAAGCCCAGCGATTGGCTTCCCTTCGCATAACCGACTCCCGATCCCATTCTCTTTGGTCGCGAGACCATGTCTTTTCCAGGTTTACTTCGAGCGTTTCCTTTCCCTCTTTGGGATAAATAACGCACGGTGGCGGCTTTGTTGTCTTGTTTTCCTGCCGATTTTTCGCGTAATGCGATAGCTGGCGACTCTGCTGGGGAGAAAGAGAAGTTGAGCTCTTGCTGGTCCATCTTCCCTAAGCGAGTCTCTCCTAGCGCTCTCTAGGATAGGGTTTTGGTTGCTGTTTGCTGTTATTTATTGCATTCATTGTTTATTGTTTGCATTTATTGTTTGCATTAATGTTTGCATTCATTCATATTCATCTGCTGGTTGTGTTGTGTTCTCTCTGTTTGGGGTGGGAGTTACTCGAGGTAAAAGGCCTAATACCCAGGCTATGAGTGATATCTAGGAAACCTAGGAACAGAGTGATTCATGGGAAGCGGGTGGTATGCGCCACTTAGCGAAACATTGACATCACGAGCAGTTCAGACCCTGGTGGGATATTATCATTACATACTTCGGGTGTGTATATGATGATATTCTGCGAAAGGTTATTTATGCTGCGTTTCTCTCGACCTTACCCTGGCCTAGATGACACCCGTGAGTGGGGAGGGAATGATCATTATTACAGGTATAGTTGGTGACTCTCGGTACTGATGATGATTGTGAATTATGGACATTTATTTCCGGGACGCCGGAGTTCTGTCTGTGGTTTATCAGCGGGTTCCGTTTATTTCGGATCCTCGGGTTGAATTTGAGAGTACCTGTTCAGAGGATCTGGCTGTCATCCGTTCAGTGGATGTTCCTGTGATGATAGTGATGTAATCTCCAGTTCCGTTTATTTCGGAACTCCCCAAGTCGGATTTATGGTGACTTGGTTCCTCAGATTGGGTTCATATGACAGTTTATCAGTTGACTTTGGCTTTCAGATGAATTGTGGTTCAGAATTCAAGCCGAAGCTCTGATCCTGTGCCTTGAGATGCACAGCCTGACCAGTCATGTTCGCATCATTTGCATCATAGCATGTTTATTTTTCAAAAAATAATAATGCATGAAAAAACCGAAAAAAGTTAACTCGCATACGCATATCCTTTATCAGGATCATTCATGATAAAATAGCATCCGCATCATGCATATCATGCACATATCATTCTTGCATTATAGACATTCGACCGCATCGTTATTCTACCAGACTCAATCATCAGAGAGGCATGGATCAGGTCCAGACTGAGTTGGCTGAGATGAGGGCAAACATGGCCCAGTTTATGACGATGATGCAAGGGGTTGCGCAAGGTCAGGAAGAGCTACGAGCCCTGGTTCGGAGACAAGATACTGTGATTCAGACGTCCAACCATGCTTCACCTGTTGGTGCACCCGTTCATGAGAATGTCACTGCTGCTCCCGCCAACGACTATGCCGTCGGGGATGAACTCAGAGGAATAAGGATCAATGGACAACCTCTTGCTGCAGAGACTGTCAATGCCAGAGCTACCCGGGCTCCGGTTCGTCATCCAGCTCCTATTGTCGACAGACAACAGGACATGTTCACGCTGCTGAGCGAAGATGATGATGTGGTCAGAGTTGAGGATAGGGATCGGAAAGTGGACGCCCTTGCTGAGAAAGTCCGTGCCATGGAGTGTCAGAACTCTCTGTGGTTCGATGTGACCGATATGGGTCTGGTGGATGGACTGAGGATCCCCTACAAATTCAAGGCGCCGTCCTTCGACAAATACAACGGCACTTCCTGTCCTCGCACCCACGTGCAGGCATATTATCGGAAGATCTCAGCATATACTGATGATGAAAAGATGTGGATGTACTTTTTCCAAGACAGTTTGTCTGGAGCGTCTTTGGACTGGTACATGGATCTGAAGAAAGAATTAGTCAGAAGCTGGAAAGATCTGGGTGAGGCCTTCTTGAGGCAATACAAGCACAACATGGACATGGCGCCAAGCCGAACCCAACTGCAGAGCTTATGTCAGAAGACTGGTGAAAGCTTCAAAGAATACGCCCAGAGGTGGCGTGAGCTAGCCGCAAGAGTACAACCTCCGATGTTGGAGAGAGAGCTGACTGACATGTTCATCGGGACCTTGCAAGGTGTGTTCATGGACCGCATGGGAAGTTGCCCGTTCAGTAGCTTTTCTGATGTTATTGTCTGTGGAGAGAGAACTGAGAGTCTCATCAAAGCAGGAAAGATTCAAGATCCTGGCTCTTCAAGTTCTTCGAATTCTAAGAAGACATACTCTGGGGCACCCAAAAGGGGAGAGAGTGAAACAAATGCTGTGCACCGTCGGAGGAGTGCAAACAAAGGACCGTATCTTCAAGCTGCTGCTGTGACTATTCCAGCACCTCAACAACAGCAGAGAAGACCAGCTCAGCAATATCAGCATCAACAACAACGTCCTCAGCAGCAGGCTTACCAGCCTCACAATGGTAATCATGCCAATACAAGTAATGAGAGGAAGAAGATCATCTTTGATCTGATCCCTATGTCGTACACAGAGTTGTATCCCTCTTTGATAGAGCGGAAATTGATTACTCCCAGAGACTCGCCGGCTATACCCGTCAACCCTCGGTGGTGGTATAGGCCTGAGCAGCAGTGTGTGTATCATTCGGGTGCTCCTGGTCATTATGTGGATAATTGCTTTCAGTTGAAGATGAAGGTGCAGGACCTTATCAGATCTGGTATTCTGAACTTTGAGGAGTTGGGTCCCCATGTTAATCAAGCTTGAAAGATAACAAGTCCTGGGCTGGCGTTGACTTTTCTTCTGAAGTCTTCAACGAAGAGGTTGTTCGAAAGCAGAGGCTGCTGATGTAAGAGATTCTGACAGTTTGTCATCCCTGGAGGGATCTATCGCAATTGGGTCACTGTGGGCATTCCTACAGTTGTTCATAGATCAGAGTAATTGTTCACTTTGTTCAAAAACCCTTCTCCCATGCCAAAAGGAGAAGTGATGACCTTGTTGGCAACATTTTGTGCAATGATATTTTCATTCAAATAAAAGCATGTTAAAACATTTGTTTTTCCATTTGTTTTCCCTTTTCGCTTTTTGCATGAAATTGGTGATCACAAAAAACCCTAAAAACAAGAATAAAAGCAATATTTTCATCTGCATAATGATTGTCTTGTTTGATTTCCAAAAAGCTTTTATACTCAAAATCTTTATGCAGGTTGTTTCTTAAACCCGTTGAACATAATGATCCGACGTCATCTCCCAATTTTGAATTCCCTGTATTCGAAGCGGAAGAAGATGATGTTGAAAGGATTCCTGACGAGATTTCCCGACTTCTTGAGCAAGAAAAGAAGATCACTCAGCTGCATCTCGAGAATCAGCAGAACAACCAACTAGGGCATTGAAAAAAATATAGAAAGAGGAGGGTGCAAGATCAAAAGAAATCAAAAGAAATCAAAAGAAAGAAAAAGAAAGAAAAAGAAAGAAAGAAACAAAAGAGAAATAGTACCCTCAAGTCCCAAGTTGGCTGATGCTGAATGGATTCAGAGTCGTTACGACCAAGTGAATCCGATCGAAAGAAAGGATTAACTGCCATGTGTCATGGTCAGTCATATCAGCAGAGAGTGAAAAAAGCATTCGACATGAAGGTCAAGCCTCGTGTGTTCCGAGAAGGTGACCTTGTGCTCAAGAAAGTCTTGTCTTTCGAGCTCGATTCCAGGGGCAAGTGAACCCCAAACTATGAATGTCCATATGTTGTCAAGAGAGCCTTTTCAGGCGGTGCTTTGACACTTACAACAATGGATGGAAAAGTTCACTCGTCCTGTGAATTCCCGATGCAGTCAAGAAATACTTCGCCTAAACAAAAAAAGAAAAAGCAAAACAGCTCGCTAAGTCGAACACCCTAAAGGGAGACTTAGGCAAAAAGGAGCGTCTCGGTGGATTGAAAACCCGAAAGGGCGATCCAGGCAAAAGTTAGAGACATTGAAAAAATTTGCATCCCGCTAGATTGAGCACCTCACACTGGGGCAATCTAGGCTAAAATTAGGGATTTGGCAAGTAACTGCATCTTGACAAGACTGTGCTCTACATCTGTCATCCGTCAGGGATTCTCGATTCGTTGTCGACTGAAGCTCCGAATACATCGAAAATTCGGAATGGTAGAGGAAAGGTCATTATGTTCAATGTATCCCTCTCCAAAATATATCACCAGTTTCAAACTTGTACAGATCTATGGAGTTCTACCATTTGCAGACTACCATTCCATCACATCGATTTGAGCTTTTATCCAATTATTTGCACTCTTATTTGTTTCAACTCAACAAATGTTTTGCATGTTTTAATTGATAAAGTATCATTGTTTTCAAAATAAACAAATTTTTCAAAAATTGTGCTTAAACAAAGTGAACATTCACATTGATGGAAGGATACTTAGGAGACCCGCAATGCTCTCCCAAGGGTGGTATGATTACCAACAGGTAAGACATTTGTTCGTATCTCGAGCATAACTGTATCTTTTTCCTGTAGAACCTCTTGTGGTTTATCCTCAGTGAGGTTGCTCAGTGCAGTGTTAGTTGAAGTTGTTCATCTTCATGTCCCCGGCAGTGCAACATTCTTCCTCCAAAGTCCCTATTGTGGGGCATCTCCAGTAGAAGGTTGTTTGAACCCTATTGTGGGGCATCCCCAGCAAGGTTGCTGTTGAAATACTTTTGTGGGGCAGTTCCCCTAGCAGAGTGTTTACTGAAGACTTTAGCTTTCATCTCTCCAGCAGAGCAGTCTTCTCTTCTCCCAGGCATGGGTGCTTTTCTGTGAAGATTCAGTACTTGGTGGATTGACATCCTAGTACTCCGTCATTTCCCTTGGATAGATTTCTCAACAGAGTTGCTGGCATGATGAACTTTATCAATGCCTATCTATCCTCACAGAGATAAGGTTGATTCTTGGTATCTCCGTTCTCCAGCATGAGTGAGAAGTCGGTGCTCTCCCCGCAGAGTGTTCCTCAAACGGATTTCTTCGAGCAGAGTCTCCCCACAGAGTTGAAGTATCTGATCTTTGGGCTCCCCAACGGAGTTTTCATCATTGGCATTTTGCATATAGTAATCATTGCATCCTCAAATTACGTAGCATTTCCATTCAATATGGAGCATTACGCCATAGAAAAACTCAAACATATGCATTCATGTGTTCGAAACCCATCAGAGAGAATCCCCGGCAGAGGCGGATTTTTGTTCAACATCTGTACAGCACGTTCGCTGCAGTTGCTCCTGACGGCATCCAGGATTGATACTTAGAGAGGTTTATTTCCTCATCCGTTGGTGAAAGGAAAACCTATTTCTCCCCAGTGGATCCTCCCCTAGCAGATGTGGATGTGTCTGATCTCTCCATGTAGAGTTTACCCCTTAAGCAGAAAGTGTCTACCATTTCCTTCTGCGCTCCCCACTGAGTTTTATCCTCGTGGATGACGGTTGTTTCCGTTCCCTCCCCACACCTAATGGGATGGGTTTTCCCTATTGAGCTCTTTCCTCATTAGGATGAGTCTTGATTCAGTCTGCCTTTTTGGATCGATCCTGAATTGGCTTCCTATTGGTTGTCTCCTGTGCCTCCCTGTGGTATAACTGAATAGTTGCTCACTAACCGGCACTCATTCATCTTATCCTCAGCGGAATTTGGTGGCTTCTACCTACTACCCGGTAGTTGTAAGTCCTATCTTTGTGGTCTTCTACCTACTAACCGGTAGATGTAAACTCCATGTTCTCCCCTTGGCGGAGTTAACCCTTTGTGCTCATCCTAGTCGATGCCGGTTACTTTTCCGTGGTTTTCTACCTACTAACCGACAAATGTAATCCCCTCTTTATGGTTATCATTATCTAGTCGGTATTGATATTCCTTTCCCCTTTCGGATATTTGCTTTGATTAAGCAATCTTATCCCCCAGCGGGTTTTCACCTTTCAGATATTTGCTCCGAGTCAGCAACCTTATCCCAGTGGGTCCTCTTTCATTCACCGTTTGCTGGTAATGTTTGTGGTTTCCCCTGTTGATTGGTCATCTTTGCATACCCAATCCTGGTACCCCGATGCCTTTCTTTTCGGTGGATTTATCCATTTAACAACCTACAAACCGGTTACGAATAATCTTCCATGCGAGTGTATTATCTACGTTTTGATGGCTATAGATAATATATCTCATGCACTCGTTGGTCAATCTTTTGATTATTTTCACCAGCTGAGTAAGATTCGTATTCCTTGTGGAATCGAATGTCCATCCTTTAACAAGTTTGCCTTTGCTCTCTTCAGGATGATGTCGGTCGATTTATCCATCTAACAACCTCAACCCGGTTAGGATAATCTTCCATGCGAGTGTATTATCTACGTTTTGACGGCTATAGATAATATATTTCATGCGCTCTTGGGTCGAAGTCGTCCTCCCCAGCTGAGTAAGATTCATATTCCTTGTGGAATCGAATGTCCATCCTTTAACAAGTTTGCCTTTGCTCTCTTCAGGATGATGTCGGTCGATTTATCCATCTAACAACCACAACCCGGTTAGGATAATCTTCCATGCGAGTGTATTATCTACGTTTTGACGGCTATAGATAATATATTTCATGCGCTCTTGGGTCGAAGTCGTCCTCCCCAGCTGAGTAAGATTCATATTCCTTGTGGAATCGAATGTCCATCCTTTAACAAGTTTGCCTTTGCTCTCTTCAGGATGATGTCGGTCGATTTATCCATCTAACAACCTCAACCCGGTTAGGATAATCTTCCATGCGAGTGTATTATCTACGTTTTGACGGCTATAGATAATATATTTCATGCGCTCTTGGGTCGAAGTCGTCCTCCCCAGCTGAGTAGGATTCGTATTCCTTTGTTCGGAATCGAATGTCCATCCTTTAACAAGACTGCTTTTCTAGCCCTCTTCAGGATGATGAGTGTTTTAGAACACAAACCAATTCACGCTTTGGTCGTTCACCCGTTTCATACCTACAACCCGGTATCCTTGGTGTTCCTTCCTGTTTGCTCGCTGTCGTGACCTTGATCCCTAGTAAGATCCCCTACAAGTGTGTAGCTTTGCCCAGACATGTAGATGTCAGTATCCTGTCAGCACCCGCGTGTGTTGCTTCTTTGGTGTCGGTAAACACCATCTTCCGGTGATTTCCCAGTCATGCGTAAGTGTCTGGTCTTCTTTGGTGTCGGTAAACACCATCTTTCGGTGCTTTCCCAGTCATGCGTAAGTGTCTGGTCTTCTTTGGTGTCGGTAAGCATCATCTTTCGATGTTCGTAACGTCGTTCTCCTTCCTTAGTGAAGCTTTCCTCCTCTCCGTTGGTGTCGATAAACGTCAAGTTTTTCCCAATCATCCGTTGATGATTTGGTTGTATTTCTTCCCCCGCAGATTTACCTCTCCGTTGGTTTCGGTAAACGTTGAGTTTTTCTCATTCGTCCGTTGATGTTTGATTGTATACCCTATTCCCAGTCATTCGTAATGTCTGGTTGATTCCCAGCCAGAATCCCCAGTAGAGTTGTCGGTGACGTCCTATTCGATTTCAGGTTGTTGTACCCTTCTTCAGTGAAGTGGCTTCTCCCTTTCGTCCGTTGACGTCTGGTCGAGTTTTCCTGGTCGTCCCCAGTTGATTCTCTTTCTCCGTTGGTGTCGATAAACGTCGAGCTTCTCCCTTTTGTCCGTTGACGTCTGGTCGAGTCTTCCCAGTTCATCCGTCGTCCGTTGATGTCTAGCTACCTCTTCGTTGGTCTTGGTAAACGTCGAGTTTTTCCTGGTCGTCCCCAGTTGATCTACCTCTCCGTTGGTCTTGGTAAACGTTGAGGGTTTCCTATTTGTCCGTTGGCATCTAGTTGTGATTTCTGTTCCCGTTCATCGTCGTTGTGATGTCTGGAGGTAACTGTATCCTTGAAAAGAAGAATGAAAACAAAAATTCCATGTATTGTGCAAATTCTACGATTCTTGGTATTCAATCCCTGTTTACCCTGAAAGTCTGACAGCCGTTGCTCTCATCCCTTCGGGTTCCCAGTTAATTGAATAGGGGCAGCTGTAGCACCTCAAATTTGCACCTCCCATTTTGTACATACATTTTCATATTAGGTCATTGACATAACATAGTCCACTGCATAGCATTGCATTGTCCTGTGCCCAAGTGCAAGCCATCAGACAAGATTAGGTTAAGATGATCTGGAGAATCAGTCAGTCAAGCAAGCATGTGCAATTCTAAAGGAAACAAAGCCCTAGGATTGGTTCATCAAGTTCATATGATTATGGGATCATTTTGAAGTGGTTTGGCCAAAGATTGGATGCTCAGGAGTCATCAGTCAAGCTGAATTTCATCTGAAACCCTAGAAAGTCAACTGTGGTCAACTGTGCCTGATTTTATGGATTTGAAGGTGGGAGATGGTTTGAAAGGCTTCATTCATGTCCACACAAGTCTCATTTGACATTTCAAAGATCAAGATTGAAGAATTTGAAGTCAGATGAAAAGTTTCCAGAAATAGCAGGTGACCTGTAATTGGAAACTGCCATAAATGGAAAGTTCTTCTCCTCAAAATTACTTAATCATACAAGCTTCAAATGGAATATTTTCCATAATGAAAGTTGAAGATCTTGCTCTCACCTTTCCAAAAAGTCCAAGAACACTCATTTCTCATGTGTGGATGGCAAGTTATGATCAAATCATTTTCAGAAAATGTTGAAATTCAAAGTGGTATAACTTTTGAATGGAACAGCCAAATTGGGTGATTCTTTTTTGAGAAAGTCACATTTGACATTAACTTTCATGATGCATCATCACATTTCATCAAAAATCATCATAGCAAAAGTCCATTTTTCAAGTGTTCATTTTGCATTTTGGTGGGAAAAATAGTCAATTTGAAAAATACATGTCATTTGCACTTCAAACCATTTCCAACACATTCTAAATGGAAAATGTGACTTGTTTCAGCTGCACTTTTACTGTTCCATTGGTTATAACTGGAAAAGGGCATTTTGGCCACTTTGTTTAACATGTGCATTACACTAATCCACTTGAATTTGCTTAATCTTGATTAACGAAGTGATTAGTACATCATATATGTTCTTAATTGTAATTGTTTCACATAATCACATTTCATTTTTGCAGATCTAACAGAAAAATTCATCAAATTCTCTCAAAACTCTCTCAATTTTTTTTCACTTTTTCATCGAATTCATTGATTCTTGTTGCTTCCTCTTTGTTCCATTCATCATTTGCAGGCATATTGAGCATCTGTTTGAAGGAGATAATGGCCAAATCCTGAAGAATCGTAACTGTTGCATCCAAGCATTCACATGGCATCTTGATAATTCTTGGAGCTAGAGCTGTGTTGAGCTAAAAGACTTACTCTATTCATCTTCCTAAGCATCATTCAACATCTGTTTTTGCAATTGGAACCTTGAAACCACCAAATCGAGCAACTGCATCTTCAAGAGGTTGGATCTCAAACTTTCTAATTCTCCAAATTGTGATATGGTTTATGTAGATCGTGGATTGTAGAGTATGCTACAACTTGTAGAATTGAATTTCGTTGAATATTGATGAAGAAATCTGTATTTGAAGTTTGATGTTCCAACTTTCTTTTGATCGATTCTTGTTGTATAGTTAGAGTTAGGTCAAAACATGTTGATATTGTTGTTGTGCTTGGTTAGGCGCTTCCATTGATATATGATTTGCCAAGTTTCATGAACTTTTGTTCTTGATGAATTTCTGGGATGATGAACTGATGAACAGCATGAAGAACGTATGATTTTCATGTCCAGATCGCGTGTAGATCCGTTTAGCCTGGCTTCACTTTCAAAATTCGTGTTTACCGCGTCTTTGGACCAATCACGCGCTGGCAGACACTTAAGTGAAACGCAGCGTTTCACTTAAGTGGTTACATAATTACGCTTTTGCCATTTTCTGATTTAAATTCAATTTCATTTCATTTTGTTTTCAAATGTTTATTTCATTTCAAGATTAGACTTCAAAAAATCATAAATAATTCATGGATGATCCAAATTGTGTGGGAATTTTTGCATTCATCTCCATTTTTCATCTAGTTTTTTATAGGTATGATAACATAAGTTGTGCACGGATGGTTTTTATTTTGGTCTAATGTCTTTGATCATGTATGCCTTTTGCCTATGTTTTGCCATGTCATTCATGAAATCTTGATGCCTGCTCCAAAATGCTTGAAATTTTATATGCATGATCTAGACTCTTTCCTGGTGATTTTGGTATGTGGTTTGTAATTTTTGAGTTTCTGGATTGAGAGTTATGACATGATCTTTGGAGGTGTTACATTTTATGCCATGCCATGCTTTGTGCATCTTCTTGATTTTATTTTCTATCCTTGTTGAACTTGAATTGAGCTGGATTTTTGCATGAGAAAACTTGTGAATGTTGAGAATACATGTGAATTTTTCTGGAATTTGTGAAGGCATTTCCTATTTGATTGGGATTTTATTTGCTGTTTAGTCATTTGTTGACTTTTTGTGATACATGTTCTCATTTGATTTGTGAAATTCTGGTTATTAATTGGATGGATGTGAAATTTGGCATGTGTATTGTAGACATCTTGAAGTGCATCATGGTTTTAGTACCATTCATTTATCATGTTTGATTGATGTTTTATGATTGGTTGAAGTGGATGCATGTTTTGATGCCATGTATGAGCTTGCTTGAATTTGGGTTGACTTTCTGAATTTCATTGACTTGCTTCCCTTGATCCAAATGAGCTGAAATTTGATATGATTGACATGTTATGAATGCTGTATGATCATGAATTGTTTGAGGATTTATTGAAAAGTTTTGGTATTGATTTGATTGTGATCATTCTGTTTGGTCCTTTGAGGTTCTAGATTGCATGTTTTGTGCCTTTTCCTTCATGAAATGATAATGATGAATGATATGAATGTGAAACCACTTGGGTTGGATTCTTAATTGTTTGATCTTGATTTTGGATAATTTTCACTTGCTGTTTTGAATTTTTTACCTCCTTTCGACCCTAGGCTTGTCCTAGTGGTCTTGTTTCTCATGTTTGAGTTTGCTTTTCAGGTTATGAAGCAAATGCTTTAAGGAGATTAATGCAAGTTGGTTGAGTTTGGTTGATTGTTATGAACTAACTTGTTCTATTTTGTAGGATGCTTAGCTCACTTGATTTGGGCTTGTGCTTTGCACATGTGATTGATAGTGTTGACTGTTGATTCTTATTTGCTTGTTTTGACTTTGTGATTGGTATACTGATTGTATTTGATTGATTTCAGGTACATTAGTTGCTAATAGTTCTTTGAGAACTTGTTTTGCTTTGCTTGATAGCATTTGCTCTGGGGTATAATGATCTCTTCTCCATGTAGTCTGGAAGACCTGGCCTGTTACTTGGCCAGGCACCTGTCTGAAGTCCTCCTTAAGAGGCAATGTTTGTGCTTGTTTATTTTTGTCCCCAAGCAGGTAAAGACCTTTGTTAAGGCAATTGGCAGACACAAGAGGTGTGTAGTCCACCTCCTTCTATTCTGTTGAGTCGTCCCTTGGCTCACATCACATGTTGATGCCTTGTGGACATTAACCCAAGATCAATTGAGTCAGTGTCATAAGTGTAGAAGGGTTCCCACTTTCTGGACCCACACTTCATTGTCTGAAGCTCTCCCTGACCAGGGATAAGAGCTGTGAAGTCTAATCTTCACTCCCCTTTCATCTGGCTTCACCTTGACTCTTAATGTCAAGGTTAAGAGCTAACATTAACCTCCCAGTTGGCTTGCTCTTGCAGCCTCACCTTTTGTTTGAGCCCCACTTGGTGTGTATATAGTGTGTGCTATCTGTGATTGTTTGCTTTGTTTTTGCCTGTGCTTTAGGATAGCTTGCTCCATGTGCAAGTTAGCTAGAAACCTTGACTTAGGGATGATTTTGCATGATAACATCTAGGCTCGAGTCGTAGTCTCCCTAGTTGTGTCTCCCTCTGTTATCTGATTAGGCTAGCCTTGTGTCCCTCCGTAGGGGAACTACGTCGCCCTGATCCTCATACCAGATGAGGTACGTAGGCAGAAGATGAGCTGATCTCTCCGGGCGCCCGTTTTTGTTTTGTCTTGTGTGTGTCAGGAGATGGATGTAAGACCAGCGATTGGCATTCTGTATCCTCTTGTTGTGTGCTTGGAGTCCGGTATAAGTCCATCAAGTGGCATCTGGTTTCCAGTGTGGGTGTGTTTGGTTCGGAAGCTGATGTAAGTCCAGCGATTGGCGTTCGGGTTCCATGTTTGCCCATTTTTGTGTGGAGTTTGACGTAAGCCCAACGATTGGCAGTCGATTTCCTGTGTTGCTTTGTCTGTGTGCGTGAGCCGAGCTATGAATGCTCTGATTCTTCTTAGTCCAAGAAGATACGTATGCATAGGATGCGACATCCTAGCGAGCATGTGTTTCCCCCAGTCCGAAATACTTAGACTCTGATGTCTATGCCTGATAGACTAAGTAGGCCCAGGATGCGATATCCTGCCGAGTCAGTCTTGTTTGTTTTCTTGTGTCTCTTTCAGCCAGTGTTTGCTTGTTTATGAGCAGTGATTTTAGCAACCATTTTCCTTCCTATTGTGCGTGGATCCCTTCGAGTACGACGGATGCGTAGGGGTGCTAATACCTTCCTTTCGCATAACCGACTCCCGATCCCATTCTCTTTGGTCGCGAGACCATGTCTTTTCTAGGTTTACTTCGAGCGTTTCCTTTCCCTCTTTGGGATAAATAACGCACGGTGGCGGCTCTGTTGTCTTGTTTTCCAGCCGGTTTTTCGCGTAATGCGACAACTGCCACATGTGCTCCTATATTCAAGCTTCTTCGGAAAGACCAGTGTTGTGATTGGACCGAAGACTGCCAGAAAGCTTTTGACAGTATCAAGGAATATCTACTTGAGCCTCTGATTTTGTCTCCGCCCGTTGAAGGAAAACCGTTGATCATGTATTTGACTGTGCTCGAAGATAGTATGGGTTGTGTCCTTAGTCAGCAAGACATGACTGGAAAGAAAGAATTTTCAATCTACTACCTCAATAAGAAGTTCACTGACTGTGAGACTCAGTATTCTATGCTTGAGAAAACTTGTTGTGCATTGGCTTGGGCTGCTAAGCATCTGTGTCAGTATATGTTGAATCATACCACTTGGTTGATATCCAAAATGGATCCGATCAAGTATATATTTGAGAAGCATGCCTTAACTGGGAGAATTTCCCGTTGGCATATGTTGTTATCAGAGTACGATACCGAATACCGATCTTAGAAAGCGATCAAAGGTAGTATCTTGGCTGATCATTTGGCTCACCAACCGATTGAAGATTACCAGTCAGTGCAGTATGATTTTCCTGATGAAGAGATTTTGTACTAGAAAATGAAAGATTGTGATGAACCATTGCTTGAAGAAGGGCCAGAACCTGGTTCCCGTTGGGGTATGGTATTTGATGGAGCTGCTAATCAATATGGAAATGACATTGGGGCAGTGATTATTACTCTTCAAGGCACGCATCTACCATTTACAACTAGATTGACTTTCAAGTGTACAAACAATATGGCAGAGTATGAAGCTTGCATTATGGGGCTTGAAAAGGTCAAGAATCTCATAATTAAGTATTTGGATGTCTTCGGTGATTCGACTTTGGTTGTGAATCAAATTAAAGGAGAATGGGAGACAAATAAATTAGGTTTAATACCGTATAGAGATTATGTGAGGAGGATTTCAACTTTCTTTACCAAGGTTTAATTTCATCATATTCCTCGAGATGAGAACCGAATGGCAGATGCCCTTGCAACGTTGGCATCAATGATTGTGGTAAATTATTGGAATGAAGTTCCCAATTTGTCTATGATGCGTCTTGATAGGCCAACTCATGTGTTAGCTGTGGAAGAGATCAAAGACGAGAAGTCATGGTATTCTGACATCAAATGTTTCCTCCAAAGTCAGATTTACCCGCCTGGGGAATCTTTGAATGGTGATGTACTGTACAAGAGAAACTTCGACATGGTTTTGCTGAGGTGTGTGGATAGACACAAAGCAAACTTGTTGATGACCGAAGAGCACGAAGGTTCCTTTGGTACTCATTCCAATGGACATGCAACGACGAAGAAGATGTTGCGAGCAGGTTACT
The DNA here is from genome assembly GCF_024323335.1 of Lathyrus oleraceus. Classification (NCBI taxonomy): domain Eukaryota; kingdom Viridiplantae; phylum Streptophyta; class Magnoliopsida; order Fabales; family Fabaceae; genus Lathyrus; species Lathyrus oleraceus. The sequence goes on along the minus strand of NC_066584.1, from coordinate 153,015,728 downwards.
ATTGGCTGAGAATGGAATCTGACTGTTGCAAGTTTGTGAAGAAATTCCACAAGTGTCAAATTTATGCTGATAAGATTCATGTTCCTCCGACCCTATTGAATGTTATTTCTTCCCCATGGTCCTTCTCTATGTGGGGAATTGATATGATTGGGACGATTGAACCCAAAGCTTCGAATGGACATCATTTCATTTTGGTGGTAATTGACTGTTTCATAAAATGGGTTGAAGAGACATCGTATGCAAATGTAACCAAGCGAGTTGTTGTAAGGTTTATCAAGAATCAGATTATATGTCATTATGGTGTGCCAAGCAAGATCGTTACTAATAATGGGTTGAACGTGAATAACAATATGGTGGAAGCTCTTTGTAAAGACTTCAAGATTGCACATCATAATTCTTCTCCCTACAGACCTAAGATGAATGGGGCTTTGAAGCTACAAACAATAACATCAAGAAGATTATTCAGAAGATGGTTGTCACATACAAGGATTGGCATGAGATGCTCCCATTTTCTTTGCATGGGTATCGTACATCCATCCACACTTTAATAGGGGAAACCCCTTTATCTCTTGTGTTGGTATGGAAGCAGTGCTCCTCGTAGAGGTTGAGATTCCTTCATTGCGTGTGCTCATGGAAGCCAAGTTGACTGAGGCTGAATGGTGTCAGACCAGGTTTGACCAGTTGAATTTGATTAAAGAGAAGAGATTAACTATTGTAGCGGGAAGTTCATGATCATCAAGCTATTAACAAGCTAGAGATCAAATAACAAGAGTCGCCACCGCACTTTTATTGTTTCCAAGGGAAAAGGGAAAAAGTACGAACAAAACCCAAAAGTAAGAAGTTTTCAAATCAAAACTAATAAAATGTCAGAGATTACAGGTAAGGGGGTTGGTTACACAAAGGGAAGGTGTTAGCACCCAAAGTGTCCTAGGTACTCCAAGGGAGCCCTTTTTGTGTGCATATGTATTTTGTACAAAGTGATGTTTACAAACAAATAGAATGGGGGGATGAGAAAAGAATTCATTAATTATATTTTTGTGTTTGACAAGACCTTCGGTCTTGTGCCTACGTACCAACATAAAAATTACCCAAGGAGTTTGAAAATGCAATGACATAAGGCTAAAGTTTTTATCTTTTTGCAAAAAGTGGTCAAAGTTTAGAACAAAAGTAGTTCACACAAAGAAGATTTTGAAAAATGGAGGGAGAGATTTTGAAATTCAAGAAATGGGGAGAAGATGAAGAGACTATCCTATGTACAAAATTAAATGTTTAGAGTTGAAAAGATCTGACCAAATTGGTAGCAATCCAATAGACAAGAATGTCAATAGAAACCCAGAATTCCCTTTGGACTTTTAGAATCAAGCAACACACAAATGTACAATTATATTATCTTGAAGAGCAAGGCATCAAATAAAGATGGCCACGTCTAAGATTATCCATTCCATGATCTTCTCCAAAATAACCCATGTAACAGATGAATTCCACAAGTCATGGGTTCAAAATAACAGCTTCACAATGATCATGTTGCAGATGAATTTAGAGAGGTCTTCAAAGATGTATCAGATGAAGTTCAAATTACAAGCACTTGGTTCTTCAACAAGTTGGCATTGGCCAAGACCTAAAGCATAGGAAGGTTACCTAGATTCTAAGTCCGTTTGTCCAAGATCAAGCCAACAGTGCACTCAAAAGTTTTTTAGGGTTTTTGTTATTATTATGTACATTAATGGTCAAAGACCAAACAAAAAAACAAAGTATACACAAACAAAATATATCACACAATATGGTCCAAATGGACAGAGTGAAAATTGCATTACCATAAACAATTAGAATGATATGAAAAATGGTAAATGAAATAGAGTGCTAAAAGTAAATTGCATCAAAGTAAAGGCTTGAAATTAAAAGTTAGTAGTTAATTGGTTAGAAGTTAGTGTTGTTTTGCTTTTGCTTTTCATTTCAAGACATTCTTTGGAGAACACTCAACCCACTTATCACAAGCACGAATCCTTGAACCAAAACATCTTCTAAAGCAAGGAAAGAAGGCCAAGTTTCCACACAATACCATGAAAGAGGGGAGACTTACAATCTCACTAACTAGAATGCTTATGCCTTTCATGTCACAAATTTAGCGCTACGTTAAGCAATCGTAATTGGACTTATGTAGAAGTCACAACTATTTGAGGTCGGGCAATAAAATTTTGGTGTTAATGCATGTTGGAGACATAGTATAATGGACTATGCTCATGAAATATACCACACATAAAAAGAATATGCAAAAGGTGTGGCCTAATCTAATCCATACTCATGTCAAATTTTCAATCAACTAGCATTAGGACTTTGAGATGTCATAGGCCAAATGAAATGAATGAATCAAGAAAGGGAATAAGATGAAGTGGGAGGGGAATGGATCTGTCATACGGTGAACTGAGTTTGATGTGTTTTTGCTTTGGAAAGCAAATGTCGCGGATAGCAAGAGTCGCCACCGACTTTTCTTTTATCCAATAAGGAAAGGTGGAAAAGAACAGGAAAGACCTTAATTAGATTTTGGGTTCGGGAGGTACATTATACAAAGGGAAGGTGTTAGCACCCTTTGTATCCATGGTTATCCATGGGCTCTTAATTGCTTGATCGCTTATGTTTGTCTGAAAAAGTGTTTGTGAATTGCTTAAAAAATGTTTTGAAAGGAGAGTTTAACTTTGTAATGATTCTTGTACGAATGTATACAAAGTATTTATCTCGTTTAATTTTGAAAGCGGTTTAGAAAAATATAACTTGGCAATGATTCTAGTACGAATGTATACCAAGTGGTGATTTTCTAGTAATTGCAAAGTGTGAAGTATGAAAAATGTTTTAGGTTGTGAGCCAGCAATTAAGAGTTATACCCACCCAAGGTCTTTATGGGCGTTTCCTATCCTTATGAGGGTAAAACTGTCCTTACTATTGAGAAGTAAGTAGTCTTATCCCTTTGGATGTAAAGGGACATCGTAGGGTCATCGTTTGGTCATTGAAAGCAACGGTTGTAAGGATACCTTAGAATTCGAAGGGACTATCATCATTTAACCGTAGGCTACACCGAAGGGTCATCGAGGGACAAAATCATATATTCGAAGGCAACATCCGAGGGGCTATGATTTATTTTAGAGGGACATGATGATTTAATCGAAGGGTCTTGGCTAAGTGTATCCCCACATTCGCGGGACATGACCATAATACCGTAATACCGTAAAGCAACAAAGAGAGGTCCAAGATCACATATTCATAGGCCGTATTTTACAATCACTTAGGTAATTAGGAGGAATCCCCACATTAAAATTAATACATTAAGATCCATTAAGCAATTTAGGGTGTATCTTTGCCATAAAATTAATACATTAAAATCCATTGAGCAATTCAGGGTGAATCTCCACAAGGGTACCCCACAAATAAAGTGAGATACCTAACAAGCAATCTTTTCCTGGGATATATGAACCTTTACAAAACTCAACAAAACATGTCAGAACACCAAATCAGGGTGCAATCGAGGATTACACCACAAAAAAAAAGATCACAACAGTAAATAGGGTCGGGTAAATGATGCATGGCTATGATAAAACATGAGTGAAAATTCAGAACAGAAAAGTCAGCTACTGTCACGTTCGCTCCTGCCTCGCCTAGCGAAGGCTTAGCGAATACTCGCTGCATACTCGCTTAGCGAGGTGCTAGCGAGCGGCTGCGGCTTCTGGTTTTGTTATCAGTACAATTTCAACCAATTTTATGCCTTACGGCTTTCATTACAGCAATTATATGGTTAATCATTTAAGGTATTCAGGTACATACTAAAATTCACATGCCAAACTTAAGATATTTTCATAAATTTAATCATAATGCCATATGCAAATTAAGAACATAAGGCAGTAATAACAATGGAAACCTGTTTGCAACTGAATTGTGACTTCGAATTGGCAAAATCGGATTGAATTGGGCAGAGGTAAACCTTGATGTCGCCGAGTTCCTTCAGGGTTTGCCTCCCGTGAGTGTTAGGGTTTGCTTGCTAGGGTTCTCCTTTCTCCGTTTTCGTTCTCCCCCTTTCGTGACTGAAGTGTCGGTATTTATAGTGATTCTGGTGACCTAATGGGCTCAGAATGAAGCCCAAAAATTCTGATGTTCGCAAGCTTCGCTAGGCGAGCGTGTAGCGAAGGTTCGCTAGGCGAAGGAGTTGCTCGCCTAGAGAGCAGGCCAGTTTGGGCCATTTTCTGGATTGGGTCTGTAGTGAGCTGGGCTGTTGTTCCTTTAAGGTCAGTGCCTTGCAGAATAAGTTGGAGTGCTTCGAGAAATGTTTTGCAAGATTAATGGGCAAATTTTGGGGTATGACAGCTGCCCCTGTTCAATATTCTTGAACCGAGAGAGTTAGGATGGCAAGTATGCCATTCGTGGTCTGGAGGTGGAAGATTATTGAACACTAGAATGCCCCACAAATTTGCACTTGTCAATTAGTCTTGATGGAGATGGGCTTAAAGATGCCATCCAGGAAGTTTGATGATGAGAGCTTCAGATTGTGTCGTACGTTAGACGATATCTGAAGACATGGGTGTCATACCGGGTCGTACGTTAGACCGTATAGTGAGTCTCCCATTAGGCTGTCGACTTTGCTGGGGAGTCGGAGTGTGTTATATACTGCTGGGGATAAAGGATCAGGATGGATCATACGCTAGACCGCATCTGAATAGTAGAATGAGTTGTCCGTTAGGCGGAGGACTCCGCTGGGGATGCAATACCAGACTGGATCGTATGCTAGACTGTATCCGGGTTGTAGAATGGCCCGTCCATTAGGCAGTATCCGAGAGGGGTAGTCGTATGCTAGGCTACACGTCAGAATGTACAGTACGCTAGGTAGTCTTTGAGAAATGAAAGGTCCAACTGGGTCGTAAATTAGACCGTATTGGAGTAGTTGAAGGTCAGAATGGATCGTCCGTTAGATTGTATCTGAGTGGAAGGAGTCATATGTTGAGCTGAATCAGAATGAACCGTACGTTAGACTGTATCTGATCGTATTTGTAGATGCTGTATTTGCAATAAATGGCCGGGATGGGCTTAAAGATACCATCCTTAGGAGGATAATTAACCTGAAAAATAAAGTTAGCTTCATGCCATGTCATGATGCAAGAGATGTTTTATGCTTTTGACAATAAATGCGAACAATGTATGCATGCGTATGCTGTGAAATGATGTAATGAATGAATTATGCATCTGAAAAGTTCTTCCCGAGGACTCCACTGGGGAAATAAATCTCAGTCTTCTGGTTGGAGATACTTGTATCGGTGATCCTTTCTTAGCTGGGGATACTTGATTCTTGTCTGATGGTGGGAATATCTACTGGGGATGGAAGAGATGATCCGTCTGTCTGGTGATGCCGACCTCTTCTGGGAAATAGCTGGTTTTTGTTGGGGAATAGAATTAGCAATCGGACTTGTTGGAAAGCATGGTTAGACCTTTTTCTCGATCCTGAAGTCTTTTAGTAATTGCTATTGCTATTTTATGTATGTATTTTTGGTAAACATTGATCATATTCAAATGCATATATTAATTCAAATTAAATCAATGGACGTTTACGCAAGCAAAACAGACAAAGTAAAAACAAAATCATCTTTTAGGAAATAAAATTGTATTGATTTTGAAAGAGGGCCTATAAACAGGCAATTCGTGTACAAAGAGACAGAAGTCCTAGTAAGAGGAAATTGTCGAGAAAACAAAGAAAAAGCTATGAAGGAAAAGCCCTGTTGATTTTAATTCTACTACTGTCATTATGTCTTCAAGTATCTCATCCCTTCCTGTCGAATGGAAGTGATTAGCTTGTTCGGTCCTTTGAACTGGGTTGAAGCTGACTGAGAACGGGACATAGTCTTACGCATTAATCCCTAATTTTTGCCTGGACCGCCTTTTTAGGTTTTCAGTCCACCAGGATACCCCTTTTTGCCCAAGCCGCCTTTTCAGGTTTTCGACTTGTCGGGTGTACATTTTTATATGTTTCTCCCTAATTTTTGCCCGAACCCTTTTTGGGTCGCCGGGATGCCCTTACTTTTGCCTAGACACGTCGACCTAGCGGGTCTTTTATGCGTAATATTTTTTAACTATGTCCGCATTCACCGGATGCGGGAAATCTTCACCATCCATCGTAGCAAGTATCATGGCTCCACCAGAGAATACCTTCTTAACCACAAATGGCCCTTCGTATGTGGGAGTCCATTTGCCTCTGGGATCACCTTGTGGTAGAACGATACGCTTGATTACCAAGTCACCAATTTGATACACCTGTCTCTTGACTTTCTTATCAAATGCCTGGGTCATGCGCTTCTGATATATCTGCCCATGACAAACAGCCGCAAGTTTCTTCTCATCAATCAGATTTATCTGATCGAGTCGAGTCTGAATCCATTCATATTCATCTAAGCCCGCCTCTTTCATGATTCTTAGAGAGGGAATCTGGACTTCCACTGGTAAAACAGCTTCCATTCCATAGACTAAAGAGAACGGATTTGCCCCTGTCGAAGTGCGCACTGAAGTGCGATAACCATGGAGAGCAAAGGGTAACGTCTCATGCCAGTCTTTGTACGTTACTGTCATCTTTTGTATAATCTTTTTGATATTCTTATTAGCAGCTTCCACGGTGCCGTTCATCTTTGGCCGGTATGGAGAAGAGTTATGGTGTTTTATGTTGAAATGCGTGTAGAGTTCAGTAATCATCTTGTTGTTCAAATTAGTACCATTGTCAGTGATAATTCTTTCCGGAATGCCGTATCGACAGATGAGATTATTCTTGATGAATCGTGCCACCACATTCTTGGTGACAGAAGCGAATGAGGCTGCCTCTACCCATTTCGTAAAGTAATCAATAGCAACAAGGATGAAACGATGTCCATTGGAAGCAGTAGGTTTAATCTCTCCAATCATATCAATGCCCCACATTGCAAAGGGCCAAGGTGCTGTCAACACGTTCAATGGAGCAGGAGGCACATGTATTTTATCCGCATAGATCTGGCACTTGTGACAAGTTCTGGAGTGATGGTGGCAATCAGCTTCCATGGTAGACCAATAATACCCTGATCTCAGAATCTTCTTGGCCATCGTATGTCCACTAGAATGAGTCCCAAAAATACCGTCATGCATGTCTTCCATAATCTTTTCTGCTTCCTTTTTATCCACACAGCGAAGCAGAGTCGAATCATGATTACGTTTGTATAACACTCCATTACTCAAAAAGAATTTAGCGGAGAACTTCCTCAGGAACTTTCTGTCATTGATGGACGCCCCTTTAGGGTATTCCCGAGCTTCTAAATATCTTTTTACTTCCTGGAACCAAGGTCTCTCCTCTACTCCCTCAATATTAAGTTCATAACAATATGCTGGTTCATCCAATCGTTCAATGGTGATCCTGGGAGCTTCATTATCCCATCTGACTCTGAACATAGACGACATTGTAGCCAATGCGTCTGCCAACTGATTCTCTTCTCGTGGAATATGTTCGAATGTAATCTCTTCAAAGTATGGGATTAATGTCAACACCCGCTCTCGATAAGGGACGAGATTCGGATGTTTTGTGTCCCATTCTCCTTTGATCTGACTGATTACCAAAGCTGAGTCTCCGTACACGCTCAAAAACTTGATTCGCAGGTCTATAGCAGCTCTGAGTCCCAAAATACACGCTTCATACTCAGCCATATTGTTGGTACAATCGAAACATAGTCTAGCAGTGAAAGGCGTATGGCAACCCTTGGGAGAAATAATTACAACACCAACACCATTACCCAACGCATTGGAAGATCCATCAAAAACCATAGTCCATCGGGATCCTAGTTCGGGTCCTTCATCTGGTCCAGGTTTTTCGTAATCAGTAACAAGCATGACATCCTCATCTGGGAACTCAAAATTCATAGATTGGTAATCATCCACTGCTTGATGAGCCAAATGATCAACTAGCACGCTTCCTTTGATTGCTTTCTGGGTAGTATACTGGATATCATACTCTGTTAAAATCATCTGCCATCTCGCTATTCTTCCGGAGAGGGCAGGTTTCTCAAATATGTATTTGATAGGGTCCATCTTAGAAATCAACAAAGTGGTATGATTCAACATATACTGCCTTAGTCGGCGAGCAGCCCAGGCCAAAGCACAACAAGTTCTCTCGAGCAGTGAGTATCTTGTTTCACAGTCGGTAAACTTTTTGCTAAGGTAGTATATGGCATGCTCTTTTCGACCAGACTCGTCATGTTGCCCCAACACGCACCCCATTGAATTTTCTAACACGGTTAAATACATGATTAGAGGTCTTCCTTCAACTGGTGGTATCAGGATCGGAGGTTCCTGGAGGTACTTCTTGATTTTGTCAAAAGCTTTTTGGCATTCATCATTCCATATCATCTCTTGATTTTTCCTCAGTAACTTGAAGATGGGTTTGCAGGTAGCGGTCAAATGGGAGATAAACCGGGCAATGTAATTCAAGCGTCCCAAGAAACCTCTGACTTCTTTATCTGTACGGGGAACTGGCATTTCCTGAATAGCTCTCACCTTAACCGGGTCAACCTCGATTCCTCTGCCACTGACAATAAATCCCAAGAGTTTACCGGATCTTACTCCAAAGGTGCATTTGTTCGGATTCAACCTCAACTTGTATTTCTTCAACCTCTCGAACAGTTTGTATAAATGCTCGAGATGTTCTTCTTCAGTATGAGATCTGGCTATCATGTCATCCACATATACCTCTATTTCGTGATGGATCATATCATGGAACAAAACCACCATAGCACGTTGGTAAGTTGCCCCTGCATTCTTTAGACTGAATGGCATTACTTTGTAACAGAAAGTGCCCCATTGCGTCACGAACGTAGTTTTCTCCCTGTCCTCAGGCGCCATCTTAATCTGGTTATAACCTGAGAATCCATCCATGAACGAGAACACCTTGTGTTGAGCGGTGTTATCTACCAGAACATCAATGTGCGGGAGCGGAAAGTCGTCTTTGGGACTCGCTTTATTCAAATCTCTGTAATCTACACACATTCGCACCTTACCATCCTTCTTTGGCACTGGTACCACATTAGCAACCCATTGAGGATAAGAAGTAACAGCCAGAAAACCTGCATCAAATTGTTTCATAACCTCGGCTTTGATTTTCTCAGACATTTCAGGACGCATGCGACAAACCTTTTGCTTAACAGGACGACAATCTTCCTTCATTGGCAGACGATGCACTACTATATCAGTATCCAGTCCTGGCATGTCTTCATAAGACCAAGCGAAAATCTCTACATAGTCATGTAACATCTGAATCAATCTTCCTTTGACACTGTTTTCCAAGCCTGCTCCTATTTTGACTTCTTTCTTGTCCACTTCAGTACCCAGGTTTACAATTTCGATTGACTCTTCATGCGGCTGTATAGTCTTCTCTTCTTGCAGTACCAGTCTGGCAAGTTCTCCAGGTACTTCACAATCTTCCTCACTTCCATCCTCGGCTTGGTAGATCGGATTTTCAAAGTCATAATGAACAATAGTAGAACTATTATCAACAGGATCCAGAGTGGGTATGGATCTGCAATTCGTTACGTGAGTGTGTGTAAGAAAACATAGCTTTTTTGGAAGATGACAGGAAAGATAAAGAGCGCAATATTTGAATGCAAAAAGTCCATTGATTTATTGAATGTGAATATGCTTATGAAGATGACAAAACCCTTAACAAATTAGCTATTGTGCCCCGGGCATAGACACAATGCTTTAAGAAGTTCAATTGTAAAAACTAAAAATTTGCAACACTTAAAATAGACAATAACAATTACTCCTGACTAAAGGAAATCGGGATAGTGTCTTCAGCCTTCCAATTATTGAGTCCGTCACCAATTGTTGGGAAAATCCAGCTATCCAGATCGCAATCGCTATCAGCATCTTCTACAGCATTAATTTGATCTTTGACCATCTTTTCAGAGTTAAATCCCAGACCAGACTTGTCAGACTTGTATGGTACGTTGATCAGTTGACCCCAACCAGTACGACCACCATTTTCAACCACGGCTTGAGCGTCCTTCAGAGAAATCATGGCAGGAGGAGCACGGATAACCTTGGGCACACAGGAAGTCGGCTTAAGGACAGGATTAGTCGGAGGAACTACTTCAAATGACTGAGAAGGAGTCTCCAAGAATTCGTCATCCATCTCAACGTATCTGAAGGCCTGCACACTACTGACAATGTACTCTTCTTCTCCACACACGGTGACAATCTTGCCTTCTATTGGATACCTCAGCTTTTGATGGAGAGACGAAGCTACGACACTTGCCCCATGAATCCAAGGGCGTCCCAGCAAGCAGGAATAGGCAGGACGAATGTTCATTACGTGAAAGGTAGTGTTAAAGACTTGAGGTCCTATTTTGATAGGGAGCACTACTTCGCCACAAACAACACTCTTCGCACCATCCTAAGCGCGCACCACAATGTCACTAGGCTTCAGTTCCATGCTCTTGCAGTCAAGTTTATCGAGCACGGCTTTCGGTAGCACATTCAAAGAAGAGCCGTTATCGATCAACACATGAGACAAAGTGATCCCCTTACACTCAACGGAGATATGCAGAGCCTTATTGTGATTCTTTCCGGCTGGTGTCAGGTCAGTATCAGAAAAGCCTAGGCCATTGTCAACAGTCAGGTTGGCAACATAGTTTTCAAACTAATCGACGGATGTCTCCTGAGGTACATGAGAAGTCTTCAAGAATTTTATCAATGCATTGGCATGAGATTCAGAAGATAACAGCAAGGATAACATCGAGATCTTAGATGGAGTATGCCCCAGCTGTTCTACCACATCAAAATCACTCTTGCGGATGATTTTCAGCACTTCTTCCATTTCCTGCTTGGCAACATCTTCGGTAGTAACTTCGACCGGTGTCTCTGACTGAGAAGGGTGGACTGGTTCCTTTCCTCGAGTTTCAAGGGCAGGAGGTGAGATTTCTGGAGAAAAGATCCTTCCGCTTCGAGTAATTCTACTAGTCCCAACAATGTCAACGTCATCAGAATTAGCAGAATTATCATCTTGCTTTACACCATGGATGTAAACATCACCTCCATAATTCCACGGAATGGCTTTGCTTAAGGAATACGGTACTGGGCCAGGCGCAGTAATGATTAGGGGAGCTACCTTGGGCTCAACAGTAATCTTCACAGGTACTCTGGTAGCGGTAATCTTCACTGGAACTTTGGACCTAGCAATCACAGATATTTCTTCAATAGGGTTCTCCGCCTTGGGAATCTTTTCAAAGAGAATTATACGATCATCCATCAACCGTTGGATACCCTTCCTCAACCTCAAGCACTCATTGGGTCGGAGTCTGCAGAGATCGCAATTTTCAGCACAACCTGGAAATAAACCAGCTTGTACTAAATTCTTCTTGATGATCAGGAGAGGAGATGCTAAGTCAGCTACATTAGAAATGTGAGAATAGTCATCCACAACATTAACAGTTTTGTCATGATTAGGCATAGGTGCAGTGATGACGTTAGGAGTCTCCGGAGGCTCAAATTCAATTTCTCCAGCTTCGATCATATCCTGAACCTTATTCTTCAACGACCAGCAATCGTTTGTATCATGCCCGGGGCTATCGGAGTGATATGCACACCTGGCATTGGGATTATAACGAGAAGAAGTAGTGTTGGGTTTCATAGGAGGATCTCTGAGGGTAATCAAATTTGCCTTTAGCATTCCCTGCAGTGCCTGTGCTAAAGTCATATTGATCCTGGTAAACTGCCTTCTTGGCTTGTCTTGTTTGGGCTGGAAGTTTCGAGATGGCGGTGCTGCAATCGTAACCGCTCCAATGGTATGGTCACGATTTTTCTTGTTACGACCCTTTTGACCGTACACAGCATTTGATTCATTCCTCCCCTGATAGGACCTTTTGGTGCTTGCAGAGGTAGTGTAACACCCTTCTAAAATACCCCGAGTATAAAATTAAAATCACACATATCAATCAGAGTAAATATGCAACAAGGGTGTCACACAACATTTCACACCATAATAACTGTCATGCTCTTTCATTAACTCAAAACATAAAACATTTGCACAATACGCAGCGGATAGAGATCAAATCGATCATTCAAAACATGCAACATACTACATGTAAACTGGTTCAACAATCATCAACAACAATATTAAAAATGTTCCCTCCCGATGTTACATCTATCAGAGCATGACCCACTTAGGAGACTACACTAGACTCCAAGCATTAGCTTCCACTCAACTCATTTGTTCGTTACCTGAAAAATAGTTGTAAGGGTGAGTTCCTCAATCGATATAATAGGCGTTATAAATCATCATGTAATGCTAAGTAAATTCACACATTTCATCACCCTAATCGTAACATACATCCAGTAACGGCACATCAACTCAACATCATACTTAATATCAACACAATTCCACTCCTCAATTAAATTAAATATCCATACAAGAAGCCAACAAAATGCAACTCTAATGAGACTCGACTCGTCATGCATGTGGTACCATTCGGAGTAAAACTCCCAACTTAAAATCATTGCCATTTTATTGGGCATCAAGGCATAAGCCTTCAACTTTCAACTTAAAATTTGCCAATCCAGGCCAACGTGGTGTGAGCAAAGCTCCGACTTAATGCATATGAATGTACATGGCATACACGACTTTAAACTGTCGACAACATAATAATAATAGCAATACAACAATGTTTTCAACAACATCAACTTATAATCAACTTTGGCTCACCAAGCCTACAACTCAGTATTTTCAACAACTTTCCGTACACGGAACAACTCAGCAACATACTTGTATCAACACTTCATAACATAAATCCAACAAAATTACTCATCACAATTAACTATAATAGGCCAATCACCAATTAGGTTCACAACATTAAAAGTATCAATTTTTCAAATTTCCAACAGTGTTAACCGGTTAACGCCCTGGGTTAACCGGTTAACGCAGGACAAAACACACTTTCTGGCAAAACGCAACAGTGTTAACCGGTTAACGCCCTGGGTTAACCGGTTAACGCAGGCAAAACAGCACATTTCCACAAAATATAACAGTGTTAACCGGTTAACGCCCTGGGTTAACCGGTTAACACAGACAAAACAGCAGTTCCTGCGCTAACACAAGGCAGAATGTAGAGTTCTCCGCATTTTCCGCCGTTGGAGGACTTCCGGACCTCCGATTCAATTTCCGTAAAAAGCTATACGTTCGGGGGAACACGACTCACACAATTACGGACTCAATTACAGCTTTAATACAACTTATTCGTCACAATATTTCAACATTCAACATCCCAATTAGGGTCACTTCAACGGTTTATCACTACCCATGACATGTTAATCTATAATACCCATTAAACGACGATAAACCCCCCTTACCTGAGATAATCCGACAATCTCTACGCTTCAAGCTTTTCCGTTCTTCAACCTTTGCTCTCTAGCTCTTCCTCTTTGCCCTTTCTCCACTTTCCACTTTTCAGCCGCTTCTCTGTTTCACGTGAAAACTCTTTACCAAAAATGAAAACCCTTTTCTCTTATTCCAACTTATATATTTTCCACTAATTATTATTCCAAATAATAATAATAATAATAATCCAATAATTCAATTTATTTAATTAAATTAATAAATATATTATTAACTTAATTTAAATAATTCTCTTATTTTATTCGGGGTGTTACAACTCTCCCCCACTAAAAGAGTTTTCGTCCTCGAAAACATACCTCAAGCAAATAACTCTGGATAAGACTCTTTCATCTGACTCTCCAGTTCCCAAGTCACATTGCCACCTGCTGGTCCTCCCCAAGCTACTTTCACTAAGGCAATCTCTTTACCCCGCAACTGCTTCAACTCTCGATCCTCAATCCTCATAGGCGATATTTCAACAGTCAGGTTATCTCTCACCTGTACATCATCTACTTGGATCACATGCGACGAATCATGAATGTACCTCCTCAACTGAGACACATGAAAAACCTCATGCAAATTCGCAAGTGACGGCGGTAAAGCGATACGATAGGCTACCTCTCCTATCCTCTCCAAAATCTGATAAGGACCAATAAATCGAGGTGTCAACTTCTTTGACTTCAAAGCTCGACCAACCCCAGTTATCGGAGTAACGCGAAGAAACACGTGATCTCCCTCTCGGAACTCAAGTGACTTCCTCCTCTTATCATGATAACTCTTCTGACGACTCTGAGCAATTCTCATCTTCTCCTGAATCATCTTAATCTTTTCTGTAGTCTGTTGAACAATCTCCGGTCCAACCACAACACTCTCACCGGACTCATACCAACATAACGGTGTCCGACATCTCCTACCATACAAAGCTTCAAACGGCACCATACCAATGCTCGAATGAAAACTATTGTTGTAGGTAAACTCAATCAAAGGTAAATAACAATCCCAAGCACCTCCCTTTTCCAAAACGCAAGCTCTCAAAAGATCCTCTAATGACTGAATCGTCCTCTCAATCTGACCATCAGTCTGCGGGTGATATGCAGAGCTCAATCTCAGTTTAGTTCCCAAAGCCTTCTGCAAACCTTCCCAGAATTTCGATGTAAATCTAGGATCTCTGTCCGAAACAATACTCGACGGAATACCATGCAAACTTACAATTTTCTCAATATACAACTCAGCCAATTTCTCTAACGGATAGTCCATTCTGATCGGAATGAAATGAGCCGACTTTGTCAATCTGTCAACAATCACCCAAATAGCTTCAAATTCTTAATTGTCCTCGGTAAACCAGAAACAAAATCCATACTGATACTATCCCACTTCCACTCTGGAATAGCCAACGGTTGCATTAGCCCAGACGGCTTCTGATGCTCAATCTTTGACTTCTGACAAGTCAAACAGGAATAAACAAAACTCGCAATTTCTCTTTTCATTCCCGGCCACCAAAATAACTTTTTCAAATCATGATACATCTTCGTAGCTCCAGGATGAATACTCAGGCCACTACGATGTCCTTCTTCAAGAATACTCTTCTTAAGTTCGATAACATCCGGAATACACACCCGATTACCAAATTTCAAAACATCATTCTCATCAACTCTGAATTCACCACCTTGACCTTGATTCACTAGAGTCAACTTATCAACCAAAAGCACATCGGATTTCTGACCCTCTCTGATCTCATCCAGAATACCACTTGTTAACTTCAACATTCCCAATTTAACACTATTGTGAGTACTCTCACACACCAAACTCAAGTCTCTAAACTGCTCAATTAAATCCAATTCCTTAACCATTAGCATAGACATATGTAATGATTTCCGACTCAATGCATCAGCCACTACGTTTGCTTTACCTGGATGGTAATTCAAACCAAAGTCATAATCCTTCAGAAACTCTAACCATCTTCTCTGTCTCATATTCAACTCTTTCTGATCAAACAAATACTTTAAACTTTTATGGTCACTGAAAACCTCAAATGTTGACCCGTACAAGTAATGCCTCCATAACTTCAGAACAAACACCACAGCCGCCAACTCTAAATCGTGCGTCGGATAGTTCCTCTCATGAACTCTCAGCTGTCTTGAAGCATAAGCTATAACCTGCTTATTCTGCATCAACACGCCACCCAAACCCAACAATGAAGCATCACAGTAAACTTCAAATGATTCCGACGAACTCGGTAATATCAGAATAGGAGCAGTAGTTAACCTTCTCTTTAACTCTTGGAAACCTTCTTCACATTTTGAGTCCCAAACAAACGCTTGCCCCTTCCTAGTCAACATCGTCAATGGTAACGCCAACTTAGAAAATCCCTCAATGAACTTCCTATAATAACCAGCCAAACCAAGGAAACTTCGAATCTCAGCAACAGACTTCGGAGCTTCCCACTTAGATACCGCTTCTATCTTAGAAGGATCAACAGCAACGCCACCTCTTGAAATCACATGACCAAGAAAACTCACCTCTCCTAACCAAAATTCACACTTGGACAATTTAGCAAATAACTTCTTTTCTCGTAGAACTCCCAAAACCACTCTCAAATGTTCAGCATGCTCTTCTTCAGATTTCGAATACACCAAAATATCATCAATAAACACCACAACAAACTTGTCTAGGTACGGATGGAAAATCCTATTCATATACTCCATAAATACTACAGGCGCATTAGTCACACCAAAAGGCATTACAAAATACTCATAATGTCCATACCTTGTTCTGAAAGCAGTCTTCTGAATATCCTCGGTTTTCACACGGATCTGATGATACCCAGATCTCAAATCTATTTTGCTGAACACACTTGCACCAACCAACTGATCCATCAAATCATCAATCCTCGGCAAAGGATACCGATTCTTGATCGTCACTTTATTCAGTTGCCTGTAGTCCACACAGAACCTCATAGTACCTTCTTTCTTCTTAACCAATAGCACTGGTGCACCCCACGGTGACACACTCGGACGAATAAATTTCTTATCCAACAGATCTTCCAACTGACTCTTCAATTCAGTTAACTCAACAGCAGACATACGGTACGGAGCCATCGATATCGGCCTAGTACCAGGTACCAAATCAATCGAGAACTCCACTTCGCGCTCTGGCGGTAATTCATTCACCTCTTCCGGAAACACCTCAGGAAAATCACACACCACGGCTAGATCGCAAATCACCAGTTTATCTTTAGCCTCCAAAGTCGCTAACAGCATAAACAACTCTGCCCCATCAGCTACTTCCTCATTCACTTGCCTTGCTGATAGAAACAAACTCTTTCCCTCCTCAATCTCAGGAAAGACCACCGTCTTATCAAAACAGTTGATAGAAACTCGGTTAAACACCAACCAGTTCATACCCAGAATAACATCAATCTGCACTAGTGGAAGACACACTAGGTCCATCCCAAAGTCTCTACCAAAAATACTCAAAGGACAATTTAAACAAACCGAAGTAGTAGTCACTGAACCCTTCGCAGGAGTATCAATTACCATACTACCAAACATCTCAGATATCTCTAACTTAAGTTTCACAGCACAATCCAAAGATATAAAGGAATGAGTCGCACCTGTGTCAATAATAGCTACAAGAGGAAAGCCATTAATATAACACGTACCTCGGATAAGTCTGTCCTCACTGGAGGTTTGAGTTCCGGTCAATGCGAACACCTTCCCCGTCTGAGATTTCTTTGGCTTCTGACACTGACTTCCAATATGCCCATCTTCGCCACAATTAAAACAAATCATTTCCTTGTGCTTGCAATCAGCTATTGCATGACCAGTCTTACCACAACGAAAACATCTCTTTACTTCAGCAGTGCATACATTACTCTTATGACCATCCTGACCACATTTGAAGCAAACTATACCAGCAGGAGCACCTCCCCTACTAGTCCTCTGAGCCGGAGCAGCTCCTTGTTTCCCTTTTCCCACTGGGGCATCATACGGCTTGCCACGATTTTGATGTTGCTTGCCCCTGCGGTCACTGACAATCTTGTAATGAGCATTATTGTCTTCTTCAAATATCCTGCAGCTATCAACCAATTCAGTAAAAATGCGTATCTTCTGATACCCAACAGCTTTCTTAATTTCAGAGCGCAGTCCATTTTCAAACTTGATGCACTTTGAAAATTCAGCACCAGCACCAGTGTAATGAGGATAAAATTTGGACAGCTCCACAAATTTCGCAGCATAATCAGTGACAGACATGTTTCCTTGCTTCAGCTCAAGGAATTCAATTTCCTTCTTACCACGGACATCTTCCGGATAATACTTTCTCATGAATTCCCTATGGAATACATCCCAAGTAATGACTTCACCTGCCACGGTCAACCTCTCGTGAGTCTCTAGCCACCAGTCATCAGCTTCGACTGCTAGCATGTGAGTACCATACCGAACCTTCTGAGCTGGAGTGCAATCCATAACACGGAAGATTCTCTCAATCTCTTTCAACCATCCCAAGGCTGCATCTGGATCATGCTTCCCTTTAAACACCGGCGGATTCTCTCTCTGAAAAGTCGCCAAGCTACGTGATCCAGCATCACCACCAGCATTTGGCAAGTTCTGCACAGCTTGTGCCATCGCTTGCATTGCGGCAGCCATTGCAGCGTCATTCCTTCCAGCCATTTCAACTTATCAATACAACACAACTTAAAAGTTAGATTAGTAACAATTACACAATTGTTAGACAGTAACGACACGACAACTGGCCGGACAGACCGACCTGCTCTGATACCACTAATGTAACACCCTTCTAAAATACCCCGAGTATATAATTAAAATAACACATATCAATCAGAGTAAATATGCAATCAAGGGTGTCACACAACATTTCACACCATAATAACTGTCATGCTCTTTCATTAACTCAAAACATAAAACATTTGCACAATACGCAGCGGATAGAGATCAAATCGATCATTCAAAACATGCAACATACTACATGTAAACTAGTTCAACAATCATCAACAACAATATTAAAAATGTTCCCTCCCGATGTTACATCTATCAGAGCATGACCCACTTAGGAGACTACACTAGACTCCAAGCATTAGCTTCCACTCAACTCATTTGTTCGTTACCTGAAAAATAGTTGTAAGGGTGAGTTCCTCAATCGATATAATAGGCGTTATAAATCATCATGTAATGCTAAGTAAATTCACACATTTCATCACCCTAATCGTAACATACATCCAGTAACGACACATCAACTCAACATCATACTTAATATCAACACAATTCCACTCCTCAATTAAATTAAATATCCATACAACAAGCCAACAAAATGCAACTCTAATGAGACTCGACTCGTCATGCATGTGGTACCATTCGGAGTAAAACTCCCAACTTAAAATCATTGCCATTTTATTGGGCATCAAGGCATAAGCCTTCAACTTTCAACTTAAAATTTGCCAATCCAGGCCAACGTGGTGTGAGCAAAGCTCCGACTTAATGCATATGAATGTACATGGCATACACGACTTTAAACTGTCGACAACATAATAATAATAGCAATACAACAATGTTTTCAACAACATCAACTTATAATCAACTTTGGCTCACCAAGCCTACAACTCAGTATTTTCAACAACTTTCCGTACACGGAACAACTCAGCAACATACTTGTATCAACACTTCATAACATAAATCCAACAAAATTACTCATCAAAATTAACTATAATAGGCCAATCACCAATTAGGTTCACAACATTAAAAGTATCAATTTTTCAAATTTCCAACAGTGTTAACCGGTTAACGCCCTGGGTTAACCGGTTAACGCAGGACAAAACACACTTTCTGGCAAAACGCAACAGTGTTAACCGGTTAACGCCCTGGGTTAACCGGTTAACGCAGGCAAAACAGCACATTTCCACAAAATATAACAGTGTTAACCGGTTAACGCCCTGGATTAACCGGTTAACGCAGACAAAACAGCAGTTCCTGCGCTAACACAAGGCAGAATGCAGAGTTCTCCGCATTTTCCGCCGTTGGAGGACTTCCGGACCTCCGATTCAATTTCCGTAAAAAGCTATACGTTCGGGGGAACACGACTCACACAATTACGGACTCAATTACAGCTTTAATACAACTTATTCGTCACAATATTTCAACATTCAACATCCCAATTAGGGTCACTTCAACGGTTTATCACTACCCATGACATGTTAATCTATAATACCCATTAAACGACGATAAACCCCCCTTACCTGAGATAATCCGGCAATCTCTAAGCTTCAAGCTTTTCCGTTCTTCAACCTTTGCTCTCTAGCTCTTCCTCTTTGCCCTTTCTCCACTTTCCACTTTTCAGCCGCTTCTCTGTTTCACGTGAAAACTCTTTACCAAAAATGAAAACCCTTTTCTCTTATTCCAACTTATATATTTTCCACTAATTATTATTCCAAATAATAATAATAATAATAATAATAATCCAATAATTCAATTTATTTAATTAAATTAATAAATATATTATTAACTTAATTTAAATAATTCTCTTATTTTATTCGGGGTGTTACAGGTAGCCGCCTGTATCTTTCCACTTCGGATGCCGCTTTCAACACGCTCACCTGTCAATATAAGTTCAGTGAAACCTGATGAAGAACTTCCCAGTAGATGGCTGTAGAATGGGCCAGTCAGTGTGCCCATGAACATGTCCACTAATTCTCGGTCAGTCATAGGGGGTTTGACTCTGCCAGCCAAATCTCTCCATTTCTGAGCATATTCCTTGAAGCTTTCTTTGGATCCCATAGTCATATTCTACAACTGTAGCCGAGTAGGCGCTAGTTCAGAATTATACTGGTACTGCTTGTAGAAGGCTGTTGCTAAATCGGTCCAGGTGCGGATGTCAGAGCTCTCGAGCTGATAATACCATTCCAACTGTGTGCCAGACAGACTCTCTTGGAAGAAATGGATCCATAGCTTCCTATCAATGGTATGCGGCTGAATCTTTCTCACATAAGCTCTCAGATGCATCTGAGGACAAGACGCACCATCGTACTTAGTGAAAGTGGGGATCTTGAATTTGCGAGGAATGGTCACATCGGAGACCAGACCCAAACTTTCGAAATCCAGGCCGGGCGCCTTCTGACCCTCCATGGCTAGCATACGTTCTTCCAGCAACTTGTACTTATCATCTCTTGGAGAGTACTGTTCACCTTCATAATCTTCATCGTCATCCTCAGGGTTGGAGAAATCAACATTCTCCTCCTCTGAATCATTCTCCGTCTCCTCTTCTGGACCATTCGGAATTCCAAACTTGACTCCCGCGGCCTGTCTTTTAAGCCTTCTTCCCGTGTTAATGTAACTCACAGCTTTCTTGTCTTTCTTCTTTTCGAGCAAAAGAGCCTTTAGTTCCTCCTGCCCTTTGGATAAGCTCAAGATCAACTCCTGGAATTGAGCATTCTGAGTCTGGAAATCTTTGACAGTTTGTTCGAGGTCCATTTTTCTGTTTAGAAGGAAGACCGTAAGAACACTGATCTTTTAGAATACCTGTCATGCGATATTATGTTATGCTATGCAATGTATGAAATGTTTTCAAGGACTTTTGGAATTTAACTTTGCGTACACCATCGAGAAAGGAACTTTTATTAATAATTTCTTTAATTAATGTTTATTACAAGAAAATAAAATAAAATACAATGAAAGCTCAAGTCTCGCAGGGACGGCTTCTTTTTGGGTGAAGATATGCGTTGAGCCTTCGTTCCTCATTAAGCTGGCTGGTAAGTTCTAACACCTTCTTTCTTTCAGCACGGAACTGTGTTTCAAAAGTATCCCTTTCAACTCTCAACTGGATCCAGGATCTCTTCAATTCTTCAACATCGGTAGGCATATCTGGATAAGGAATGATCTGAGGAGTACCCCCTTCAACTCCTGGTTCAACAATCAATGGTCGGACTGCAAGATACGGCATGACAAGTTCACGAGCTCTTGCGCGTACCCATCTGAGATAAGGTTCCATAGAAATAGATTTTTTCTGTCCTAAAGTGCCTCTTTTCACCATACCCCAAGCTCGTACAAATTTTTGACGAAGGCCCTGGGAATCGCTGTCATAGTCAAACACAATGCCTTGGATGATTATCTCATGTGGGCCATCTCTTCGAGCATAACCAAACTGACGTAGGGCTAAGGCCGGGTTACAAGTGATACCTCCTCTTATTCCTAGGAGTGGCACATTGGGGAACTCGCCACAACGGTCAATGATGGTAACATTTTCCTTGAACTGAGGACACCAACAGATGTCTGAATGGGAGAGCGACATTATCCTTTGAGACCACTTCAAATTCTGCTCGTTCTTCAAGACTGATTGAGGAAGGTGCAAAATAAACCACCTAGACAACAACGGTATGCAGCATATGAGAGTCCCTTGCCTTTTCATAGTACGAGTGTGGAGGGAATGCAAAACGTCTCCAAGCACGGTAGGCACAGGGTTATGAGTGAGAAATATCTTAATAGCATTCATGTCTATGAATTGGTCTGGATTAGGAAATAACACCAAACCATAGATAAGCAATGCTAGGACATCTTCGAAAGCATGGACATTCATAACTTTTAAGAATTCCCGGGCCTTATTTATCAGAAACTTGGCAAGTAAACCCTTAACTCCACTTCTTGTTACCCAATTAGCTTCAATGTCGGACCTCGTCATGTGCAAAGCTGCGGCCACTTCTTCAGACTTCGGAATCTTTTCTAAACCACTGAAAGGTGCTTGATCAAGGATAGGTATCCCGAGCATCCTGGAGAATTCTTCTAATGTGGGTACCAACTGATAATCTGGAAATGTGAAGCAATGATGTTTAGGATCGAAGAACTGGAATAGAACCTTCATCATATCTTCTTTGAAACCAGTGGTAACCAAATTGAGGAGAGAACCATGTTTCTTGATGAACTGAGTCTGATCAGGAAGTTCTGACACTAAATCCTTTAGTGGAGGAGAGATTGCTACAAAATTGATCCGAATGGTCTTTCTGGAAGCCATAACCTGTTTAACGGAGCAAAGCTAAATCCCTAAGTCCTTGAAATGGTTAGCAAAATGTCATATGTTATGATGTTATGATGTTATGATGTTATGATGTTAAGTAAATAACAAGCACAAGCGAGTCACACAACAATCCTTCCTAAGTTTAAAGGCTTGTATGAGTTCCATAGGTAAGTACCCTCCCCACTGAAGTTTGGTTGGTTCAACCTGTCCTAGAATAGTAACCGGGTTCTAGAAGGATCTCAAATCATCGACCTTCCTTTAAGTCCACTTCAGTGCAACACCAAGTGGTTGACCGAAGCTTCCCTAAAGTCCAATCTCAAAGAGTGTAGTATTGAGTCTCAACCAACCCCAGTCGGAACCGAAGTCAGTTATCTCACTACTTTCTAATGGCTAGGATGAGTCAATTAGGGTTCTAAAGGTCTGGTTAATGCTTTGATGACACCACGCAGAAGCCAATTTTTTCCTAAAGTAAACATGAGGAACATCAGAACATCCAAAGTGTCACATTAACCGTAGCCATCATTTTAACCATTCCGGTATACGCCGGATAGTCGCGATGATCTATTGCTACTTACCTAAGGTACACTAGATCCGGGAGTAGGATCTTTCACTCGAAAATACCCAAGCAATCCCTTAAAAGTAAATCAGACAATTTGAATAAGTGATCTTGTTTTTAAGGTAACCTCTCTTTTTAAGGATCCCCAGTGGAGTCGCCAGTTCTGTCATACGGTGAACTGAGTTTGATGTGTTTTTGCTTTGGAAAGCAAATGTCGCGGATAGCAAGAGTCGCCACCGACTTTTCTTTTATCCAATAAGGAAAGGTGGAAAAGAACAGGAAAGACCTTAATTAGATTTTGGGTTCGGGAGGTACATTATACAAAGGGAAGGTGTTAGCACCCTTTGTATCCATGGTTATCCATGGGCTCTTAATTGCTTGATCACTTATGTTTGTCTGAAAAAGTGTTTGTGAATTGCTTAAAAAATGTTTTGAAAGGAGAGTTTAACTTTGTAATGATTCTTGTACGAATGTATACAAAGTATTTATCTCGTTTAATTTTGAAAGCGGTTTAGAAAAATATAACTTGGCAATGATTCTAGTACGAATGTATACCAAGTGGTGATTTTCTAGTAATTGCAAAGTGTGAAGTATGAAAAATGTTTTAGGTTGTGAGCCAACAATTAAGAGTTATACCCACCCAAGGTCTTTATGGGCGTTTCCTATCCTTATGAGGGTAAAACTGTCCTTACTATTGTGAAGTAAGTAGTCTTATCCCTTTGGATGTAAAGGGACATCGTAGGGTCATCGTTTGGTCATTGAAAGCAACGGTTGTAAGGATACCTTAGCATTCGAAGGGACTATCATCATTTAACCGTAGGCTACACCGAAGGGTCATCGAGGGACCAAATCATATATTCGAAGGCAACATCCGAGGGGCTATGATTTATTTTAGAGGGACATGATGAGTTAATCGAAGGGTCTTGGCTAAGTGTATCCCCACATTCGCGGGACATGACCATAATACCGTAATACCGTAAAGCAACAAAGAGAGGTCCAAGATCACATATTCATAGGCCGTATTTTACAATCACTTAGGTAATTAGGAGGAATCCCCATATTAAAATTAATACATTAAGATCCATTAAGCAATTTAGGGTGTATCTTTGCCATAAAATTAATACATTAAAATCCATTGAGCAATTCAGGGTGAATCTCCACAAGGGTACCCCACAAATAAAGTGAGATACCTAACAAGCAATCATTTCCTGGGATATGTGAACCTTTACAAAACTCAACAAAACATGTCAGAACACCAAATCAGGGTGCAATCGAGGATTACACCACAAAAAAAAAGATCACAACAGTAAATAGGGTCGGGTAAATGATGCATGGCTATGATAAAACATGAGTGAAAAATCAGAACAGAAAAGTCAGCTACTGTCACGTTCGCTCTTGCCTCGCCTAGCGAAGGCTTAGCGAATACTCGCTGCATGCTCGCTTAGCGAGGTGCTAGCGAGCGGCTGCGGCTTCTGGTTTTGATATCAGTACAATTTCAACCAATTTTATGCCTTATGGCTTTCATTACAACAATTATATGGTTAATCATTTAAGGTATTCAGGTACATACTAAAATTCACATGCCAAACTTAAGATATTTTCATAAATTTAATCATAATGCCATATGCAAATTAAGAACATAAGGCAGTAATAGCAATGTAAACCTGTTTGCAATTGAATTGCGACTTCGAATCGGCAAAATCGGATTGAATTGGGCAGAGGTAAACCTTGATGCCGCCGAGTTCCTTCAGGGTTTGCCTCCCGTGAGTGTTAGGGTTTGCTTGCTAGGGTTCTCCTTTCTCCGTTTTCGTTCTCCCCCTTTCGTGACTGAAGTGTCGGTATTTATAGTGATTGTGGTGACCTAATGGGCTCAGAATGAAGCCCAAAAATTCTGATGTTCGCAAGCTTCGCTAGGCGAGCGTGTAGCAAAGGTTCGCTAGGCGAAGGAGTTGCTCGCCTAGCAAGCAGGCCAGTTTGGGCCATTTTCTGGATTGGGTCTGTAGTGAGCTGGGTTGTTGTTCCTTTAAGGTCAGTGCCTTGCAGAATAAGTTGGAGTGCTTCGAGAAATATTTTGCAAGATTAATGGGCAAATTTTGGGGTATGACAGGATCAAAACACAAATTGGTCAAAGGAGGACTTTTACCAAATTAATATCATCCATTCATTTTGGGAGATGGAATGTATATTCCACCAATCCCGTAAATGCAATGATATTAATTTGACAAAGTCAAATCAACCTTGACCAAGGCCGAACAACAAGAGTTAAACATAAAAGTCATCACAATTGGTCAACAAATTTATGTGGCATTTATTCGAATTAAAAATACTTAAATAGTGCATTTAAATTAAATATGGTTTGTCCAATTCCTAAAATCTCATCAAAACACCAAAGAAATGACCATGAGATTTATCATAGGTCAAACAAGGTCAAAGGACCTTGGAGAAAAAAATTCATAATTTTTGGACATCTAAAAATATTTTTAAACAATTAAAAAAATGCAAAATCAATTAATTCATGAAAAATATTAATAATGATCCAAAAAATAATTTTAATTCAGAATATGAAAGAGAAACATATTTGAAATGATTTGGTGAAAGTCCCATATTTTTTTGATCAATATTTAATTTAATATGAATTATTGAAAATTATGCAATTAAAATGAAAATTAAAATATCAGAAAAAACGTGGACCACTTGATCTCCCTCATTAATTGAGGTGGCAGATCAAGTGGATCGAAAGACGCGTTCCACCATGTACTCTAGTCAGCGCGCAACAGGCATGGTATTCAAAAGGAACACTCAGGATTAAAACAAATTAACAAGATCATGTGGCTGGGAGACATGTGTAGCACCTCAAATTTGCACCCCCCATTTGCACATCCATTTCATTTTTAGGTCATTAACATTGCATTAACATTGCATAGTACCTTGCATTGCATCAGTCAAGACTGGCATTATGAGAAGTCAACTGTGCAAGAGACCAAGCATTTCCATGAGATGAAGGCCCTATGGTTGTTCTAGAGAGTTTGTGTGAATCAAGGATCATTTTGAAGCAACTTGACCAAAGGCTAGAGGCTCAAAAGTCATCAGTACATGTCCAAGTCATCTGAGACCCACAAAAGTCAACTGAAAGTCAACTGAGGGCTAAGAGATGGAGAAATGGTTTGAGACACTTCATTCATGTTCAAAAGAGGTTTATTCATCATGTCAAACATCTACCTTGAAGATTTTGAAGCCAGATCAAAAGTTTCCAAAAATGGAAAGTGACCTGTAACTTCAAGTTTCCACAAATGGCAAGTTTTTGGACCAACTTCAACTCAACTTTCCAACATCAAAGAAGCTTCAAATCAAATTTTGTCCAACATGAAAGTTGACTATCTTTCTCTCCTATTTCCAAAAAGTCCAAGATCATGAATTTATGATGAATGGTTAAGGAGTTATGGTCAAATCATGGCAAAGTGTGCTTGAAACTTCAAATGGCCATATCTTTTGAACCAAGACACCAATTTGAGTGCTCCTTTTTGCACAATTCTCCTCATGACATGAGTTTTCCAAATACCTCATCACATGGCATGAAATTTGAACATATGATAATTTGCTTATTCATGAAGTTTTTGAAGGAAAATTGCCAAAATCAAAATTGGTTGATCACATGCATATAATTCCAATTCTAATGTGTGCATGGGCTGATTTTGAGTGATTTTGGGCCTTCATTGTGCACTGTTCACGTGGCCATTCCATGCATGAGGTGAAATTGTCAAATTGTGCATGCGCCTTATATTCTTCTAATCTCATTTAGCTTTGGCCTAATCATGATTTCAGGTTAATTAGCAGGACATATATAAGGTTAATTGTAACTGCATTGCTCATTACACACAAGTTCAGATCTAGAAATCCATATTTGCTCTTATTTTTTCTCTTGATCGATTTTCAAAAATTCCACACATAAACCCTCATTTCCTTGCATAATCATGAACATGGAGTGGTTTTGAGTGAGATTGAACGTGCCTTTGGTGAATTTCTGCTCAATTTCGTGCATGCTACAAGCTTGAAGGCGTTGATGGCAATTTCAAATTAAGCTGGATCTACACGTTTCTAAGCCTCAAATTCTTCATCAATCATCATTACAAGTATTCTGGAGCTGATTTGGACCATTACAAGTGTTGAATCGTGCGAATCCATAACCTGCTCTTCAAGAGGTGAGATTTTCGACCTTCATAATTCTAAAATCCATGTGTATATTTGTGTAGATCTTTTAACACTGAGGATTCTGAGCTAAAAATCACATGAAATGATGCATTATTGACTGAGTTATGAGTGATTCAAGTTTTGCATTCAAATATTCTTTTGCTCGATTCTCGTTGATCATATGGAATTAGGCTTAGTTGTTACTTGATCTGTAATTACCATGGAAAGAACTTTGAAATGATGTACTTGTTTTGAATTTCTGGGAAATTTGTTCTTGAGCTTCACTGTTCATCTTCATCTTCATGAAGAAGATGAAGTTTTCCAGATTAGCGTCCAACTAGCGACGGATTAGCGTCCAATTTTGCCTGGCTAGGGTTTTGACCAAAACGATGCCGTTTTGTGTTGGCGCGCACGTTTTGAATTTGTACCGTGTTCGATCCCCAGCGTGCTCAATTATTCAAATTCGTTCATCATTTTATGCTTTCCTTCCTTATTTTCCATGACATGTTCATTTCGATGTTATCTTTTTTATCCAACTTCAAAAATCCATAACAAATTGAAAAATGACTCAAATCATTCCCAATTTTTTGCAAAATGATCCTCTTCTTGTCTAGTTTTTTATGATGATGAATTTTGAAGTTGTGCATGGTTGGATTTCTGTTTGTGTTAGAATGATTGAACGTATGTGCTTTTATGACCTTGCTCCACTATTTCTATTGTGAAATGCTTGATTTTAATCCAAATGCATTGAAATTTTGTATGATGTTTCTTGACACGTTAATGGATGTTTGAGGCTTGGTTTGGTATTTTTCTCATTTTCCAATTCTGGTTTACACACATGTTTGTATGGTGTGACAATTTGTGTCATACATTTGGTTGTTCAACTTGTGCAATTTAATTTCCATATCAAATGATCTCTAATGCTTCTGATTTTTTGTATGATGATCATGTTAGATATGTTGAATGTTCATGAATTTTCCCAGAATTATTTGAATCATTTCTATTTTGATTTGGAATTTTCATTCTCAATGTCCAAATGTATGCCTTGAATTGGTCTTTGACTTCTCTTGCACATAAAATGAACTTGCTTATTGATTTTGGTTTGGTATTTTTTAGGACTTGTTCTTGATTGATCAAATATGATTCATGTTGAATATCAAGTTCTGATTTGGCTTTTTGATCCACCTTTGACCCTAGGCTTTGACCTAGTGGTTTGGACTTACATTTGAGTTGTGAATTTCAGGTTCAAGTATGCATCTCCATGATTGATGTTGCTCCTTCCTTTGAGCTTGGTCATTTGTTATTATTGGCTAACATTTGTTTGTTTTGTAGGCTTTGATGATAATTCACTTGAGTGTTTTCCTTGTGGCTTACTCATTGTGCATATTGGACTGCCTGTTTGTGGTTGACTGTTGTCTGATTGTTTGAACATTGTACTGATTTGTTTAGTTGTTTACACAGGTACCTAAGTTGCTTTAAGTTAATTTGAACTTTGCTTTGCTTTGCTTGTGGTTGGCATACCACTTAGGTAATGACCTCTAACTGCATGTAGTCTGGAAGACCTGTCATGTTATGTTGGCAGGTACCTGTCTGAAGCCCTCCTTAAGAGGAAATGTTTGTGGTTGTTTATCTTTGTGCTCGGTACATTCAAAGACCTCCTAAGTGAAGAGGCATTGGCAGAAAGAAGGGATGTGCAATCCATCCCCTGCTATTCAATTGTGTCATTCATCCTGCTCACACCATGTGTTGATGCACTATGAATAAAAACCCAAGATCTTGTTGTGTCAGTCATGTGGAGAAGAGTTCCTACATTCTGAACTCCCACACTTTCTAGTGATTAAAGCTCTCCCAGGCCAGGGATAAGAGCTGTGAGGTCTGACCCTCATCTCCCATTTCATCTGCTTCACCCTAACTCTCAATGTTAGGGTTAAGAGCTCAAAACACCCTTTTCCAGTTGACTTGTTTGTCGAGGTTGATATGACCCCTTGACTAAAGCCTAGCCTTGTTGGAGCCAATTGTTTGCATATAGTGTATGATACTTGTGCTTGTGATTGCTTATGTGCTGTTTAGGATAGCTTGCTTCCTGTGCAAGTTAGGATTAGAGACCTCAACATAGGGATCGTATGCATGACAACTTCTAGGCTCGAGTCGTAGTCTCCCTAGTGGCTTGTTATCTCCCTAGTCTCTGGTTAGGATAGAAGTTCTTTCCCTATTAAGGGGAACTACGTCGCCCTGATCCTCATACCAGATGAGGTACGTAGGCAGGAGATGAGCAGATCTCTCCGGGCACCCTTTTTTCTTTTTCAACCCTCTTGTGTGCGTTTGGAGTCTGATGTAAGTCCAGCGATTGGCATTCGGTTTCCTATCTTTGTTTGTTGGAGTCTGACGTAAGTCCAGCGATTGGCAGTCGGTTTCCTGTGTGTGTTTGTTTGTTGGAGTCTGACGTAAGTCCAGCGATTGGCAGTCGGTTTCCTGGGTGTGTTTGTTTGTTCGGAGTCTGACATAAGTCCAGCGATTGGCAGTCGGTTTCCTGTTTGTGTTTTATTTGACGTGCGTTAGCCGAGCTACGAGTGCTCTGATTCTTTCTCTTGTTAGAGAAGATACGTATGCATAGGATGCGACATCCTAGCGAGCACATTCCCATGTCCCCGAACTACGTCGACTCTGATGTTTGTGTCTGACAAACTACGTAGGCCCAGGATGCGATATCATGCCGAGTCCCGTTCCCCTCTTCTTCCATCTGTGTTTGGTTCCAGCATATTGTGCAGTTTTGAGTAGTTTATTTAGCAACCTTTCTTCTATTCTTTCTGAGCATGGATCCCGTCGAGTACGACGGATGCGTAGGGGTGCTAATACCTTCCCTTCGCATAACCGACTCCCGATCCCATCAATCTCTGGTCGTGAGACCATTTCCTTTCCAAGTTTACTTCGAGCATTTCTTTTCCCGCCTTTGGGATAAATAACGCACGGTGGCGGCTCTGTGTTTCTTTTCCCGCCGATTTTTCGCGTAATACGACAGCTGGCGACTCTGCTGGGGAAAATCCCGAGAAGTTGACCTCTTGCTGGTCCACCTTCCCTAAGCGAGTCAATCCTAGCGCTCTTTAGGATAGTTGTGGTTGTTTTACTGCTTTATTTATTGCATTTATGATTATGATGTGATTGTATATATATATGCATTATATGTTTGCATGCATCAGTTATCATTGTGCTGGCTGTGTCTCTGTTTCTCCGTGGGGTGGGAATCACTAGAGGTAAAAGGCCCAATACACAGGCTATGAGTGAACTTTAGGACGTCTAGGAATAGAGTGATTCATGGGAGGCGGGTGGTATAGCGCCACTTAGCGGAATATGGTATCATGAGCAGTTCAGATCCTGACGGGGTATTATCGTTGCGTACATCTGGTGTGTATATGGTGACATTCTTGAAAGGGTTGTTTATCCCGCGTTTCTCTTATCCTTACCCTGGCCTAGATGACACCCGTGAGTGGGGAGGGATTGAATCATTTGCAGGTACAGATGGTGACTATGGTACAGATGGACTTATGGACAATCATTTCTGACACGCCGGAATTCTGTCCGTGATATCTATCAGCGGGTTCCGTTTATTTCGGATCCCCGGGTTGAATTTGAGGATACTTGTTCAGAGGATCTGGTTGTCATCCGTTCAGTGGATTTCTTGTGATGATAGTGATATATCCCCCGGTTCCGTTTATTTCGGAACTTCCCAAGTTGGATTTATGGTTACTCGGGCCCTCAGATGATTGTAATCAGTTCAGAGACCGGTCCAGTACAGTTGATCCTCAGATGACTTGAGGATGCACAGTGACTTGCATTCATGCATCTGCATCATGCCCATTTTGCATTCATTTACATTTAACCCATGTCTATCCGTACTCAGGGTCCATTTTTGATTAAGATTTTGGTTGAGGGACATCCTGATGTCAGAATGTTATTGATGAAATATTATCCGCCTCGAGGAAGCCAGAATCAGAAGGACAGAATATTCCTAGTAAGGATAGACATTGCATGTGTGAGTCATATTAACATGTTTGCTGTTTTGCAGGTGTCAGTATCTAACTAGTGCGCATAGCTCTTCCGTTCAGAAATCCTGCCAGACTCAACAAATCCAAGCTGATGAATCCACCCAACTCCGACATTCTCGAATTGAAAGAGATGATGGGGGAGTTGTTTAAAGTCGTGCAAGGGCTCGCCTTGGGGAAGAAAGCGATTGCTGAGAGGTTAGAGAGGATTGAAAGCTGGATGATAAAGGAGAAAGTTCAGGGAAAGGCTCCGTCATCCGTAGTAAAGAAGCCCTCTGGCAATGGTCAGCTCAAGAAGGAGGTTGAATCAGGTGGTGTGCAGGCAAAAAAAAGAACGCGGTAAGGATCTTTACCACCCTTATGTTGCCACTGTAACCACTCCTGTTGGTAATTCACCTGCACCACAACAACAACCGCCACCTCAACAGAAAGCACAGAAAGCTAAGGGCCAAGTGAAGAAGGGGACGACGGATCGTCAGTTTGATAAGCCACCCGTGACTTATACCCTTCTGTTCAAGAGGTTGAGGGATCTTGGGTTAGTTCGGCCGAGGATATTGGTTCCTGTAGAACTGCATCGGAGGCCTGCAAACTACGATGAGAATGCCAGGTGCGAGTTCCATTCTGGGGCACCCGGACATAACATTGAGGGTTGTAGAGCTTTTAAGCATGCCGTCCAGGACATGGTGGATTCTAAGGCCATCAGTTTGGCACCGATACTGAATGTTAATGCTAACCCTGTACCGATGCAAGGTCCTATAGTGGTGAAGGTGATGTCAAAGGACAAGAGAGGAATAGAGGTGACTGAGGGGGATCAGTTAAAAACTCCAATGTGTATGGTCCAGAAACATCTGATGAAGAGTGGAGCTTTCCCTGGTGGCGATAATTGTTGTGCGGCCGTCGCCACAAAGGGGTGTGTGATAGTGAGGGAAATGATTTAGAGGATGACGGATGTGGAAGGTGAAAAATGTGAAACACCAAGTCAGGCAGCTGAAACCGTCAAGGTAGAGAACACCATTCTTGTTGCGAAAGAGAAGAAGATGTCCATTTCTTCTTACAAACAGGCCCTAGAGGTGTTGAAAAGTGGAGAAGCCCTAGGCTGGGGAAAGATCATAGACATTATGGCGAAAGCAGATATGTTGGGAATTGGCTATCAGCCAGATCAAGATTCGTCTAGACAAAACAGAGGACGTCATCAACCGTTCACGTTCGTCAGTGCCGGAGTGCTGGATCAAGGTCATGCCTATGCGGTGGGTGAAGAGATTGACAGTGACTGCGAGCTTGATTCGTGGATAAGATCGTGCGTACCAGGAAACTGGAAGGCCTCAAAGATCATCACTATCACTCATCCTGAAGAGTAGTATTTCTGTTTTTCAAATTCTGTTTGCATGAAAGCCATTCGTTTTGCCCGAAACGTAATGGTCCATTGTAAGGGCCATCTCATGTGTTTCATTTTGCAACATTTTGCATCATTAATAAATGGATGTTTTTGTATTAAAAACGATGTTCCCTATTTTCCATTTATTTTTGCGGTTTAAAAATAAAAATAAAAATGGCAATGTTTGTTTTCATTTTTTCTTTCCTTTTGATTTGTCTTGTTTCGACCTCAAAAGTGACTATCCTCCTGATCTCATTGATAACAATTCGGTTACACCTTTGTATGACTTCGACAATCCGATCTATCATGCCGAAGAAGAAGGCGAAGAAGATTGTGATCTACTGGAATTAGCCAGGTTGTTGAAACAAGAGGAGAAGGTGATTCAACCGCACGAGGAGCGATTCAAGATTGTTAATCCAGGCACCGCCGAGGTCAGAAAGGAAGTGAAAGTTGGGGCCGCTTCAGAGGCAAAGGTCAAGAGCAGAATGGTAGCCCTGTTGAAAGAGTATGTCGATATCTTCACCCGGTCTTATCAAAATATGCCAGGGTGGAATACCGATGTCGTGGCGCACAAGCTACCATTGAGAGAAGATTGTCCTCCAGTGAAGCGGAAGCTGGTGCTGAAAAAGGATGAGAAGGTGAGAATGTGTATTGACTACCGAAATTGAACAGAGCCAGTCTGAATGGTGACTTCCCATTACATCGATGTGTGGGTAGATAATACAGCTCAGTTCTCGGTGTTTTCCTTCATGGATGGCTTTGCTGGCTGTAGTCAAATCAAAATGTCGCCAGATGATATGGAGAAAACAACGTCCATCATACCATGGGGCACTTTGCGTTATAAGGTGATGTCGTTCAGTCTCAAGAGCGCCGGTGCCATGTACCAAAGAGCCATGGTGACTTTGTTTCATGATATGATTCATCGTGGAATCAAATGCTATGTTGACGACACGATAGCAAAGTCCCAAACAGGAGAGGGGCATCTGGTGGACTTGGTCAGGTTGTTGGACCGATTGAGACAACTCAGACTGAGGTAGAATCCGAATCAGTGCACTTGTGGAGTGCTGTCCGGTAAAATGCTGAGGCTTATTGTGAGCGGATAAGAGGAATCGAGGCCGATCCTGCTATAAAAAAAATAAAAAAAATAAAAAAACAAAAAAAACAAAGAAATGCCTGAATCGAGAACAGAAAAGAAGGATTGTGGTTTCTTAGATAGATTGAATTGCATTTCACGGTTCATATCTCATCTGACAACCACGTGGGAACCCATTCAAGCTGGAAAAAAAAGAGCAAACGGTCAGGTGGATAATGATTGCCAAGGGCCATTGAGAGATAAAAGAATAAGTTGCAGGAGCCTCCGATTCTGATGCCTCCGGGTGGAGAGACGGTCATAAATTACGTACCTGACAGCCCTCGAGGGGTCTATGAGGTGTGTACTGGGTCAGCATAACGAGTCTGGTCGAAAAGAGCATGCAATTTACCTTAGCAAAAAGTTTACCGATTGTGAAATAATACATTCACTGCTCGAGAAAACTTGTTGTACTTTAGCATAGGCTGCTCGCCGACTGGGACAATATATGCTGGTTCATACCACTTTGTGGATTTCCAAGATGGATCTGATCAAGTAAACAAGTGAAAAACCGGCATTGACTGGACGGGTTGCGAGAGGGCAAATGATTTTGACTGATTTGTGATATACAATATACCTCTCAGAGGGCGATCAAGGGGAATGTATTGTCCGATTACATCGCCCAGCAACCTCTTGAGGATTATCAACCAAGGAAGTTTGAGTTCCCTGATGAGGACATCGAGGTTTTCAAATCGAAAGATTGTGAGGAACCGATCCCGGAGGAGGGGCCTGACCCTGAATCCGAACGGATTCTGATGTCTGATGGGAGGGGTTAATGTGAATGAGTTAGTGTTGCTTTGGTTACGCCAAAGGGATCCCAAATTCCTTTTGTTGCCCGACTGACAGTTGAAGGCACCAACAATGGTGGCTGAGTACGAAGCTTGTATCCTGGGTATCGAACCTCAATGCGTGCATCTATTGGGGCAACGCCTGCCTCGCGGGTGTATAAAAAGGAATCGGTGCTACCATTTGAGGTCCAGATTTCATCATGGAGAGTCCTGGTGGGCGTAAAATTAGAAAAGGATGAGTGGATAAGGACTCGGTATGACGCGTTGAGCCTGATTGAGGAAAAGAGGCTGGCAGTTACTTGTCATGGGGCAGTTGTACCCAGTGAATGAAGCGTGTTGTTGACCGAAAGGTGCGACCTCGTGCGTACCACGTAGGAGAGGTGGTGTTGAAAAGGATCCTTCCTCCTCAACGAACGTAGGGGCAAGTGGATACACAGTTATGAATGTCCATTCGTGGTCAAGAAGGTTTCCTCTGGTAGAGCCTTGTTGTTGAGGACCACGGATGACGAGGATTTCCCATCCCTTGTGAATGCATACGCAGTTAAAAGATACTTCCCGCTGGACAAAAAGAATAAAATAGTCCAGGGAAAAAAGGGCATCCCAGCGAACCAAGAAAAAAGAAGAAAAGGTTCGGGCAAAAATTAGGGATAAAAAAAAGGAAAAACTGTACACCCGGCAAGTCGAAAACCCCACAAGGGCGGCTTGGGCAAAAAAGGGTATTCCGGTGGACTGAAAACCCGAAAGGGCGGTCCAGGCAAAAGAGGGATTGATACGAATAACTGCGTCTAGCATGATCGTTTGTGGTTTGGATATGACTTGGATAATCCCCGACATAGATCGATCGGAAGCGTCTTGTTCAGAAGACAGAAAGTGCGGAAAGTCTTGAGGACATATGGGGTGTAACCAAGTTGGAACCCGATGAGATCACGGTTTCACATTGCCATTAGGATAGATTTTACTTTTGTGCGCAATCACCTCTTTTCAGGGATTGCTTCCTATGTGTTGCTCGGTGCTGAGCCACCTTTTATTCAGTCAATAAAATGCATGTTCAGTCAAATAATGTTGTTTTTGTCTTCATTACTGCTTTGATTGCGAAAACATCCATTTATTTTTTATAAGAATATTTGCATTTTGAAACATAGGGGTCCCTTCCGATGCATGCTTATAAGATTGAAATCTGGGAAATCTTATTCGGAAGTTTGAGTGACCTAGGTGTTGAAATGTTGGCACGCCTGGGGTACGCTTTTATCTAACGATCTCTTGTGCAGGTGTTGTTAGATATCTTCATTCACTTGCAGTTTGTAATGGGTAACCTTTTGACAAAAGATCCCTGCAGAGTCCAATCAGGGGAAAGGGATAGAAGAACGGTGAAAGAATTGCGACGATGATCCTAGAGGGTAATCAAGAAGACTCTTCAAAGTCTGAAGATTAGGGAGTTAGCCCGGATCCGAGGAGATCAATTGTCTCGAAGCAAAGAAAAGACGAGAATACTAGGTGATGAATCAGAAAAGACCAGATGAGTCTAGGAGCTCTCAAAAGTGGAAAGTTGACACGGTGGTTGGATGGTGAACGCCAATGTTCGACGAGTTGATGGGCGTTCCATATCGAATAGGCCGTATCTCCCCAGTGGGTTTGAGAGTGTTATCTCCCCAGCAGATTCGAGATCGGTGTCTCCCCAACGAGCCTGAAGGTTGTCATATACCCAGCGGACGTGTATGTGGGTAGATTGTTCCTCAGCAATCAGGTTCGAAATGCCTTTCCCCTAGCAGGGTGGAAAGATGTTTTTTCCCAGCGGGTCTGAAGACTGTTAGTTCCCCACTGAGCCTGAAAGTTTGCTATATCCCCAGCGGAGGTATATGTGAGTAGTCTGTTCCTCAACAGTCGGGTATGAAGTACTGTAATCCTCAGCAGGGTCGTGAATGCCTTTCCCCAGTAGGGTTGTGTTTGTTTTCCAAGGCTGGAGTGGGCAGTCTTCCCAGCGGAGGTTGTCTTGATAGTTTTCCCCCAGCGAGGTCCCCAAGCAGATCAGGTTCGGTGAAAATTATCCCCAGTAGAGAAAAGCATTATTTGCTTCCCTTAGCAGGGTAGTCCCCAAGCAGATCGGGTTCGGTGGAGATCATCCCCAGCAAGGGTTATCTTTCCCTAGCAGGGTGGAAATTGAAGTGGTAGTGAAATCCTCAGCAGAGTTCCTTGAGCTCCCTGGTGTTGTCCCTGGAGGGGACATGTTTTTATGCATTCATCATTTAGATAAGCATGACATATTGCATCATTAGTGCGTAGCATCTCCATGATTATGGGGCATTGCGCTGGAAAAATCATGCATCATCATTGCAAGCATAGACTAGCCCTAAGCCGTGGTGACCGTCCGAGAATGGGTTCATGTGGTAGGGGGAAATGTTATTCAGAAAGGTTTAGCATTGCAACGATTGGGTCATTAGGGTTGATTTCAGAGTTGGTTTTCCCCAGCATGGTTGAGAGGTTGGTGTTTTCCCCAACAAGGGACTCCTTAGTTAAGTGGGTATCCCCAGCAATGCTACTCCCCACAAAATTGGTAGCATCTTGCAAGCTTGGGTCAGGTCCCCAGCAGAGGTGAATCCTTGTTCAACATTTGTAGGGCACAATTGCTGCAATTGCTCTTGACAGACAGCATTCAAGATTGATAAGTCCCCAGAGAGGTTTATTCCTCACCCGTCAGTGAAAGGAAAGCTGGACTCCCCAGGGTAGTCCCCGACAAGTGTCTGACCTTGTCTTGACACATGTAGATGTCATCCTCGTGATACCAGTAGGTGTCGTGTTGATCCATGTGTGGGTCCTTTTTGGTGTCTGTAGACATCATCTTTCGATGTTCGTAGCGTTCTTTCTCTCCCATTCATCCGTTGATGTCTGGTTGAGTCTTCCCAGTCATCCGTTGATGTCTGGTCACCTCTCCGTTGGTGTCGGTAAACGTCAAGTTTCTCCCATTCATCTGTTGATGTCTGGTTGAGTCTTCCCATTCATCCGTTGATGTCTGGTCACCTCTCCGTTGGTGTCGGTAAACGTCGAGTTTCTCCCATTCATCCGTTGATGTCTGGTTGAGTCTTCCCATTCATCCATTGATGTCTGGTCACCTCTCCGTTGGTGTCGGTAAACGTCGAGTTTTTCCCATTCGTCCGTTGACGTCTGGTTGTATCTTCTCCCATTCATTCGTTGATGTCTGGTTGAGTCTTCCCATTCATCCGTTGATGTCTGGTCACCTCTCCGTTGGTATCGGTAAACGTCGAGTTTTTCCCATTCGTCTGTTGACGTCTATGTAGCACCTCAAATTTGCACCTCCCATTTGTACATTCATTTCATTTTTAGGTCATTGACATTGCATTGACATTGCATTGACATTGCATTAACATTGCATAGTACCTTGCATTTCATCAGTCAAGATTGGCATCAGGAGAGGTCAACTGTGCAAGAGACCAAGCATTCCCATGAGATGCAGGCCCTATGGTTGTTCTAGAGGGTTTGTATGAATCAAGGATCATTTTGAAACAACTTGACCAAGTATCAGAGGTTCAAAGTCCACAGTGCATGTTCAAGTCATCTGGGGCCCTAAAAAGTCAACAGAAAGTCAACAGAGGGCTAGGAGGTGGAGAAATGAGTTTCAACATATCATTCATGTTCAAAAGAGGCTTAGTAATCATGTCAAATGCATATCTTGAAGAATTTGAGGCCATATCAAAAGTTTCCAGAAATGGAAAGTGACCTATAATTGAAAGTTTCCAAAAATGGAAAGTTTTTGGTTCAATTTCAACTTGATCTTGCATCATCAAAGAAGTTTCAAATGAAATTTTGTCCAACATGAAAGTTGAATATCTCTCTCTGCCATTTCCAAAAAGTCCAAGATCATGAATTTATGATGAATGGTTGAAGAGATATGATCAAATTATTGCCAAGGATGCATGGAACTTCAAAAGGCCATAACTTTTGATTCATAACTCCAAATTTGGTGGTTCTTTTTGCAAAATGCTTGTCATGACATGAAGTTTCCAAAACATCCATCACATTGCATGAATTTCCATCATATGATCATTTGTGCATTCAAGTCAATTTTGGAGGGAAAATTCAAAATTCAAAATTGGTGCATTGTATGGACAAAATACCAATTCCAATGTGTTTAAAAAATGATTTTGAGTGACTTTGATCAAGCACATGGCAATGTTCACGTCCATTTACTACATGCACCATGCAAATTTCCAATTTTTGTCACCACACCTTATCTTGCTTAACTTCAACTAAACCTTGATTAATTTTAATTAAAATAGGATTAACATATGGTATATATACTAAATCATATCAGAAATTCAAGAGGTTAATCACAATTCACCATTTCTAGATCTAGTTTTCATCTCCCTCCAAAATTTTCTTCAAATCAAAATTCAAATTTCTTCAACATAACACCTTATTATTGTTGAAGATTCATGATCAGTGAGTTGAATAGAGTG
This sequence comes from Lathyrus oleraceus, assembly GCF_024323335.1. Lineage (NCBI taxonomy): Eukaryota > Viridiplantae > Streptophyta > Magnoliopsida > Fabales > Fabaceae > Lathyrus > Lathyrus oleraceus. Next base: position 152,976,754 of record NC_066584.1, on the reverse strand, counting down.
TGAATCAAGTGTTTGTTTGAGGAATTCGTGCAAGAACCAAGCAGTTGAAGCTCAAAACTCAAAGATGGAAATTCAGAATTAAGCTAGATCTACACGTTTTCAAGCTTCCTTTTCTTCATCAAACATCATCACAAGCATTCTGGACTGGATTTGGATCATTTGAAGCCTTGGATCGTGCGTTTTTAGGAACTGCTCTCCAAGAGGTTCAGTTTTCGAATCTTACAATTCTTAAATTCATTAACATGTTTAGGTAGAGCTTTTCATGCTGATTAATCTGATATAAAATTCGTGTGAAATGGATGAGAAATGAATGACTTATGCTTGATTAAAAGTTTGACATGTCAAAATGTTTTTGCTCGTATCTCTTAATCCATGGCTTGTTAGGCTTAGATATTGATTGATCTGTAACCTACATTGGAAGAGCTTTCTGTTGATGTATGCATTTCGAAATTCTGGAAAAAAATTCTGAACACATGCACTGTAGCGCCACCGTCTTCGCGAAGAAGACGGTGGAAACCTCCACGCAACGTACGCGTATCATACGCGTACGACCTGCTATAATTTTGACATTACGCATACCATACGCGTACCAGCGCTAGGGTCTTGTCTGGTTCAGGCGCGCACACGCTTTGATTCCTGCATGCTGCATGTTTTCAAATTTCTTTTCCATTTCTTCTTTCCCTCCAAATTACATGCTACTTGCTTCATTTCATTTTATTTTTTTTCATCAACTTAGAAAAATCATAACAATTTGAAAAATGATCCAAAAAATGCCTGGTTTTTTGCTACTTGTTCCTTTGAATGTCTAGTATTTTATGACGATAATTGCTGAAGTTATGCATGGCTGGTTTTTGATTTGTGTTAGAGAATGTGAACCTGTGTGCTTTTATGACCTTGCCTTGCTTTTTCTATCATGAAATGCTTGATATTGATCCAAATTGCTTGAAATTTTGCATGATGCTTCTTGACATGTTGCTGGACCTTTGAGAATTGATTGTGCATTTTTCCCATTTACCATTTCTGTTTTATGCCTATGTTTGCATGGTATGACAATTTGTGTCACACATTTGATTGTCTTGCTTATGCAATTTGATTTCCATGTCAAATAATCTCTGATGCTTCTGATTTTTTGTATGATGGATGTTTTGGATGTGTTGAATGCTCATGAATGTTTCCAGAATTATTTGAATCATTTCTATTTTGATTGGGAATTTTCATTCTTAATGTTCAAATGTGTGCCTTGAATTGGTCATTGACTTCTCTTGCTCACCACATGACCTTGCTTGATGATTTTGGTTTGGTCCTTTCTGGGACATGCTCTTGATTGAACAAACTTGCTTTGTGTTGAATATCAAGTTCTGTTTTGGCTTTTTGATTCACTTTTGACCCTAGGCTTTGACCTAGTGGTTTGTTACTTACCTTTGAGTTGTGAATTTCAGGTTCAAGAATGCATCTCCATGATTAATGTTGCTCCTTCATTTGAGCTTGATCATTTGTTATTGTTGGCTAACATTTGCTGTTTTGTAGGCTTTGAGGACAATTCACTTGTGTTTATGGCTTATGTGTTGCATATTGGGTTGTCTGTTTGACATTGACTGTTGACTGTTGTCTGAGTATTGTACTGATTGGTTTAGCTGTTTCCACAGGTACCTAAGTTGCTTTAAGTTCATTTGAACTTTGCTTTGCTTGCTTGTGGTTGGCATACCACTGAGGTATAATTCCTTGATCTTCATGTAGTCTGGAAGACCTGTCATGTTATGTTGGCAGGCACCTGTCTGAAGCCCTCCTTAAGAGGCAATGTTTGTGGTTGTTTAATTTTGTGCCAAGCAGGTAAAGTCCTCTTAAGAGGCAATTGGCAGATAAAAGGGATGTGCAATCCATCCCTTGCTATTCAGTTGTGTCATTCATCCTGCTCACACCCTGTGTTGATGCACTTTGAATAAGAACCCCAAAATTTTGTTGTGTCAGTCATTTGTGGAGAAGAGTTCCTTCATTCTGAACTCCCACACTTTCTATTTGAGTCAAGCTCTCCCAGGCTAGGGATAAGAGCTATGAGGCATAACCCTCATCTCCATTTCATCTACTTCACCCTAACTCTCAATGTTAGGGTTAAGAGCTCAAAACACCCCTTTTCAGTTGGCTTGTTTGTCGAGGTTGATATGACCCCTTGACTAAAGCCTAGCCTTGTATGAGCCATTTGTTTGCATATAGCGTGTGTGCTTGCTCTCTTGTGCTTGTGTTTGATGATGTGCTATTTAGGATAGCTTGCTTCCTGTGCAAGTAAGGATAGAGACCTCAACATAGGGATCGTATGCATGACAACTTCTAGGCTCGGGTCGTAGTCTCCCTAGTAGTCTGTTATCTCCCTAGTCTCTGGTTAGGATAGAAGTTCTTTCCCTGTTAAGGGGAACTACGTCACCCTGATCATTATACCAGATGAGGTACGTAGGCAGGAGATGAGCAGATCTCTCCGGGCGCCCTTTTCTTTTTCAACCCTTTTGTTTGTTGGAGTCTGACGTAAGTCCAGCGATTGGCAGTCGGTTTCCTGCGTGTGTTTGTTTGTTCGGAGTTTAACGTAAGTCCAGCGATTGGCAGTCGGTTTCCTGTGTGTGGTTTGTTTGTGTGGAGTCTGACGTAAGTCCAGCGATTGGCAGTCGGTTTCCTGCTTAATGTTTCGTTTGACGTGCGTTAGCCGAGCTACGAGTGCTCTGATTCTTTCTCTGGTTAGAGAAGATACGTATGCATAGGATGCGACATCCTAGAGAGCACGTTCCCATATCCCCGAACTACGTCGACTCTGATGTTTGTGTCTGACAAATTACGTAGGCCCAGGATACGACATCCTGCCGAGTCACCTTCTTCCGTCTTTCATCTGTGTTTCCTTCCAGTGTGTGCAGTTTGAGCAGTTTCTCTAGCAACCTTTCTTCTATTCTTTCTGAGCGTGGATCCCGTCGAGTATGACGGATGCGTAGGGGTGCTAATACCTTCCCTTCGCATAACCGAATCCTGATCCTATCAATCTCTGTTCGCAAGACCATTTCCTTTCCAGGTTTACTTCGAGCGTTTCCTTTCCCTCCTTTGGGATAAATAACGCACGGTGGCGGCTCTGTGTCTTTTTCCCGCCGGTTTTTCGCGTAATGCGACAGTCTGGTTGTATCTTTTTACATTCATCCGTTGATGTCTGGTCACCTCTCCGTTGGTGTCGGTAAACGTCGAGTTTTTCCCATTCGTCCGTTGACGTCTAGTTGTACCTTTTTCCATTCACCCGTTGATGTCTGGTCACCCCTACAATGGTGTCGGTAAGCATCGAGTTTTTCCCATTCGTCCGTTGACGTCTGGTTGTATATCTTGTTTCCCCAGTCATTGATCAATGTTGGGTCATGTATCTTTTCAAAATCCCCAGTAGAGTCGTTGGTAAATGATCTGTCTGGTTCCCATTGTGGACATTTTGTTCCTCTCCTGTTCAAGCCGCCATCGGTAAATGGCCTCGCTTTCCTTGATGTCAGTGCACATCAAGTCGACTGTCTGTTTTCGTTCACCTCCCGCAGAGTGCAAATTTCTACGGTTCTTTTGGTATTCAATCCATGTTTACCTTGAAGGTCTGACAGCCGTTCCTCTCATCCGTTCAAGTTCCCAATTGATTGAATAGGGGCAGCTGTAGCACCTCAAATTTGCACCCCCCATTTGTACATCCATTTCATTTTTAGGTCATTAACATTGCATTAACATTGCATAGTACCTTGCTTTGCATCAGTCAAGACTAGCATCAGGAGAAGTCAACTGTGCAAGAGACCAAGCATTTCCATGAGATGAAGGCCCTATGGTTGTTCTAGAGAGTTTTTGTGAATCAAGGATCATTTTGAAGCCACTTGACCAGAGGCTAGAGGCTCAAAAGTCATCAGTACATGTCCAAGTCATCTGAGGCCCACAAAAGTCAACTGAAAGTCAATTGAGGGCTAGGAGATGGAGAAATGGTTTGAGACACTTCATTCATGTTCAAAAGAGGTTTATTCATCATGTCAAACATCTACCTTGAAGATTTTAAAGCCAGATCAAAAGTTTCCAAAAATGGAAAGTGACCTGTAATTTCAAGTTTCCAAAAATGGCAAGTTATTAGACCACCTTCAACTCAACTTTCAAACATCACAGAAGCTTCAAATGAAATTTTGTCCAACATGAAAGTTGAAGATCTTTCTCTCCCATTTCCAAAAAGTCCAAGATCATGAATTTATGATGAATGGTTAAGGAGTTATGGTTAAATCATTGCAAAGTATGCTTGAAACTTCAAATGGCCATATCTTTTGAACCAAGACTCCAATTGGAGTGCTCCTTTTTGCATAATTCTCCTCATGACATGAGTTTTCCAAATACCGCATCACATGGCATGAAATTTGAACATATGATCATTTGCTTATTCATGAAGTTTTTGAAGGAAAATTGCCAAAATCAAAATTGGTTGATCACATGCATATAATTCCAATTCTAATGTGTGCATGGGCTGATTTTGAGTGATTTTGGGCCTTCATTGTGCACTGTTCACGTGGCCATTCCATGCATGAGGTGAAATTGTCAAATTGTGCATGCACCTTATATTCTTCTAATCTCATTTAGCTTTGGCCTAATCATGATTTCAGGTTAATTAGCAGGACATATATAAGGTTAATTGTAACTGCATTGCTCATTACACACAAGTTCAGATCTAGAAATCCATATTTGCTCTCATTTTTTCTCTTGATCGATTTTCAAAAATTCCACACATAAACCCTCATTTCCTTGCATAATCATGAACATGGAGTGGTTTTGAGTGAGATTGAACGTGCCTTTGGTGAATTTCTGCTCAATTTCGTGCATGCTACAAGCTTGAAGGTGTTGATGGAAATTTCAAATTAAGCTGGATCTACACGTTTCTAAGCCTCAAATTCTTCATCAATCATCACTACAAGTATTCTGGAGCTGATTTGGACCATTACAAGTGCTAAATCGTGCGAATCCATAACCTGCTCTTCAAGAGGTGAGATTTTCGACCTTCATAATTCTCAAATCCATGTGTATATTTGTGTAGATCTTTTAACACTGAGGATTCTGAGCTAAAAATCACATGAAATGATGCATTATTGACTGAGTTATGAGTGATTCAAGTTTTGCATTCAAATATTCTTTTGCTCGATTCTCGTTGATCATATGGAATTAGGCTTAGTTGTTACTTGATCTGTAATCACCATGCAAAGATCTTTGAAATGATGTGCTTGTTTTGAATTTCTGGGAAATTTGTTCTTGAGCTTCACTGTTCATCTTCATCTTCATGAAGAAGATGAAGTTTTCCAGATTAGCGTCCAACTAGCGACGGATTAGCGTCCAATTTTGCCTGGCTAGGGTTTTGACCAAAACGACGCCGTTTTGTGTTGGCGCGCGCGTTTTGAATTTGTACCGTGTTCGATCCCCAACGTGCTCAATTATTCAAATTCGTTCATCATTTTATGCTTTCCCTCCTTATTTTTTATGCCATGTTCATTTTGATGTTATCTTTTTTATCCAACTTCATAAATCTATAACAAATTGAAAAATGACTCAAATCATTCCCGATTTTTTGCAAAATGATCCTCTGCTTGTCTAGTTTTCTATGGTGATGAATTTTGAGGTTGTGCATGGCTGGATTTCTGTTTGTGTTAGAATGATTGAACGTATGTGCTTTTATGACCTTGCTCCACTCTTTCTATTGTGAAATGCTTGATTTTAATCCAAATGCATTGAAATTTTATATGATGTTTCTTGACATGTTAATTGATGTTTGAGGCTTGGTTTGGAATTTTTCTCATTTGCCAATTCTGTTTTACACACATGTTTGTATGGTGTGACAATTTGTGTCACACATTTGGTTGTTCAACTGGTGCAATTTAATTTCCATATCAAATGATCTCTAATGCTTCTGACTTTTTGTATGATGATCATGTTAGGTATGTTGAATGTTCGTGAATTTTCCCAGAATTATTTGAATCATTTCTGTTTTGATTTGGAATTTTCATTCTCAATGTCCAAATGTATGCCTTGAATTGGTCTTTGACTTCTCTTGCACATAAAATGAACTTGCTTATTGATTTTGGTTTGGTCCTTTTTAGGACTTGTTCTTGATTGATCAAATATGATTCATGTTGAATATCAAGTTCTGTTTTGGCTTTTTGATCCACCTTTGACCCTAGGCTTTGACCTAGTGGTTTGGACTTACATTTGAGTTGTGAATTTCAGGTTCAAATATGCATCTCCATGATTGATGTTGCTCCTTCCTTTGAGCTTGGTCATTTGTTATTGTTGGCTAACATTTGTTTGTTTTTTAGGCTTTGATGATAATTCACTTGAGTGTTTGCCTTGTGGCTTACTTATTGTGCATATTGGATTGCCTGTTTGTTGTTGACTGTTGTCTAATTGTTTGAACACTGTACTGATTTGTTTAGTTGTTTACACAGGTACCTAAGTTGCTTTAAGTTCATTTGAACTTTGTGCTTTGCTTGTCGTTGGCATACCACTTAGGTAATGACCTCTAACTGCATGTAGTCTGGAAGACCTGTCATGTTATGTTGGCAGGCACCTGTCTGAAGCCCTCCTTAAGAGGCAATGATTGTGGTTGTTTATCTTTGTGCCCGGTACATTCAAAGACCTCCTAAGTGAAGAGGCATTGGCAGATAGAAGGGATGTGCAATCCATCCCCTGTTATTCAGTTGTGTCGTTCATCCTGCTCACACCATGTGTTGATGCACTTTGAATAAAAACCCAAGATCTTGTTGTGTCAGTCATGTGGAGAAGAGTTCCTACATTCTGAACTCCCACACTTTCTAGTGATTAAAGCTCTCCCAGGCCAGGGATAAGAGCTGTGAGGTCTTACCCTCATCTCCCATTTCATCTGCTTCACCCTAACTCTCAATGTTAGGGTTAAGAGCTCCAAACACCGTTTTCCAGTTGGCTTGTTTGTCGAGGTTGATATGACCCCTTGACTAAAGCCCAGCCTTGTGTGAGCCAATTGTTTGCATATAGTGTGTGATGCTTGTGCTTGTGATTGCTTATGTGTTGTTTAGGATAGCTTGCTTCCTGTGCAAGTTAGGATTAGAGACCTCAACATAAGGATCGTATGCATGACAACTTCTAGGCTCGAGTCGTAGTCTCCCTAGTGGCTTGTTATCTCCCTAGTCTCTGGTTAGGATAGAAGTTCTTTCCCTGTTAAGGGGAACTACGTCGCCCTGATCCTCATACCAGATGAGGTACGTAGGCAGGAGATGAGCAGATCTCTCCGGGCGCCCTTTTTTCTTTTTCAACCCTCTTGTGTGCATTTGGAGTCTGATGTAAGTCCAGCGATTGGCATTCGGTTTCCTATCTTTGTTTGTTGGAGTCTGACATAAGTCCAGCGATTGGCAGTCGGTTTCCTGTGTGTGTTTGTTTGTTGGAGTCTGACGTAAGTCCAGCGATTGACAGTCGGTTTCCTGGGTGTGTTTGTTTGTTCGGAGTCTGACATAAGTCCAGCGATTGGCAGTCGGTTTCCTGTTTGTGTTTTGTTTGGCGTGCGCAAGCCGAGCTACGAGTGCTCTGATTCTTTCTCTGGTTAGAGAAGATACGTATGCATAGGATGCGACATCCTAGCGAGCACATTCCCATGTCTCCGAACTACGTCGACTCTGATGTTTATGTCTGATAAACTACGTAGGCCCAGGATGCGATATCCCTACGAGTCCCGTTCCCCTCTTCTTCCATATATGTTTGATTCTAGCGTTTTGTGCAGTTTTGTGCAGTTTATTTAGCAACCTTTCTTCTATTCTTTCTGAGCGTGGATCCCGTCGAGTACGACAGATGCGTAGGGGTGCTAATACCTTCCCTTCGCATAACCGACTCCCGATCCCATCAATCTCTGGTCGTGAGACCATTTCCTTTCCAGGTTTACGTCGAGCGTTTCCTTTCCCGCCTTTGGGATAAATAACGCACGGTGGCGGCTCTGTGTTTCTTTTCCCGTCGGTTTTTCGCGTAATGCGACAACATGCCAGCACATGGCCGGAGCTGTAGCTCCGGTCTTCTTCTCTGGTGGACCTCACCGGACTGGTCCACCATCAACCATCAGCGAAATTAAAAACAGGGACATGATTTTAAAGTAAAAATGGCACTAAGCTCGAATCTGGCCTCAATTCACTCTAACTCAAAGTATATTAAGAGATACATGGAGTTGAAATTTGAGGTACATGAACTGAGTTGCTTCGATTTGGCCTCAAAGCAACTCAATCTTCTTGTCTACATTGGTAGGACTTTAGAAAACAAAAGAATCAATAGAATTGAGCAAGAATTTGAGAGAATCGAAGAGTTCAATTTTTTATAGAAAATACCTTCAATGGAGGTCTGGATTCAACTGATCTTGATCTTGCTTGTGCTTGATCTCACTCCAGTTGCTTGCAGAAGAAGGATTTGATGCTTACAAGGTTGTGGATTCCTGGAGATTTAAATTTCAAAACCGTGGAAATTCAACCTCGAATTCAAATGAATTTCTCAGGTTTATCCTTTGCAAAATGAGGGTTTGAGATGGGGGGATCAAAGATGGCACGAATGTATGTGAAATTCTGAGCAATTGGAGCTCTATTTATAGCTGAAATCATTGATATTTGCACACTTGAAATCACTTTCCAAATTTGGTCATGGATGATGCATGGGTGCATGGGCGCGCATAGGCCCATAAAATCATTGCCATAAGTCCACAAATGAATATTAGATAGTCTGAACTTAGCTTGGATTGCAAGGCAAGTGTGCATTTGGATTTGAAGTTTGATCCTTGCCAAGTGATGTCACCATGTTCATTCCATGCGCAGCCTATGCATTCCTTGTCCAAAATGAATGAATTTGAGATCTTTTGAAAGGTGAGATAAATAGGAACAACTTTCATGTTCAACAATTTTTCATTTGGAGTTTGGAACTTGGAGAAATTTGAGGTGGAAGTTTGGAAATTTTTGACATATCAAATTTTTTCTTAGTGACAAGCCATATGTCTCAATATTCCACCTTGCTTAACTTTTTACATGAGCTTCAAATGAGAAACGTGTCTTCATCAAAGTTGTATTTATCTCAAATACCTTCAAAATTGTCACCAATTTCATTTCATTTGGATTTGAAATGATATAGTTATGCATTTTTGAAGTTTGGAAAAATCACTTGGTCAATGGTATAGGTCAAAAGTGACCTATAATGTAACCTCATATCACATGCTCAAACAAAGTTGAATTAGCTCGCACTCCAAACATCAAAGTTGAAGTAGACACATTGAATTTGATTGTTCAACTTAGAAATATTTCATATCGTAAAAATTGAGCAAGTTATGGCCTTGGGAAGTTCACTTTCAAATTAGGGTTTAGACAAAATGACCTATAATGTTTCAACATAGAAAATTATTTTCCAAGAAAAACTAGCTCTAGCTATCAACATGAAAGTTGTTTGGAATGTCATTTAGAGTAAGTTTTATCTTGGAATAATTTTCATATGGTGAAAATTGTAGGAGATAGGATCTAGGGAGACCCAGATTCGATCAGATGAATCCATCTGGCCAACCACCATCAACCAACTTGCTAACTTCCAATTCTCTTGAATTTCTTGGATCGTGGTAGATCATATATGCATAATATGATTAATTTTGTAGTGTCCCTTGAGAAATTTGATCAATTGGTGAGATAGCTTGTTGGAGAAGTTACTCAAGATACCCAGTCAAACTAGGGTTTCCAAGGCAAATCACCCTCAAACTCTTGAAGAAAACTTGATCAATATAATATGTAGGAAACATTAGGAATCATATATGATGTTAATAACCATTCTTGAATCAATTTTTGGTTGTATTCTTTGTTCATGAGGGTCTCAAACCCTAGATGTGAACTTGGTGAATCAATGGAATCATGCCCTTCCTACAAAAGAGTTAGACAAATGCAAAGACATATTTTTGGTATTTTGGTTAGTGAAATGATAAAATATAAGTATGATACAATCACAAGGTACTTGGTGATCTCTCCGAAAACAAACCTAATGAAAAGGGGTAAGTAGGATGGCAAGGTATGATCCTAATGCTAGTGCTTATGATGAAATTGCATGAGGGATCCTAGGGTCAAAATTGGGGTCTTACAACTGCCATGTGTCATGGTCAGTTATATCAACAAAGGATGAAAAGAGCTTTTGATAAGAAGGTCAGACCTCGTGTGTTCAGAGAAGGTGACCTTGTGCTCAAGAAGATTTTATCATTTAAACCAGATTCTAGGGGCAAATGGACTCCTAATTATGAAGGCCCATATGTTGTTAAAAGAGCCTTTTTAGGCGGCGCATTGATTCTTACAATTATAGATGGTGAAGACTTCACTCATCATGTGAACTCAGATGCAGTCAAGAAATACTTCGCCTAAAAAGAAAAGAACAACTCGCTATGTTGAAAACCCGAAAGGGTGGCTTAGGCAAAAATGAGCGTCTCGGTGGATTGAAAACCCGAAAGGGCGATCCAGGAAAAAATTAGAGACATAAAACAGAAAAAAAATCCCGATAAGTTGAGTATCCCACCTTGGGGCAACTTATGCAAAAATTAGGGATTATGGCAAGTAACTACATTCTGCTGATCTTTAGTGTTTTAAAAGCTTGATTGAGCACAAGTGTTGACATCAATTCAACACCTCGACAGCGGTCAAGAGCACAACGGATATCAAGAGTTAGTAGAAGGATTAAGAATCATTTCTATTCAATGTAACCCTTTTCCATGTAAATTACCATTTTCAGCTTTGTAAAAATCTATAGAGTCTTGTCATTTACAGACTACCATTCTATTAAATAAAGTTGAGCTTTTATCCAACTGTTTCTACTCTTATTTATTTCAGGCAATAGTTTAAATTTTATTATGATCATTTTTGAAAATTTAAAGTTTTTAGTCAAAATCTCTTTTTCTTAAAACATATAAAAGCAAGAATTTTCCAAAGCAATTGCAAAGAAATATCAACGGAATTTCGATGGATAACAAGTCCTTGAGTGCGAAACATCAGAGGTTCCCCAAGAAGTTAACTCTTCGGGTATCCCTAGACGATTGTGTTGATTTAGTTCCTCGACGGAGTTTTTGATTCCTTAGTGGAGCTCTGTTCCTTTTCCCTAACTGAGTTGGTTGATTCAGGTACCCTGCGGCTTGTCTCCCCCGAAAGAGTTTCTGCCCTCGCCAGGGGAGTTTGTGTTCCCTCAGTAGAAGTGGTTGATCTCCCCAGTAGATCGCAGTGGTTTCCCCGCCAATCGCCATTCGACTTGCTCCCTAGTCAGAGTTTCCTCCTGGTTTCTGAGAAGTTTGTTTCCCTGTAGCGTTGTCTCCCATTTTTATGGTGTTGACCTAAAATTCCCCACAGGTTTGATATCTCTCTTTCCTCAGCAGATCTCCTCCTTACCCAGTTAGGGTTGAGTCTTTTTGGATTGTTGATCTCTCTGTTCTCCGGCAGTTGTCTCCATATTTTATGGATTGACCGAGGATTGTACCGATGATTCAATTTCTCTGCGACACCTTTGTATCCTTGGTGATCGTTCTTGTCAGCATAATCATCATATATATACATTCATATAATTTCATAATTGCATATTTGCATATCTGATTAACTTGTTTGTTTGAGATTCTCATTCCCTGTATGGTGGTACTTTATCCCCATACAAATTTCGGTGTCTGTCCTCCCTCAATTATAGAGCGTCAGCCCCTTAGGCAGAAAGACTTTAACCTTTCTCCTCTTCCCCACTGAGTTGTTTCCTTGTGGATGATTATTATTTCAATTTCCTCCCCAGTTGTTCATCTGGATGGAAGAACTCCCCTTGAGTTATGTCCTCATTGGGTTGATTCTTGTTTGAGTGTTTCTTTCTAGATCCTACCTAGATAGATGCTTTGAATCTCCTAAGAGTTTATTGCCCAATAACTGGTAATATTCTTCTTAGTTTGCAGTTTGTTACTTCTTGCCCAATACCCGACAAAAGTATCCCTGTTTTCCCAGTAGTAGAGTCCCCAATGGATCTGATTCCCCAGAAAGTGTACCCTTGATATGCTCATCCTAACTGGTGTTGGATATCTTTCTTTCCCCTGCCCGAGTCTATCCTTGATATGTTCACCCTAACGATGATGGATATTCTCACCATTGGTATTCTTCCTAGTAAAAAGGTAGTTGTAATCCCTATTCTTATTTCCTAGAGAGTTAATCCTTGTTATGTTCATCCTAGCCGATGACGGGTTTCCTTCTCTTTGCAGTCTTCTACCCAATAATCGGTAGTTGTAAACCCTGCTTTTGTCCCCTCCGCAGAGTTGATCCTTGATATGTTCACTTTAACTAGTGACGGATTCTCTCTCTTGGTATTCTATCCAGTAACTTATAGATGTAATCCCTATTTTCTCCCTTTTCATAGTCTATCCTTGATATGTTCATCTTAACCGATGACGGTTTTTCTCTTTGACGATATTCTATCCAGCACTCGATAGATGTAATTCCTACTTTTTGTTTAGTTGGTTTATCCTTGATATGTTCATCTTAACTGGTCACGGATATCCTCCTTGACATTTCCCAAGCAAGTCTATCATTGATATGTTCATCTTAACCGATGACGGATTTTCTTCCCTGTTGAGTTTATCCTTGATATGTTCATCATAACCGATGACGGATATTCTCACCTTTGGTCTTCTGCCCAGTAACTGGTAGTTGTAAATCCTATTTTCTGCAGTTCTCCCTAGAAAGGCTATTCTTACGCAGTAACCGGTAATGAATACTCCCTTCTATTGGTTCCCAGCGAGTCATCCTTGATATGTTCATCCTCACCGATGACGGATGTTCTCTTTGTCAGATCTTTATTATCTCCTCACCCAGTAATAGGTAGTAGATAATAGATTTTTGCTCCTCCTGTGTTGAAGTTTATTTCTTCCCCAATTGAGTGTAGTGTACATTTCCTTAGTGAAATCGCTTTTCCTCCATGATTCAAGTACTTCATTTTTATCCTGACTTACTCGTATCCCTTGCAGACGTTGTTGTTTCCCCGGCTGAGTCTTTCCATGTTTGTATGGAATTCCTCGAGTCCCCCAGTAGTTTTAAGTCGTAGCCTGGCCTACACATAACTCCTTTATCCCCCAGAGTCTCTATCTCCCTAGTGAGTTTTCCTTACGAAATATATTATACTCCTGTGGACTTTCGGTCTCTCTGATTTCTTTTCCTTTGTGGAAATATTTCCCCACAGAGCATCAACAGTTACATTCATACCATATGCATCATGAGGTCTCTTAGGGACCAATTTTTTTTCTATATGTTGTTATTTCAGCCCATTCTACTGAGTCGGCATGAAGATTTTAACCTTCGCCTCCTCAGTTAGAATATCCTTAAATAGGGGCAGCTGTAAGACCCCAATTTTGACCATAAGATCCCTCATGCAATTTCATCATAAGCATTAGCATTGGGATCATACCTTGGAATCCTCCTTACCCCTCTTTCATTGGGTTTGCTTTGGGAGAGATCACCAAGCACTATATGATTGTATCATACTTGTATTTTATCATTGTCACTAACAAAAATACCAAAAATATGTGTTTCTATTTTCCTAACTCTTTTGTAGGTAAGGCATGATCCCATTGATTTATCAAGTTCATATCTAGGGTTTGAGACCCTCATGACAAAGAGCACAACCATGAATTGATTCAAGAATGGTTATGAGCATCATATATGAGTTCCATTGATTCCTACATGTTATTTTGATCAAGTTTTCTTCAAGAGTTTAAGGGTGATTTGCCTTGGAAACCCTAGTTTGACTGGGTCTCTTGAGTAACTTCTCCAACAAGATACCTCCCCGATTGATCAAATTTATCATGGGACACTTAAAAATTCATCATATTATGCATATATGATCTACCATGAGCCTAGAAAGTCAAGAGAATTGAAGATTAGCAAGTTGGTTGATGGTGGTTGGCCAGATGAATTCATCCGATCAAAACTGGGTCTCCCTAGACCATATCTCCTACAATTTTCACTATATGAAAATGATTCCAATATCAAACTTACTCTAAATAACAATCCAAACAACTTTTATGATGATACCTTGAGCTAGTTTTTCATGGAAAATCATTTTCTATGTTGAAACATTATAGGTCATTTTTTCTAAACCCTAATTTGAATGTCAACTTCCCAAAGCCATAACTTGCTCAATTTTTATGAGATAAAATATTTCCAAGTTTTAAAATCAAATTCAAGATGTCTACTTGAACTTTGATGTTTGGAGTGTTAGCTAATTCAACTTGTATGAGCATGTGATATGAGGTTACATTATAGGTGACTTTTGACCTATACCATTGAACAAGTGATTTTTCCAAACTTCAAAAATGCATAACTGTATCATTTCAAATCTAAATGACATGAAATTGGTGACCATTTTTAAGGACATTGAAAGAGCTACAATGTCGATGAAGACACTTTTCTTATTTGAAGCTCACATAAAAAGTTAAGCAAGGTGGAATATTGAGATATATGGCTTGACACTTAGAAAAAATTTCAACATTTTGAAATTTCCAACTTCCACCTCAAAATTCATCATGATACACGCTTCAAATGGAAACGTGTTGGACATGAAAGTTGTTCCTCTTGATCTAAGCTTTTCTAAAAGTCCAAGTTCATCCATTTTGGACAAGAATTAAATAGGTTGCGCATGGCTTTAACATTGTATCATCATTTGGCAAAGATCAAACTTCAAATCATCACACACACTTGCCTTGCAATCCAAGTTAATTTCAGACTCTCTCGCACTCATTTGTAGACCTAAAGCAATAATCTCATGGGCCTGTACACGCCCATGCACCCATGCATCATCTGTTGCCAATTTTGGAAAGTGATTTGGAAGGTGCAATTATCACATGATCCCGCTATAAATAGAGCTCCATATGCTCAGAATTCAACACATTCGTGCCATCTTTGAGCCTAGACCCCTAACCCTTCCATTTGAGAGGATAATCCTGAGAATTTCATCTTGAAATTGAGTTTGAATATCAATGTTTTAAGATTCAAAAATCCAGGGATCCAAGACCTTTTGTGCATTTCATTTTACTTCTGCAAGCATTCTGAGTGAGATCAAGCATGAGCCAAGGTAAGAACAGTTGAATTCGGACCTCCATTGAAGGTATTTTCAAGAAAATTTCATCTCTTCGATTCTCTCTCAATCTTGCTCAATTCTCTTGATTCTTTGGTTGTCTGAAGTCCTACCAATATAGGCAAGAAGATTGAGTTGCTTAGAGGTCAAATCGAGGCAACATAGTTGACACACCTCAAAATTCAACTCCTCATATCTTTCTATGTGAGGAGTTAACTAAAATTGAGATCAAATTCGTGCTCTACGCCATTTTTTCTTCCAGATCATGTCCTCCTTTTTCATTTTATTGATGGTGATGAGTGAACCAGTCCGGCCAGGGTCACCAGAGAAGATGACCGACCTTTGGACGCCGATGATGTGTTGGCACGGTTCAGAGCCATTGATCTCTTTTAAATTGTTTTAATCTCGTGCGTTGTTTTTAATTATCATGGATGTGTCGCGTTGACTCAAGTCCACCAAGGAACGCGCGCTTGTGGCCACTTGATCTGCCACCTCAATTAATGAGGGAGTCAAGTGGTCCACGTTTTTTCTGATTATTTGAATTTCATTTTAATTGCTTTATTTTCATTAATTCATATTAATTTTAATATTGATCCAAAAAATATGAGAATTTCAGCAAATAATTTCAAATAATTTCCTCTTTTATATTCTGAATTAAATTTTTGTTTTGGATCATTATTAATATTTTTCATGATTTAATTGATTTTGCATTTGTTTTTAATTGTTTAAAAATACTTTTAAGTCTTCAAAAATTCTGAAATTTTTTCTCAAAGGTCTTTTGACCTTGTTTGACCTATGATAAATCTCATGGCCATTTATTTGGTGTTTTGATGAGGTTTTAGGATTTTGACAAACCATATTTAATTTAAGTGTATTATTTTAGTATTTTTAATTTGAATAAATGCCAAATAACTTTGTTGACCAATTGTGATGACCTGTTTGTGTTTGACTCTTGTTGTTGGGCCTTGGTCAAGGTTGGTTTGACTTTGTCAAGTTAATATCATTGGATTTAGGGGATTGATAGAATGTACATTCCATCTCCCAAAATGAATGGATGATATTAATTTGGTTAAAGTACTCCTTTGATCAATTTGAGTTTTCATTTATTCCCCTCCCTCTTCATCTCATTCCCTTTCTTTATGCATTCATCTCATTTGGCCTATGATATCTCAAAGTCCTAAAAGTAGTTGATTGAAAAATTAACATGAGTATGGATGAGATTAGGCCACACCTTTTGCATATTCTTTTTGTGTGTGGTATGTTTCATGAGCATAGTCCATAATATTATGTCTCTAACATGCATTAACACCAAAATTCGATTGCCCTGCCTCAAATAGTTGTGACTTCTACATAAGTACAATTACGATTGCTTAACATAGCGCTAAATTTGTTACACAAAAGGCATATCATTCTAGTTAGTGAGATTGTAAGTCTCCCCTCTTTCATGGTATTATGTGGAAACTTTGCCTTTTTTCCTTCCTTTGGAAGATGTCTTGGCTCAAGGATCCATGCTTGTGATAAGTGGATTGAGTATTCTCCAAAGAATGTCTAAAAATGAAAAGCAAAAGCAAAACAATACTAACTTCTAACCTATTGACTACTAAATTTTAATTTCAAGCCATTTACTTTAATGTCATTTAATTATAGCTTTTATACATTTGCCATTGTTCATATCATTCTAATTGTTTATGTTAATGCAATTTTCACTTTGTCCACTTGGACCATATTGTGTGATATATCTTGTTTGTGTATACTTTGCTTGTTTGTGTGGTCTTTGACCATTAATGTACATAAAACAACAAAAACCCTAAAAAACTTTTGTGCGGACAGTTGGCTTGATCTTGGACAAATAGACTTAGAACTTAGGCAACATTCCTATGCTAAAGGACTTGGCCAATGCCAACTTGTTAAGAAACCAAGTGCTTGCAATTTGAAACTTCATCTGATGCATCATTCAAGATCCCCCGAGTTCATCTGCAACATGATCATTGTGAAGCTGTTATTTTGAACCTGTGACTTGTGGAATTCATCTGTTACATGAGATATTCTGAAGAAGATCATGGAATGGCTAAAGCTTGGATATGGCTATCTTTATTCGATGCCTTTGCTCTTCAAGATAATATAATTGTGCATTTGTGTGTTGCTTGATTCTAAAAAGTCCAAGGGAATTCTGGGTTTCTATTGACATTCTTGTCCATTGGATTGCTACCCATTTGGTCAGATCTTTTCAACCTTTAACTTTTAATTTTATGCATAGGATAGTCCCTTCTTCTTCTCCCCATTTCTTTAACTTCAAAATATCTCCCTCCCTTTTTCAAAATCTTCTTTGATTGAACTTATTTTGTTCTAAACTTTGACCACTTTGCAAAAAAGATAGAAACTTTGGCCTTATGCCATTGCATTTTCAAACTTCTTTTCTTAAATCAAACTTGTAAATACATTTAATTATACTTGACTTAAACTTTCAAAAAGCCAAAAAGAACTAACTCATTCAAACTTTTTCATGGGCCTTTGTGCCTTTCAAACCAATTTTTTAATAAAAGCAATGCATCCACTTTTAAATTTGTATCACGAACTACGATGTTTTGATCCCTCATTTTTATGTTGGTATGTAGGCACAAGACCGAAGGTATAATTAATGATTTCTTTTCTCATCCCCCCATTCTATTTGTTTGTAAACATCATTTTGTACCAAATACACATGCACACAAAAGGGCTCCCTAGGAGTACCTAGGACACTTTTGGTGCTAACATCTTCCCTCTGTGTAACCAACCCCCTTAAAACATATAAAAGCAAGAATTTTCCAAAGCAATTGCAAAGAAATATCAACGGAATTTCGATGGATAACAAGTCCTTGAGTGCGAAACATCAGAGGTTCCCCAAGAAGTTAACTCTTCGGGTATCCCTAGACGATTGTGTTGATTTAGTTCCTCGACGGAGTTTTTGATTCCTTAGTGGAGCTCTGTTCCTTTTCCCTAACTGAGTTGGTTGATTCAGGTACCCTGCGGCTTGTCTCCCCCGAAAGAGTTTCTGCCCTCGCCAGGGGAGTTTGTGTTCCCTCAGTAGAAGTGGTTGATCTCCCCAGTAGATCGCAGTGGTTTCCCCGCCAATCGCCATTCGACTTGCTCCCTAGTCAGAGTTTCCTCCTGGTTTCTGAGAAGTTTGTTTCCCTGTAGCGTTGTCTCCCATTTTTATGGTGTTGACCTAAAATTCCCCACAGGTTTGATATCTCTCTTTCCTCAGCAGATCTCCTCCTTACCCAGTTAGGGTTGAGTCTTTTTGGATTGTTGATCTCTCTGTTCTCCGGCAGTTGTCTCCATATTTTATGGATTGACCGAGGATTGTACCGATGATTCAATTTCTCTGCGACACCTTTGTATCCTTGGTGATCGTTCTTGTCAGCATAATCATCATATATATACATTCATATAATTTCATAATTGCATATTTGCATATCTGATTAACTTGTTTGTTTGAGATTCTCATTCCCTGTATGGTGGTACTTTATCCCCATACAAATTTCGGTGTCTGTCCTCCCTCAATTATAGAGCGTCAGCCCCTTAGGCAGAAAGACTTTAACCTTTCTCCTCTTCCCCACTGAGTTGTTTCCTTGTGGATGATTATTATTTCAATTTCCTCCCCAGTTGTTCATCTGGATGGAAGAACTCCCCTTGAGTTATGTCCTCATTGGGTTGATTCTTGTTTGAGTGTTTCTTTCTAGATCCTACCTAGATAGATGCTTTGAATCTCCTAAGAGTTTATTGCCCAATAACTGGTAATATTCTTCTTAGTTTGCAGTTTGTTACTTCTTGCCCAATACCCGACAAAAGTATCCCTGTTTTCCCAGTAGTAGAGTCCCCAATGGATCTGATTCCCCAGAAAGTGTACCCTTGATATGCTCATCCTAACTGGTGTTGGATATCTTTCTTTCCCCTGCCCGAGTCTATCCTTGATATGTTCACCCTAACGATGATGGATATTCTCACCATTGGTATTCTTCCTAGTAAAAAGGTAGTTGTAATCCCTATTCTTATTTCCTAGAGAGTTAATCCTTGTTATGTTCATCCTAGCCGATGACGGGTTTCCTTCTCTTTGCAGTCTTCTACCCAATAATCGGTAGTTGTAAACCCTGCTTTTGTCCCCTCCGCAGAGTTGATCCTTGATATGTTCACTTTAACTAGTGACGGATTCTCTCTCTTGGTATTCTATCCAGTAACTTATAGATGTAATCCCTATTTTCTCCCTTTTCATAGTCTATCCTTGATATGTTCATCTTAACCGATGACGGTTTTTCTCTTTGACGATATTCTATCCAGCACTCGATAGATGTAATTCCTACTTTTTGTTTAGTTGGTTTATCCTTGATATGTTCATCTTAACTGGTCACGGATATCCTCCTTGACATTTCCCAAGCAAGTCTATCATTGATATGTTCATCTTAACCGATGACGGATTTTCTTCCCTGTTGAGTTTATCCTTGATATGTTCATCATAACCGATGACGGATATTCTCACCTTTGGTCTTCTGCCCAGTAACTGGTAGTTGTAAATCCTATTTTCTGCAGTTCTCCCTAGAAAGGCTATTCTTACGCAGTAACCGGTAATGAATACTCCCTTCTATTGGTTCCCAGCGAGTCATCCTTGATATGTTCATCCTCACCGATGACGGATGTTCTCTTTGTCAGATCTTTATTATCTCCTCACCCAGTAATAGGTAGTAGATAATAGATTTTTGCTCCTCCTGTGTTGAAGTTTATTTCTTCCCCAATTGAGTGTAGTGTACATTTCCTTAGTGAAATCGCTTTTCCTCCATGATTCAAGTACTTCATTTTTATCCTGACTTACTCGTATCCCTTGCAGACGTTGTTGTTTCCCCGGCTGAGTCTTTCCATGTTTGTATGGAATTCCTCGAGTCCCCCAGTAGTTT
This sequence comes from Lathyrus oleraceus, assembly GCF_024323335.1. NCBI lineage: Eukaryota > Viridiplantae > Streptophyta > Magnoliopsida > Fabales > Fabaceae > Lathyrus > Lathyrus oleraceus. The sequence continues at coordinate 152,956,706 of NC_066584.1, read as the reverse complement.
TAAGTCGTAGCCTGGCCTACACATAACTCCTTTATCCCCCAGAGTCTCTATCTCCCTAGTGAGTTTTCCTTACGAAATATATTATACTCCTGTGGACTTTCGGTCTCTCTGATTTCTTTTCCTTTGTGGAAATATTTCCCCACAGAGCATCAACAGTTACATTCATACCATATGCATCATGAGGTCTCTTAGGGACCAATTTTTTTTCTATATGTTGTTATTTCAGCCCATTCTACTGAGTCGGCATGAAGATTTTAACCTTCGCCTCCTCAGTTAGAATATCCTTAAATAGGGGCAGCTGTAAGACCCCAATTTTGACCATAAGATCCCTCATGCAATTTCATCATAAGCATTAGCATTGGGATCATACCTTGGAATCCTCCTTACCCCTCTTTCATTGGGTTTGCTTTGGGAGAGATCACCAAGCACTATATGATTGTATCATACTTGTATTTTATCATTGTCACTAACAAAAATACCAAAAATATGTGTTTCTATTTTCCTAACTCTTTTGTAGGTAAGGCATGATCCCATTGATTTATCAAGTTCATATCTAGGGTTTGAGACCCTCATGACAAAGAGCACAACCATGAATTGATTCAAGAATGGTTATGAGCATCATATATGAGTTCCATTGATTCCTACATGTTATTTTGATCAAGTTTTCTTCAAGAGTTTAAGGGTGATTTGCCTTGGAAACCCTAGTTTGACTGGGTCTCTTGAGTAACTTCTCCAACAAGATACCTCCCCGATTGATCAAATTTATCATGGGACACTTAAAAATTCATCATATTATGCATATATGATCTACCATGAGCCTAGAAAGTCAAGAGAATTGAAGATTAGCAAGTTGGTTGATGGTGGTTGGCCAGATGAATTCATCCGATCAAAACTGGGTCTCCCTAGACCATATCTCCTACAATTTTCACTATATGAAAATGATTCCAATATCAAACTTACTCTAAATAACAATCCAAACAACTTTTATGATGATACCTTGAGCTAGTTTTTCATGGAAAATCATTTTCTATGTTGAAACATTATAGGTCATTTTTTCTAAACCCTAATTTGAATGTCAACTTCCCAAAGCCATAACTTGCTCAATTTTTATGAGATAAAATATTTCCAAGTTTTAAAATCAAATTCAAGATGTCTACTTGAACTTTGATGTTTGGAGTGTTAGCTAATTCAACTTGTATGAGCATGTGATATGAGGTTACATTATAGGTGACTTTTGACCTATACCATTGAACAAGTGATTTTTCCAAACTTCAAAAATGCATAACTGTATCATTTCAAATCTAAATGACATGAAATTGGTGACCATTTTTAAGGACATTGAAAGAGCTACAATGTCGATGAAGACACTTTTCTTATTTGAAGCTCACATAAAAAGTTAAGCAAGGTGGAATATTGAGATATATGGCTTGACACTTAGAAAAAATTTCAACATTTTGAAATTTCCAACTTCCACCTCAAAATTCATCATGATACACGCTTCAAATGGAAACGTGTTGGACATGAAAGTTGTTCCTCTTGATCTAAGCTTTTCTAAAAGTCCAAGTTCATCCATTTTGGACAAGAATTGAATAGGTTGCGCATGGCTTTAACATTGTATCATCATTTGGCAAAGATCAAACTTCAAATCATCACACACACTTGCCTTGCAATCCAAGTTAATTTCAGACTCTCTCGCACTCATTTGTAGACCTAAAGCAATAATCTCATGGGCCTGTACACGCCCATGCACCCATGCATCATCTGTTGCCAATTTTGGAAAGTGATTTGGAAGGTGCAATTATCACATGATCCCGCTATAAATAGAGCTCCATATGCTCAGAATTCAACACATTCGTGCCATCTTTGAGCCTAGACCCCTAACCCTTCCATTTGAGAGGATAATCCTGAGAATTTCATCTTGAAATTGAGTTTGAATATCAATGTTTTAAGATTCAAAAATCCAGGGATCCAAGACCTTTTGTGCATTTCATTTTACTTCTGCAAGCATTCTGAGTGAGATCAAGCATGAGCCAAGGTAAGAACAGTTGAATTCGGACCTCCATTGAAGGTATTTTCAAGAAAATTTCATCTCTTCGATTCTCTCTCAATCTTGCTCAATTCTCTTGATTCTTTGGTTGTCTGAAGTCCTACCAATATAGGCAAGAAGATTGAGTTGCTTAGAGGTCAAATCGAGGCAACATAGTTGACACACCTCAAAATTCAACTCCTCATATCTTTCTATGTGAGGAGTTAACTAAAATTGAGATCAAATTCGTGCTCTACGCCATTTTTTCTTCCAGATCATGTCCTCCTTTTTCATTTTATTGATGGTGATGAGTGAACCAGTCCGGCCAGGGTCACCAGAGAAGATGACCGACCTTTGGACGCCGATGATGTGTTGGCACGGTTCAGAGCCATTGATCTCTTTTAAATTGTTTTAATCTCGTGCGTTGTTTTTAATTATCATGGATGTGTCGCGTTGACTCAAGTCCACCAAGGAACGCGCGCTTGTGGCCACTTGATCTGCCACCTCAATTAATGAGGGAGTCAAGTGGTCCACGTTTTTTCTGATTATTTGAATTTCATTTTAATTGCTTTATTTTCATTAATTCATATTAATTTTAATATTGATCCAAAAAATATGAGAATTTCAGCAAATAATTTCAAATAATTTCCTCTTTTATATTCTGAATTAAATTTTTGTTTTGGATCATTATTAATATTTTTCATGATTTAATTGATTTTGCATTTGTTTTTAATTGTTTAAAAATACTTTTAAGTCTTCAAAAATTCTGAAATTTTTTCTCAAAGGTCTTTTGACCTTGTTTGACCTATGATAAATCTCATGGCCATTTATTTGGTGTTTTGATGAGGTTTTAGGATTTTGACAAACCATATTTAATTTAAGTGTATTATTTTAGTATTTTTAATTTGAATAAATGCCAAATAACTTTGTTGACCAATTGTGATGACCTGTTTGTGTTTGACTCTTGTTGTTGGGCCTTGGTCAAGGTTGGTTTGACTTTGTCAAGTTAATATCATTGGATTTAGGGGATTGATAGAATGTACATTCCATCTCCCAAAATGAATGGATGATATTAATTTGGTTAAAGTACTCCTTTGATCAATTTGAGTTTTCATTTATTCCCCTCCCTCTTCATCTCATTCCCTTTCTTTATGCATTCATCTCATTTGGCCTATGATATCTCAAAGTCCTAAAAGTAGTTGATTGAAAAATTAACATGAGTATGGATGAGATTAGGCCACACCTTTTGCATATTCTTTTTGTGTGTGGTATGTTTCATGAGCATAGTCCATAATATTATGTCTCTAACATGCATTAACACCAAAATTCGATTGCCCTGCCTCAAATAGTTGTGACTTCTACATAAGTACAATTACGATTGCTTAACATAGCGCTAAATTTGTTACACAAAAGGCATATCATTCTAGTTAGTGAGATTGTAAGTCTCCCCTCTTTCATGGTATTATGTGGAAACTTTGCCTTTTTTCCTTCCTTTGGAAGATGTCTTGGCTCAAGGATCCATGCTTGTGATAAGTGGATTGAGTATTCTCCAAAGAATGTCTAAAAATGAAAAGCAAAAGCAAAACAATACTAACTTCTAACCTATTGACTACTAAATTTTAATTTCAAGCCATTTACTTTAATGTCATTTAATTATAGCTTTTATACATTTGCCATTGTTCATATCATTCTAATTGTTTATGTTAATGCAATTTTCACTTTGTCCACTTGGACCATATTGTGTGATATATCTTGTTTGTGTATACTTTGCTTGTTTGTGTGGTCTTTGACCATTAATGTACATAAAACAACAAAAACCCTAAAAAACTTTTGTGCGGACAGTTGGCTTGATCTTGGACAAATAGACTTAGAACTTAGGCAACATTCCTATGCTAAAGGACTTGGCCAATGCCAACTTGTTAAGAAACCAAGTGCTTGCAATTTGAAACTTCATCTGATGCATCATTCAAGATCCCCCGAGTTCATCTGCAACATGATCATTGTGAAGCTGTTATTTTGAACCTGTGACTTGTGGAATTCATCTGTTACATGAGATATTCTGAAGAAGATCATGGAATGGCTAAAGCTTGGATATGGCTATCTTTATTCGATGCCTTTGCTCTTCAAGATAATATAATTGTGCATTTGTGTGTTGCTTGATTCTAAAAAGTCCAAGGGAATTCTGGGTTTCTATTGACATTCTTGTCCATTGGATTGCTACCCATTTGGTCAGATCTTTTCAACCTTTAACTTTTAATTTTATGCATAGGATAGTCCCTTCTTCTTCTCCCCATTTCTTTAACTTCAAAATATCTCCCTCCCTTTTTCAAAATCTTCTTTGATTGAACTTATTTTGTTCTAAACTTTGACCACTTTGCAAAAAAGATAGAAACTTTGGCCTTATGCCATTGCATTTTCAAACTTCTTTTCTTAAATCAAACTTGTAAATACATTTAATTATACTTGACTTAAACTTTCAAAAAGCCAAAAAGAACTAACTCATTCAAACTTTTTCATGGGCCTTTGTGCCTTTCAAACCAAATTTTTAATAAAAGCAATGCATCCACTTTTAAATTTGTATCACGAACTACGATGTTTTGATCCCTCATTTTTATGTTGGTATGTAGGCACAAGACCGAAGGTATAATTAATGATTTCTTTTCTCATCCCCCCATTCTATTTGTTTGTAAACATCATTTTGTACCAAATACACATGCACACAAAAGGGCTCCCTAGGAGTACCTAGGACACTTTGGGTGCTAACATCTTCCCTCTGTGTAACCAACCCCCTTACTTGTAATCTCTAACATTTTATTAGTTTTGATTTGAAAACTTCTTACCTTTTGGGTTTTGTTCTTACTTTTTCCCTTTTGCCTTGGAAACAATAAAAGCACGGTGGTGACTCTTGTTATTTGATCTCTAGCTTATCCGTAGCTTGATGATCATGAATTTACGGCTACAGATAGCTCATTGGCAGATGTTATTTTATGAATATGATATTGAGTATCGTGCTCAGAAAGCGATTAAAGGAAGTATCCTCAGATCATTTGGCTCATCAGATCGATAATTACCAATCCATTAGGTTTGACTTCACTGATGAAGATGTTATGTACTTAAACGCTAAAGATTTTGATGAGACATTGCCTGAAGAAGGGCCGTAGCCTGGATTCCTGTGAGGTTTAGTGTTTGATGGAGTTGTTAATGCTTATGGTAATGAAATTGGGGAAATAATTATTACTCATAAGGGTTCTCATATCCCTTTCACTACAAGATTGATGTTTGATTGTACGAACAATATGGAAGAATATGAAGCTTGTATCATGGGTCTTGAAGAGGCCATTTATTTGAGAATCAAAATCCTTGATGTGTATGGGGATTCGGCCCTAGTGGTTAATCAGATTAAAGGAGAATGGGAGACTCGTCATCCTGGCTTAATTCCTCACAAAGATTACGTAAGGAGGTTGTCGACATTCTTCAATAAAATAGACTTTCATCATATACCTCGTGAAGAGAATCAGATGGAGGACACGCTGGCTACTCTGTCTTCTATGTATAAATTAAATCGTTGGAATGAGGCTTCTAGCATCAGAATTATGCGCCTTGATAGACCTGCCAACGTGTTTGCAGCAAAAGAAGTCACATATGATAAGCCTTAGTATCATGATATTAAGTATTTCCTCCAAAGTAAGCAGTACCCACTTGGGGCACCCAACAAAGATAAGAAGTGTAGCGGTAAATTCATGACCATCAAGTTATGGATAAACTTGACGTTAATAAAACTAGAGTCGCCACCGCTCTTTTATTGTTTCCAAAGGAAAAGGGAAAAGTACGAACAAAACCCAAAGATAAGAACTTTTCAAATCAAAACTAATAAAACTCCAGAGATTATAGGTAAGGGGGTTGGTTACAGAGAGGGAAGGTGTTAGCACCCATAATGTCCTAGGTACTCCTAGGGAGCCCTTTTTTCTGTGCTGGTGATTTCGTTTAAATGATGTTTGATAAAATATAGAGTGGGGGATGAGAAAAAGAATTCATTAATTATATTTTTGTGTTTAACAATATCTTTGGTCTTATGCCTACGTGCCAACATAAAAATGAGGGATCAAAACCCCGTAGTTCGTGGTAAAAATTTAAAAAAAGTTGGTGAATTTCTCTTAACAAAAGTTTAAGTGAAAGGGCACAAAAGGCCAGAGTTTGAATGGGGTTGTTAGTTCTTTTTATCTTTTTGAAATTAAAGTATATATGGTTAAGTTTATTTATAAATTTTATTAAGGAAAATATTTGAAAATTCAATAACCTAAGGCCAAGGTTTCTAATCATTAAAACATGTCTAAGTTTGAAATCACAAGCAAAGAAGGCTTTTGAAAAGAGGGAGAAATTTTGAAATTAAAGAAGTGGGGGGAGATGAAGGGAATATCCTAGACAAAAATTAAAAGTTAAGAGTTGAAAAGATCTGACCAATGGGATGCAATCCAACAGACAAGAATGTCATATAGAAACCCATTCTCCTTTGGACTTTAGCAAGGAACAAGCATAAGCAATATCCCAGTAAATCATATGAAGACCAAGGCATCAAATAAAGATAACTATAATATTCAACCAAGCACTCCAATAGATAGCAATCTTCAAGATCTTTCAATGTATCAGATTAAAGTTCCCTTGATCAACTCAGAACAATCATCAGACATAAACAATAATAACAATATAACAATTAAACACAGAGACAGAGTAATAGATGAATCAAAGGCACTCAAGGTCTTGCATCAGATGAAAGGCATAGTCAAGGATAACTTAGTCTCAAATAGTGGCATTGGCCAAGTCCTTTAGCATAGGAAATGTTGCCTAATTCTAAGTCCAAAAGTTCATATCAAGTCCAACAATCCACCAAGATGTTTTTTAGGGTTTTTATTGTTATTAGGTGTTTTAAGATCCTAAGACCACAAACAAAAACAAAGACAAAAAAATAATATATACAATCACAAGATATGGCTCAAGTGAGAAAAGTGAAAAGGACTTAAGCATAAACAAGTTGCATGAAATTAAATGGCAATGGATGATAAAGGTGTTAAAATTTAAATTGCATCAAGTAAATGACTTGAAATTAAAGCAATGTTAATAAGAAGTTAGTCAATTGTTAGTGAAGAGTTTTGATTGTTTAAGTCATTCTTTGGAGAACACTCAACAATTTATTCACAAGTATGAATACACGAACCAAGACATCATCCATGAGAAGGGCTCCAACTTGGATAAATCAACAAGTATGCTGCTAGCTCTCAAGAAAGGAAAAAAGGTTAAGTTTCCACACAATGTCATGAAGAATGGGAGACTTACAATCTCACTTACTATAATGATATGCCTTGAGGGACAAATTTAGCTTTATGTTAAGCAATCGTAATTGGACTTATGTAGAAGTCACAACTATCTGAGGACGAGCAATAAAATATAGGTGTTAATGCATGTAAGATATTTGGTACAAAGAACCAACCTCCTAAAACATACCACACACTAAAAGAAATGGGAAAGACCTATCTCAGTCATACTTATGTTGATTCATCTGACATAAGGTCATTGATGAACCAACTAGTATTTAGACATTAGAGAAATCATTGGTCAATGATGGATTAGGAAAGAATAGGGATGAAGATGAAGAGGGAAGGGAAAGTTGAAACCCAAATTGATCATAGGAGGAATTTCATCTGATCAATACTATACATTCATTTTGGAAGATGAAATGTACATTTCACCAATCCCCTAATGTAAGACCCCAATTTTTTCCCTAAGATCCCTCATGGCATCATGATATTTCATTTGCATAGCCTCAAGGATCATTAGCATCTTGGTTCCCTTTGCCTTTGGGTGGGACCTTCTATGAGATGGTTTGAGGTCACCAAGCATGCTTGAATTGTATATCATTGCTTTTCTCATTTTGTTTACTAATCAAAAGCACAAAAATATGTCACTAACAATACTTTGTTTGTAGCTTGAACAATCACAAGGTCCAAAGCTTCAAGGAGATCATTAGTACAAAGACATGGTCAAGAGGAGATGAAAACAAGCATGGCAATGGTTCCCAAAGCTCTCATCCATCAAATATGCCTCCCTAGTACCTCAATGCATCATTTTGATCAAAGCAAGTCAAAGGGTTTGAGGTCTTGTTCCTCAAGGAAGCCCTAATTCATCTGTGCAGCACAATGCCTTGCTCATGAAGCAACCTCAGCCCATGGTCAAATACAATCAAGGGAAGTTCTTTAATTCATCATTTCATGCATATTTAAACTTATCTGAGTTCCCTCAATCATGAATTCATCAAGATATGAGGCATGGACTTGAAAAGTTGATCAATCAATTCATCTAACTATTTTGAAATGCACTGAGACCTAACTTTTTATGTGTTGGTCAAGTGGAGATGGTTCCAAAAGCAAAAATGTTCTTAAGGATAATATAAACAACTTTCATGTTTATCAAAAATTGATTTGAAGCTTGGAAATCCATCTGCGATTCCAATACATTATAGGTCATTTTGATTGAAACCCTAATTTTGGGTCAACTACCTAAGGACATAACGCATTCATTTTTTATGATTTTGAGGTAGGATCAAATGAATTGGAAAGCCTAAGATGTCTAATTCAAATGATATGTTGAACAAAATTTGAAAATCTCAAAGGAAATACATGTGAGAATGCAAGACATTATAGGTCCTTTTTGACCAAAGGCATTAAAAGTCAAAAAAGTCCAACTTCAAGTGCCCATAACTCTTTCATCAAAAATCCAAATGATGCAAAATTTGAGTCCATTTTTATTGGCTTGAAAAGATCTACAACGTTTATGTTGGAGGTTTTTCCATTTGAGGCTTGGATCATCAAAACATAAGGGCATGAAAGTTGGCCAATTTTAGAAACCTTGCCTTGACATGTCATGCACCTTACACTTTAAACTCAAATTTCATAAATTTCCACACTTCAAATGAGTTTTTGTCCAACATAACATTTGTTCCTTATACAAAGACCTTTCCAACCATTACCTACATGCCTATGTTTGGATTTTCTAAATGGTACTTTCGAAGAGATGATTGTTTAGGTACAAAATGAGGAATTCACTTGAAATCTTGTTACATGAGAAATTGCTTTGCAATTCACACGTCCAATTCCATTTGGCTAATGCTCATAATTCATTTGGCATTGTTTTCGGGACTTGTGCATGATCATGCAAGCCCATGCAATGAAGCTTCACATGCCATGCACACAGATAATTTCACACTCTCCTTGCCACTTCCTCTATAAATAGATACTTCATTCCACTCATTTCACACGCCTAATTTAACCTGAAATGCTGCAGAATTCTTTCCATAGCCATCACTAAAGAAGCAAGTTCCATTTCTTTTCAAAATTTTCAAATCTAAAATTCAACTTCATCTGGTTGAATTCTAAGATCTAATGCTTCTAGACCTTCATCATTCATCTCATTGAACTTCTGTTTTAGCAAAGCAAGCAAGGCATCGTGCTCAAATCACCAGAACTCAAGCTCACACTCCAACTGGTATTTTCTTCGATTCTCATCATCCATGGACCTTTTTGCTTGGATCTAATGTTTTCTGAAGTCCTCACTTGAGAGGCAAGCTAGTGGTAGCTTCAATTTCGTCTTTCCTTGATCTGCATTTTTCACACCTGAATCTTCCACCTCAGATTTCTCCATTTATAGGAATCTTGGGTGTGATTCAAGGTTACAGGGGTGATGTACATCACCCTAGCTTCATTTTGGTATAAGGATCGTGTACTTTGGTAGCCTTTTGAATTTCTGCAATTTGGCCGGAAAATCCAAGCTCACCGGAGAAGACGGTGGCTTCGGTGGCTTCATAATCTCCAATTTGAATCCTGGCCGTGTGATCTTGTTTCCAGATCGAATCCTGATCATCCATTGTTATGACTTTTATTTGTTTCCCATGTGCTTGCATTGACTGTGGACTTCCATGCGCGCGCATCTCCCAGCCTTATGATCTGCCATCTCAATTAATGAGCTCAGATCCAAGCGCTGTGGATTTTTCTAATTTTTTAATTTCTGTTTTTATTTTCTTTAATTCCATTTATTTCAAAATATCATATCTCTCTCATTTTTTATCCAAAAATTATGGGACCAACTGCATTATTTCCCAAATAAATTCTAGTTTCTATTTCTGATTTTTAATATTTTTTATTTTGTCATTTGATATTTTTTGTGAATTTTCTCTTTTCTGGTTATTTTTAATTCACTTTAAATAGTTTTTGATATTCAAAAAATACAAAAATATTTTCCAAACCTATTTGAATGATGATGGATCTATAAAAAATATTCTCATCAATTTTTGAATTGATTTGAGATTTATTTGAGATTTTAGTTCAATTAGGTTATTTTTATTCATTTTTAATTGATTAAAAACAGTTTCTGACTTTTAAAAATGCTGAAATTTTTTGTCAAACTTTGTTTGACCTTGTTGAGCTTGGGATAAATTACTTGGACCTTCCAAGGTTGATTTGAAGTAATTTTGAAGTTTAACCTTTCCATTTATTTTAATTCAAGTTTATTTAAAATATGAAAAATGCCAAAAATAGTTTATTCATTTCTTGACTCCCAATCTTCAACTCACTTCTGTTTTTGATTGTTTGACCTTGACTTTCAATGTTATTGGTCAACATATGAGGATTGGTACATTGTATTTTATTTAATGCACTTTAATTTTGCCATTTTTCATTTCTATTATTCATCTTCTTCTTTTTCTTCTTCTTTTTCCTTTTGATCAATGAGTTGAAGGTTGATAAGTTAGCATTGATTAGGAAGACTTAATCTTCCTTGATTCAAATCTAATTCATCTTGATCAATTGATCAAGTGAATGGCTTTGCATTAAGGATAGGCTGTCTTCTAAATCATGCAAAAGGCTTAAACCAATACAAGATCAATTCTCAGCTTCTTTTTGGCATGGCAAGTTTTTGGGACTTGGTTCACTAATCAAGACTCCTAGCTTGTGTTTGTTGCCTACATTATTATTGACCAGCCTCAGATAGTTGTGACTTCTACATAAGTCCAATTACGATTGCTTTACATAGCGCTAAATTTGCCTTATGGCACACTAACTACTAACAATAACTATTGACAATAAACATTTACTTTATGCAATTTACTTTTATGCAATTTACTTTTCTTGCACATATTATCCATTTGCTTTTCTCTTTGCTCACATGAGCACATGTTTATGCTAATGCCATTTGCCTTTTGCTCACTTGAGCACATAATTGTGTATATATTATTGTGCTTGTGTTTTGTTTTGTTTGTTGTGGACCAAAATGCAAAGAAATGGACTTAGTTTCTAGGACTTTCCCTATGCAAAGAAATGGAGAATTGAACTTAGATTCTAGGACTTTCCTTATGCAAAATTGGAGTAAAAGGATTCTAATGATGAAGATGGGTTAGAAGAACCAAATCTCTAAACTCACTCTTGTCCATTCTTGTTTTACTTTATGGAATCTTTGATGTGTGTGCTTTTGTGCTAGGAGTTTCCATTTGAGCTTAATTGGAAGACCATTGCCATGATCATCCAAGTGAAAGATACAAGATACATTGAGGATCTCTTATGAGACTTGTTTGTTTGCTTATGCTTTGTGATTGCTTGTTCCAAAGGATGGGAGCTACTTGGATCATCAATATGATCTCAAGAGAGGAACTCCTAGTGTGGTTTCATTTCTTATCCCTCACCTTTTTGTTTTGCTTAGGACTTAGCCCTTCTTCTTCTTCTCTCCACTCTAACCCAAGCCAAAACCTTTTGTGCAAACATTTAACCTTTGCTTTCAAACATTAGAAACCTAAGCCTTATGCTTTTGATTTTGAAACTTTCTTTTCACAATACTTATTTTGAATTGAATCTTTAAGTCATCTTTGACTATTTTGTACATACTTCTAATTGGTTAATATAACCCATTTTTCAAATTTCTTTTTGTGGTTCCAATGGCCACTTCTTAATCAAATTTTCCATAACCTTTAGCTATTAGGTTTGAGTTATCTTAGAGGTAGATGTAATACTCACCTATATCCTTAGTGATGGACAATGAGTCTTCCATGCTTATTATAGGGTTAACCCCTCACTAGCATGTTGAAGCTATCCTCACATGTTGGATTTGTGGTTTGGTTGAGTTTTCTCCCTTTGATAACAAAAGACCTTAAGGCTTTTGGGCCAATCAATTCACCAACTTGTTTTGAGATTTTTACCCCGAACTACGAGGTTTTGATCCTAATCTTTTTAAAAGGGTACGTAGGCAATGGGTTTATCCATCCAAACACAAAAAATGTAAATAACTTGTATATTCTCTTCTCATCTCTTCAATCATGTTTGCACAAACAAATTTTCACAAAACAAACAACCTTTGCAACAAGTATGAAAAGGGCTCCCTAGGAGTACCTAGGATGTTTTGGGTGCCTAACACCTTCCCATTGCATAACCAACCCCCTTACCCAGATCTCTGTTTCTTTTACTAGTTTTTGTTAAAACTATTAGGTTTTTGTTTGCTTTCTAACCATTGCTTTGGATAAATAGAAGTGCGGTGGCGACTCGACTTGTATGATTTACCTTGGATTTAGTCAATATCTCTAATGGTAACGAATACCCTGCTACACCTAAATCCAATGGTATTGATCAAACAAAATATTTAAAAATAAGTTAAAAATCATTTATTTCATGAAAAATATAAAAAATAATCCAAAATATGATTTTTAATTCAAAATATAGAAGAGGGTATATTTAAAGATTTTTGGTGAAAGTCCCATATTTTTTGGATTAAAAATGAAATTAATATGAATTAAACAAAATAAATGGATTAAATGAAAAATCTGAATCAAAAAAAGAAAATAGAAAAAACGAGGGCCCTCAGATCTCCCTCATTAATTGAGGTGGAAGATCAAATGGCCAAGCGCGCGCTTTCCACCATGTCCCTGAGTCAATGCGCCATACACATGGTCAAACAAAACAAAAGTTGAGATTAAAATGTTTTTAGATGATTGGATGGCTGGAGACACGCCAACACATCACCAGAGCCCTAGCTCCGGTTGTCTTCTCCGGTGGACCTCACCGGACTGGTCCACCCTCAACCATCAAGAAAATGAAAAGTAAGGACACTATTTTAAAGAGAAAAATCTCAGGAGGTCGAACCTGGCCTCACATTTGTCCAATTCCAAATAGATTGAGAGATATGCGGAATTGAATTTTGAGGTACACAATCTAAGTTGCTTCGATTTGACCTCAAAGCAACTCTATCTCGTTGCCTACATTGGTAGGTCTTCAGACAATCAATAAACAAAGAGAATAATGGAGCATTGAGAGAGAATCGAAGACTTGAAGTTTTTGGAAAAATCACCTTCGGGTAGTAGTGATTTGGCTTGATCTTAATGTGAATCTACTTGGTTCTTCCTCCTCTTGCTTGCAGTGATCAATGTAGATGAAAATGGCAATGAATCCTTGAAGTTTGAATCCCAAAACAGAAGGAGAATTTCAAACTCGATTTCAAAGAAGTATTCAACAAATTCTATGGAGTAGGGTTCTGAGTTTGCATGGCAAGGCTTGGACAATGTGTGTGTATCATTTCTAAAGCAATGCACTTGTATTTATAGGTTATGGAATTCAGTTTTGCACCATTTGAAATTCAACCAAAAAAAACAATGTTGTGCATGGGTGCATGGGCATTAAATTAGTCCCAAACAATGATGCAATCCACTTCCAATTCGTGTACATTTGATATTGAATTCATCACATGAAGCATGCAAAAATAATTAATCATTTGAGTGCAAAATTTGTCAAAACAAACCAAACAAAGGAACCATGCGCAAGTCCCTTAATTCTTGCCCAAATGAAGTGATCTTAGATGCTTTGGAAAGCTTCCATCAAGGGGAAAAACTTTGATGTTGAACACTATCCCATTTGGAGCTTGGATCATGATGAGTTTTGAGGGGGAAGTTGGAGAAATCAAACATGGTTGAAAATTTTCTAAGTACAAAGTCAAATGACCACTTCTTCCACCTTGAATAATGTTTGGTATGAGCTCCAAATGAAAATGGTTTATTCACTAAAGTTGTAGCTCTTCCATTCCTTCTCAATTTGGTAATAAATTTTACATAATTTGTATTTGGCATGAGGGAGTTATGGATTTTAGAAGTTGAGACCAATTGCTTGTTCAATGGTAATGACCCAAAATAACCTATAATGTTTCCTCTTGGCACACGCCCTTTCAGGTTTAATTTGACATTTCCCAAAGAATAAACGTTGGATAAGACATCTTGAAATTTATCATGAAACTTGGATGGTTGTCATGTCATAAAAATTAAGCAAGTTATGGTCCTTGGAAATCGACCTCGTAACTAGGGCACAAACAACATGACCTATAATATTTCACCATAAAAAGTGTATTTACAAGACAAATTAGCTCTTGATGTCAACATGAAACTTGTTTGGAATGTCATAAAAAGTAACGTTTCTCTTGGAATCATTTTCATATGACAAAAATTGTAGGAGATAAAGTCTAGGGAACTCCAGTTCTGACAAGTTGACTTTCTCTGGTCAACTTCGTTGAACCAACTTGATAACTTGAAGTTCTCTTGATCTTTGGGGCTCATGGAGGATTATATATGCTTGAGATGATGTATAATGAAGTATCCCTTGAAATATTTTATCAGTTGATGAGCAAACTTGCTAAGGAAGTCACATACGATACCCAGATGAATTTGGGCTTCCAAGGAAAAGAACCTTCAAACTCTTGATGAATTCTTGATCAAAATGACAATTAAAGAACATGGGTATCCGTATATTATGCATATAAACAATGTGAACCTTTCATTGACTTTCTCTTTGCATTGAGGGTCTCAAACCCTAGTTGTGAGCTTGATGAGGCACAAATGGACACACACACTACCTACAAAAGAAATAACAATACACTAGACATATTTTTGGTATTTTGGTTAGTAAACAAAAGAAAGTAAAGTATGATACATTCAAATAGTCTCTCCCAAAGTAAACCCAATGACTGAGGGGTAAGGAGGGTGCCAAGGTATGATCCCAAAGTCAATGCAAATGATGAGATAGCATGAGGAATCTTAGGGTAAAAATTGGGGTCTTACAGCTGCCCTTATTTAAGGACATCCTAGATGAGGATGTAAAGGTTTAAATCTTTGTATCAACTCAGTAAAATGGACTTAAATAACAACATCAAGAAACAAATTTTGGTCCCTAAGAGACCTCATGATGCATATGATATGAATGTTAAAATAATCTTTGTGGGGAATATATTGCCACAAAGAAAAAGAATCCGGATATACTGAAAATCCAGAGGAGAACTCACTGAGAAGACAAAGACTCTAGGGATAAAAGATGTGTGTAGGCCAGGCTACGACTTGAAAAAAATTATTGGGAGACACAAGAGGATTTTCCACGCACATAAATCACTGAAAAGACTCTGCCAGGGAAAAAGAAAGGAATTTGCGTATATCGGGATAATGCACAAATCAGAATAAAAGCTAAAATAGTCACACAAAATGGGATTCAATTTCATTAAGAAATACGAAACCAAACTCACCTGGGGAAGAAAAACTTCAACACAGGAGTAAAAGGAGATATATCATCTATTACCGGTTACTGGGTAAGAAAATATTATACTCTGACAGAGAGACATCCGTTACCGGTTAGGGTAAAAATATCCAGGATGACTCGTTGAGGAAAATGAGGCATATCCATTACCGAGTATTGCGTAAGAATGACCTACTGGCAAAAGAAATCAAATAGGATTTACAACTTCCTCCTACTGGGAAGAAGACCGAAGAGAGTATCTATCACTGATTAAAATGAACATATCAAGGATAAAGTCAAAGGAAGAATATTTGTCATCAATTAAGATGAACATATCAAGGATAAACTACCAGGGGAATGAGAAAGAATATCCGCTACCGGTTAGGGTAAACACATAAAGGATAGACTGTCGGGGACAAATAGGGATTGCAACTACCAGATTCTGGGTAGAATACCAAAGGGAGAGAATATCCGTCATCGGTTAAGATGATCATATCAAGGATAGACTCAGAGGGGAGAATAGGATTTATATCTACCATTTACTAGGTAGGAGACTGCAAAGAAGAGGAAATATGTCACCTGTTAGAGTGAACATATCAAGGATATACTCTCTCGGAAAAATAGGGATTATGACTACCTTTTAACTCGGTACAAAACCAGACAGGAAGAATATCCGTCATTGGTTAGGATGAACATATCAAGGATAGACTTGTTGGGGAAACGTGAAAACGAATCCGCTGGAAAAAAACAAAGAAGTAAATTACCTTTTACCACTTACTGGGCACAGGTAAAGTTCTCAACAACAAGAAGAATATTACCAGTTATTGGGTAATAAACTCTCAAGGACCAAAAGATCCATCTAGATAAGAACTAGAAAGAAACAGTCAAACAAGACTCAACCCAAGGGGGATATAACCCAAGGGGAGTGGTTCCATTCTGGTAAAGAACTGGGGAGGACACTAAAATGATAATCATCCACGAGGAAATAATTCAGTGCAGAATGAGAAAGGATAAACTCTTTCTGATTAAGGGGATGACACTCTACAATTGAAGGAGGATAGACACACCAATTATGCATGGGGAAATAATATCAAAAAAGCAGTGGATCAGAAGAAAAAAATCAATGCGATAAAATGCATAATGAAATATATGATGTTGTGTTTTATGCATGAATATGCATGTATATAATTAAGATTATGCTGACAAACTAGCACAAAGGATTCAAATGACGAAGATTTGAATCATCACTGCCAAACACTCAGCTAATCTCAACAAGATGGAAACAACCACTGGAGAAGCTACTTGGGAAGAAAATATATCATCTAGCTCAGAATAAATCAATTTTGGTTGGGGAAAGACATGGAAAACATGCATCCAACCAAACATGGCAGACTCCCGTGAGGCACCACTGAAAAAATATTAACCAATCATGTTGAGGATAAAGAGGGATCTGCTAAGGATCCTAACAATACTGCTCAGAACCAAACACTGTTGGGAATTAGAGAAGAGCTTCTACTAGAAAAAGGGGAGTCTGTTAGGGTCTCCAGTCAAAAAACTCTGAGTGAGGAGAATCAGACGCTCTACTGGGGATATCGTGATCTTCCAGATCAAGTCAAAGACCACCAAACTTCTTGAATAATCCTCATATTCTTCATGGAGATTGTGAAATAAACCAATTCTAAGGTATTAAATACAAATAAATGGAGCTGCCAACTTACACAGGGGAGGAACTATCATGGCTATGCAACACAAATAAATGCATTGGGAATCTAGAGACCAAATAAAGGTTCCAAGACATCCAGGCTTCATTCGTTAAGTCATAAACTAGGGAATGCAAAAAAATGAACGCCTCAGTTGGGGAAAGATGAATTGCAAAGGAACAAATGATCAGCTCAACTAGGGATGATAGATTGCTTGGGGAGCAACTTATCAACCATGCTAGGGATGAACGACGAGCTGCTGGGGAGGACAAAGTTACCAAACCAATTGCTCGGGGAAGACCAATAATGCCTCACACATCAAGACTTACCATCCCTGATATTGATGTTGATGTTCCTTTTTGAAATCGATTATTCTCAAAGTAGATGCCTTATTATTTTAAGAAAAATGATTAATCATTGATTTATTTATTTCTAAATTATCATCATAAAAATTCAATTTTAAAATAGAAACAAATAAAAATACGAAATAATTGGATAAAAGCTTAACTTTATTTAATAGAATGGTAGTCTGTAAATGGCGGGACTCCATGGACCCTTACAAAGTTCGAAAATGGTAATTTACATGGAAAAGGGATACAATGAATACAATGCTCACTACTCTCCCTACCAACATTGAAATCCACTGTGTTCTTGTCTTTGGTTGCGAATGATGAATCGGAACCAAATGATTGCTCAAAACTGCTTCAAAGGTCAGGACCAGTCGGATGTAGTTACTTTCCATAATCCCTAATTTTTGCGTAGATTGCCCCAAGGTGGGGTACTCAAACTACCGGGATGAATTTTTTGTTTTATGTCTCTAACTTTTTCCTGGATTGCCCTTTCGAGTTTTTAATTCACCGAGACGCTCATTTTTGCCTAAGCATCCCTTTCAGGGTTTCAATTAGCGAGTTATTCTTTTCCTTTTTTAGGCAAAGTATTTCTTGACTATATCGGTGTTCACAAGACATATGAACTCCTCACCATCCATAGTTGTAAGAATCAATGCACCGCCTGAAAAGGCTCTCTTAACAAGATATGGGCCTTCATAATTAGGAGTCCATTTACCCCTAGCATTAGGTTTGAAAGATAGAATCATCTTGAGCATGAGGTCACCTTCTATGATTACACGAGCCTTGACCTTATTTTCAAATGCTTTCTTTATTTTATGTTGATATAACTGACCATGACACATGGAAGTCAATCTCTTCTGTTCAATCAAATTCAGCTGGTCATATCTGGTCTAACACCATTCAACCTCTATCAACTTGGCTTCCATCAAAACATGCAATGATGGGATCTCGACCTCCATGGGGAGCATAACTTCCATTCCTTAAACAAGAGAGAAAGGCGTTTCCCCCGTTGAAGTGCGAATAGATGTACGATACCCATGTAAAGCAAATGGGAACATTTCATGCCAATCTTTGAACGTCACAACTATCTTATGGATAATCTTCTTGATGTTCTTATTTGCAGCTTCAACATCCCCATTCATCTTGGGTCTGTAGGGAGAAGATTTATGATGTCAAATTTTGAAACCTTTACAAAGAGATTCCACCATATTATTATTCAAGTTCGACCCATTATCAGTAATGGTCTTGCTTGGCACACGATAACGACATATGAATTGATTCTTGATAAACCTTACAATAACTTGCTTGGTGACATTTGCATACGATGTCGCTTCAACCCACTTTGTGAAGTAATCAATTTCCACTAAAATGAAATGATGTCCGTTCGAAGCTTTTGGCTCAATCATGCCAATCATATCAATTCCCCACATGGAGAAGGGCCATGGAGAGGAAATAACATTCAACAGTGTCGGAGGAACATGAATCTTATCCGCATAAGTTTGACACTTGTGGCATTTCTTCACAAACTTGCAACAATCAGATTCCATTGTCAGCCGATAGTAACCTTCTCTCAATATCTTCTTTGCCATAGCATGTCCATTGAAATAAGTACTAAAGGGACCTTCATGGACTTCAGTCATCAATAGGCCTGCTTCGTGTCTAGCCACCCACCTGAGCAGAACCATATCGAAGTTTCTCTTATAAAGCACATCTCCATTCAGGTAGAAGTTGCCAACTAATCTTCTCAAAGTCTTATTATCTTTCAAAGATACACCAGACAGGTAAATTTGACTTTGGAGGAAACATTTGATATCATAATACCATGGCTTTTCATCTTTGACGTCTTCAACAGCAAAGACATGAGCTAGCCTATCAAGACACATCACGGTCAAATTAGGAACTTCATTCCAAAAATTCACTACAATCATAGAAGCCAACTTTGCAAGAGCATCTGCCATCCGGTTTTCATCTCGAGGGATATGATGAAACTCAACCTTTGTAAAAAAAAGTCAATATCCTTCTTTCATAGTCTATGTATGGTATGAAATCAGGTCAATTCGTTTCTTATTCACCTTTGATCTGATTCACAACTAAGGAAGAAACTCTGTAGACGTCAAGATATTTTATTCTGAAATCAATGGCCTCTTCAAGCCCCATAATGCAAGCTTCATACACATCCATATTGTTTGTACACTTGAAGGTCAACCTAGATGTAAACGGAAATGAGTTCCTTGAGGAGTAATAATTGTTAATACCTTAGGATTGGCATTAATTTTGTAAAACAAATAATGTAATCATTTCTGTTGTTTTAATATGTTGGGTTGAAGAAGTTCAACATCTGGACCAACATGTCATGTACGATGTCACGACATCATGCCTGTGACATCGTACATGTGTAGAAAACTGAATTAATTAATTCAGTATATATTCTGAGATTAGTGAGGATATTTGGTGAATATCCCAACTCCCATGTGGAGGTCTTAAAGACTCAATCAAAAGATATATAGGCTCAAAATAAGGAGATATATATGGAGAGATTTTAGGATTGAAGACCTTGTTTGTAGCAGAAATTTTCTGCTGTATTTGTAACAGCAAAGAACAAGTTGCTGCGATTTTCTGAAGGCCCAAATCCAGTTGGGTGATTAGGTTATAAATAGCACTTTGTAACCTAGTATTTGTAAGCCTCTTAGAATGAATTTTTAGGGGTGTGTGTGAGGTAAACCTCCCAATCTGTGGGAAGGTTACCATGTGTTTCTCAGTGGTCAAAGCTGAGAGTATTTGTAACTCAAAGCCTGTAGGCAAGAGTGATTCTGTTCTTGAATGAAGCTGTGAAGCAAGTTCAAGGTGTGTTAACATTACATTGTATTTGTAGTGATAGGAATGGAAACTGGAGGTTTCTATCTAGGAGTTCCTAGGTGAAGGAGAATCGCGGTCCAAAACGCAGCGGAAATTAAAATTTCTCCTTTAGAGATCCTTACGAATGGTCATGATCAGTGATAGAATATTTACCTCTTGTGATGATCGAAACCTTTGGTGCAGATCTCTTGTGACGATCAAAACCTTTGATGCAGATCCACGAAGCAATCACGAATGTTGAAGGATGACAACGTCTCTACTCAGTCCACACGAACGGGTTCCTTCAATCTCAGTGCTAGCTGGTACGAATGAAGACTTTGAGTGAGAGAGAGAGTGAGAGAAAACAAAAATAATGCAACCGCAATTAATGCTTCTGCACAAGGGTTCTATTTATAGAACCACTTGTGTGGGCTTCAAGCTAAAAAGCCCACTTAAGTGTATTTTGGCCCATATCTTATAATATGCCCAAAATCACTTAAGCCCATGGTACCTTACCATATTTCGTATTCTACTCAAGTACACCGTACCTTACGATGTTCTATAATTCACTTAAGGGTACCGTACCTTACGATATTCCTTAGTTACTCTATCTCTCATCAATCCGTCCTTTGTGTGTGACCCTGTAGGTTTTCGTGACATTGGCAGTTATATTAAATCACACATTTAACATAATAAACAGTGAGCGGTATCTAGCAACACATCACTGCTACCCAAGACACGAAAATGTCAAGTGATCTGACAATTCCTTCTGTGATAATAATTATGTGTATAATTACCCCTTTGCCCTTATGTCTATATTGAACACAGGGTATAGACCGTGTCACCCTTGTCCAGTTCAATATTGGGCCCATAGACATTTATCCTGTTACGCAGGATGGGCAAATTCCATCTAGGACACTCATGTCCCTCAGCATGCTTTGTGGAGTACCTATCAACTGTCTTGATGGTTATCCAGTTACGGACAACGTTGGATCAGCAATAAAACACTCGACTCTACATCTAGGATCCATAGTGGTTTCAGGTCGAAGAGTGGTATACACTATTATCACCATGAGAATGACTTATGACACTTTGCATAACTTTCTATATAGTATTCTCATAGCGGGTCAATCCGGTATAAATATTACTCCTAATATTCATACCTATGTTTAAGACTTGATAACTCTTTATCCATGATCCATGAGATGTGATCATCAGTCTACAAACATAATAGTCTTAATGCTTTAATGTTATCCCACTTCACACTAAAGCTCGACTACGGATACTTTAGGAATAGTGTCCTTATGTTTAATGTGTTCTCATGATTAAGTCACACTTAATACATTAAACGGACTATCTATTCCAGGGACTTTATTAATCAACCATAATAAAGAGAATGCCTTTTAATATTCGATACAAGTACCAAAATGTATTGGCCTCTAGGGCTTACACCAACAATCTCCCACTAGCACTAGAGCCAATCAGGCATACCCCGTATGCCCATTGATCTAGTATGGCCATCATGCTTCTGTTGCGCAAGAGGCTTTGTCAGTGGGTCAACTATATTGTCAAGTGTAGGTACTTTACATATTTTCACATCTCCTCTATCTATTATCTCTCGAATGAGATGATAACGCCTAAGTATGTGTTTGGATCGTTGGTGAGATCTAGGCTCCTTGGCTTGTGCGATAGCACCATTGTTATCATAAGAGAGACCAATGGGATCCACAATGCTAGGGACTATGCCAAGTTCACTAATGAACTTTTTGATCCAAACAATTCCCTTTTCTGCATTTGAGGCAGCAATATACTCGGCCTCGGTTGTAGAATCAGCAACTGTATCTTGCTTTGAACTTTTCAAGCTCACAGCGCCACCATTTCAACAAAACACATAACCATTGGAATCATTCATATTAAAGCGTCTCAGCACTCTGTCTATGTACTCTGACTTAGGCCAAGCATTTTATGATCTATCTCTATAGATTCTGATTCCTAATATATAGGCTGCTTCACCTAGGTCCTTCATAGATAAGCATTTCCCCACCCAAGACTTTGCTTGTTGCAGGGTAGGGATATCGTTTCCAATAAGTAATATGTCATATACATATAATACTAGGAATACGATCATGCTCCCACTAACCTTCTTGTAGACACAAGGCTCATCTTCGTTCTTGATGAATCCATATTGTTTTACTGTTTCATCAAAACGAAGATTCCATGAGTAATACATCACCTTGATCAAATATCCATATATCTCAGGTAGGTGACGTATCCTGCCTGACCTACGCTGGTCTTGTTCTACTTGAGCAGGTTGCTCTCACATAACTACTTGTGTTTCCTGCTCCAATTCCTCCATAGGTGTGTCGATGCTTTGTGATTCTTGAATTTCTTCAAACTCTACTTTCCTCCCACTGGTTCCTTTGGAAATAAAATCCTTTTCTAGGAAAACTCCAGTTCGAGCGACAAACACTTTGCCCTCAGAAGGATTGTAGAAGTAATACCCTCTTGTTTCTTTAGGATACCCCATAAATAAGCATTTGTCAGATTTGGGCTCAAGCTTAGTTGAAATTTGTCGTTTCACATAAACCTCGCAACCCCAAATCTTTATGTAAGACATATGTGGTCTCTTACCACTCCATATCTCATATGGTGTCTTATTAACCTTTTGGATGGAACGTGGTTAAGTGTGTAAGCTGTTGTCAATAGTGCATGTCTGCAAATGGAGTTTGGAAGATCAACGTGACTCATCATGGATTTAACTCATTAGGTTTCATCCTTTTAGTATTAATGTTATAAGTTGGCATTATGAGATCAAGGACATATAGTCCATTGCTCACTTGTGCAGTAGCATAGAATATATCATTCAAATAAATTGAGCAACAATTGTTCTTTATTATAAATGAAAAACCAAACTTATCCAAACAAGAAATGGAAATAATATTCCTGCTAATTGCAGATACATAATAACAGTTCTCTAACTGAATTATAAAACCACTAGGTAAAGTTAATAAGATCCTACGGCTAAAGTAGCAACCTTTGCTCCATTGCCAACTCGTAGGTCAACTTCACCTTTTGCCAAATCTCTACTCCCTTTCAGCCCCTGCACATTTGTACAAGTGTGAGAACCGCATCCAGTATCTAATACCCATGATGCAGAAGTAGATGAATTAATAACAAAAATACCTCAAGTTGAAGTCTCTACTCCATTCTTCTTATCTTCCAGGTACTTTGGGCAGTTTCTCTTCCAGTGTCCGGTCTTACCGCAATGGAAGCAGGTGCCTTCTTTTGCTATGCCTCCATTAGGTTTCAAAGCATCAACGGTGGGTTTGGGTTTGGCAACTTCCTTGCCCTTCCCTTTATCACCATGCTTAGTGGGCCTTTTGTTCTGTCTCTTTCCATTTCCGATCATCAGAATGGACTTCCCTTTTGACTTCAGATTCTGCTCGGCAGTTCTTAACATGGCGAGCAGTTCAGGAAGAGATTTGTCCATATCAATCATATTGAAATTTAGGACAAATTGACTGAAACTATCTGGCAACGATTGCAAGATCAAATCAATCGTAAGTTCCTTTTCGAGGGGAAAACCCAATCTTCTCAAGGTTTTCCATATACCCAATCACCTTGAGTACATGGGGACTTACAGGGGCTCCCTCAGCTAACTTGCTTTGAAAAAGGGCTCTTGAAACTTCAAACCTCTCATGCCTAGCTTGCTCTTGATAGAGCATCTTCAGGTGTTCGATCATATCGAACGCTGACATGTTCTCATGTTGCTTTTGCAATTCTGAGTTCATGGTAGCCAGCATGAGACAAGCAGTTTCATTGGCATCATCGACATGCTTCTTATAAGCATCTCTTTCTGCCTTAGGTGCAGAACTAGGAGGTTCCTCTTCAGGAACAGGTGTCTCCAAGACATACAGCTTTTTATCATGTTTGAGGACAATCCTCAGGTTTCGGTGCCAATCCAGAAAATTTATCCCAGACAATTTTTCCTTGTCAAGGATTGATCGCAAGATGTTGTTAGAGGTGTTTGCTGTCATGGTTATCTACATAAGGATTAAGAAATTATAAGTATCATTGACATATTTAATTAGGCCTTTAATCAAATATGCTCCCACTATTTTACTCAAAACAAATGACCCTCATCATTTGATTCGGAAAATCCCGTTGGAAGATTTTCTAGTGGGTCGAGATCCATATTTCACTTCGTTCTAAGTCCGCGTAGGCGGATTACACAAAACTAGGTTATTTAGGTAGGAACTCCTTCCAGTTGTATCTCATACAACTCTCGAAAATTTCAGTTGGGTGAATAACTCCGTATTCCAATCCATCATATGGATTATTCCCAACTCTTGCTTCTAAACATATATAATAAAATTATAATTAAGTTTGACTCATCATTTTAGCAGTTGGATATTACAATTATCCCATCGCACCTCAACTAATACAAAACATGCACCTCGCGTAGGCGAAACCTACATTATTCGATACCAGTCTTGATGAGTGCTAAAACTTGGAAAGCAAACATATATAATATTATTATAATTTGTTTAGTTAAGTTTTACCCATTGTCTTAGCAGTTGGATATTATAATTATCCCATCGCACCTTACTAATATATAGATCATGCACCTCGCGTAGGCGAAACCTACATTATCCGATACTAGTCTTGATGAGTGCTAAGACTTGGAAAGCATAAACTTAATATTTTAGTTTGAGGGAATTGCAATTGTTCTGATCTCACCGGCTTGTTTATCATATAAATCGTCTCTCACATGCATCAACATACACTCACATGCATCAACATACATACAAACAAAATGAAACAGTTATGGCCCCTAGCGCAATTGTTCTCCCAAGCCAATGAGAGAACCTAAGCTAACCTACAACGATCTAAGCTTCTCCAAGCAAGATCTTCAAGGTTGTCCTCCTTTGATATTGAAATCTTCTCTTTCTTCATAACATTGTCTTCTTCTCTTTATTCATAACATTACATTCCAGAAGAAACTCGTTTTACATACGAGGGTTTGAGATGAGAAAAGAAGTTACATTCAGAGATTAAAAGGAGAGGCACGACACGCAGGTCGTATTTAAAACCCAAAACAAAATAAAGGACAACTAAGGCCATAACTGATCATCACAAGGCAATAATAACAAACACATTATTATTATTAATTTTAATTCCTTTAATTAATTAAAACAAATTAAATTTCGGCGACCGATCACACTACGCAGAGTTAGCCGGGGGTTCCGCTGCCCGGTCAGCGGACGGTGGTTCCGCTGACCGATCAGCGGACGGGGTCAAGGGGCAGCGCCCTTGTGTAACAATTCATTTGAAATGGACATTGTTTTGCATGAACACAACCCTTGCGTAGTCACAAAACAGAAACCCTAAAATTTTGACTCTGGGAGTGTGACGACCGTCACAGGCGTGTGACGACCGTCACAGGCAATGTGAGTGTCACGACCGTCATGGGCGTGTTACGACCGTCACGCATCCAGTTTGTTACGCCTGTTACGCTCGTCACACGAGCTTCACGCGGCCAAACTAATAGGACTTTGAAACAGTCTACGGACCTCTTCCAAAAAGCCCTAAATTCACAACTCCTTGACGGCACAACCCTTGCGCCGTCACCAACCCTAATGCGCCAATTTCAGACCGTCAAACACACCTCGATTGTTGATTCAGTATGATTGATCAACAGGTCATTGCTTCACCATACTAATGTCGGATTCCGAAGCAAATGACCATTGATCGCTCAAAGGAAAACAATCATTTAGTGTTCGAATGAACGAAACAAAAACAATATATCACATATACCGTATTTTGCATTAGGATTACTTATATCATATATAAGTTGATCGGTCTCAATTGCGTAACCTATGGACGACCGATGTATCGCTGCTTCACCATACTAATGTCGGATTCCGAAGCATAGTCAACATCAATCATCCAACTCGTACACTCTTGATGCCAAATTTAATTACTCGTTTAATTAATTGATTCATTCTGTCTTTTAATCATATTAATACAGAAAATAAACAGCTATCCGAGTCATGGTTTCGTAAGTGGCTCTGATACCACTGAAGGAGAATCGCGGTCCAAAACGCAGCGGAAATTAAAATTTCTCCTTTAGAGATCCTTACGAATGGTCATGATCAGTGATAGAATATTTACCTCTTGTGATGATCGAAACCTTTGGTGCAGATCTCTTGTGACGATCAAAACCTTTGATGCAGATCCACGAAGCGATCACGAACGTTGAACGATGACAACGTCTCTACTCAGTCCACACGAACGGGTTCCTTCAATCTCAGTGCTAGCTGTAACGAATGAAGGCTTTGAGTGAGAGAGAGAGTGAGAGAAAACGAAAATAATGCAACCGCAATTAATGCTTCTGCACAAGGGTTCTATTTATAGAACCACTTGTGTGGGCTTCAAGCTAAAAATCCCACTTAAGTGTATTTTGGCCCATATCTTATAATATGCCCAAAATCACTTAAGCCCATGGTACCTTACCATATTTCGTATTCTACTTAAGTACACCGTACCTTACGATGTTCTATAATTCACTTAAGGGTACCGTACCTTACAATATTCCTTAGTTACTCTATCTCTCATCAATCCGTCCTTTGTGTGTGACCCTGTAGGTTTTCGTGACGTTGGCAATTATATTAAATCACACATTTAACATAATAAACAATGAGCGGTATCTAGCAACACATCACTGCTACCCAAGACACGAAAATGTCAAGTGATCTGACAATTCCTTCTGTGATAATAATTATGTGTATAATTACCCCTTTGCCCTTATGTCTATATTGAACACAAGGTATAGACCGTGTCACCCTTGTCCAGTTCAATATTGGGCCCATAGACATTTATCCTGTTACGCAGGATGGGCAAATTCCATCTAGGACACTCATGTCCCTCAGCATGCTTTGTGGAGTACCTATCAACTGCCTTTATGGTTATTCAGTTACAGACAACGTTGGATCAGCAATAAAACACTCGATTCTACATCTAGGATCCATAGTGGTTTTAGGTCGAAAAGTGGTATACACTATTATCACCATGAGAATGACTTATGACACTTTGCATAACTTTCTATATAGTATTCTCATAGCGGGTCAATCCGGTATAAATATTACTCCTAATATTCATACCTATGTTTAAGACTTGATAACTCTTTATCCATGATCCATGAGATGTGATCATCAGTCTACAAACATAATAGTCTTAATGCTTTAATGTTATCCCACTTCACACTAAAGCTCGACTACATATACTTTAGGAATAGTGTCCTTATGTTTAATGTGTTCTCATGATTAAGTCACACTTAATACATTAAATGGACTATCTATTCCAGGGACTTTATTAATCTACCATAATAAAGAGAATGCCTTTTATTATTCGATACAAGTACCAAAATGTATTGGCCTCTAGGGCTTACACCAACACTAGGTATAGATTGCATTGGGTAGGGATTAAGTGAAGAGTTGTAAACGGGGGAGTTTAACTCTGAATTAATACTGCTAATAGTGGATCTTCTTCCTGGCTTGGTAGCCCCCAGATGTAGGTCATGTTGGACTGAACTGGGTTAACAATTTCCTGTGTTTGTTTTCCTTCTGCATGTGTTTTTATTACTGTCATAACTCAGCTGGTATTCCAGTCAGCTTATCAAGATGATAACAGATCTAATATATAGCCTTCTGTTTGAATGTCAATCAGAATGTTGTAACATTCATCAGTGACAGCGTATACTGAACAATAAGTAGGTTAGGTTCAGTTCAGTATTTATTTAAGTCTGTTCTCTTCAAGGATAACAGACCTGGCCGAAGGATCATTGTGAAACTGTTAAACTGGATGTTTTGACAGTTGATATTGAAGGCTGATACTAAAGTAGAGACTAGTTGGTCTTGTACAGTACTGCAAACTTAGCACAGCCTGTTTCCAGGAACATAACAGAATCAACATATGTTCTGACTGTCGAACTGAATGTTGTGACATTCATTCCCAACAGCATGTGCTAAAGTGTAGGATGATTGGTTTTTCTGTTTCTGTATTTTTCCCAGGCTATTCTTCAGGGATTCAATAGCTGAACTAAAATCCAGGAAACCAACTACTAACCTACAATTATTGAACCTAGCAAATAGCCTAGCTGTTAGCAATCTAATAAGTGGAAATTAGATTAACGTGTTCAACCTTTAATTCAGGAAATACAAGTAAAAGAAAAACACACTGGAACAATGTAACAGATGATGTCCAAAATCAACAGTAAGACATCATGCTGATAACTGTGTAAGAAAACAACAGAAGTGAGTGCTAGGATTGATCTCTGTTGAGTCTTTCTTCCTGATGCACAGAACCAGGTGTTCATCCATTCTAGGGTGACATAGAATGAGATGTCGTGACATCTGTGAACGTGTGCATATTAGTACAGTGGTTAATAACTGTCTTGCTGTATTAGTTACAATGTTAGATCAGATGTCATGACTTGGAGTAGAACATCTGAATTCTGACTACACCAGAATTTCAATAATCACTTCCCTAATGCCATTACCGTATGAATTAACAACTCCATCAAATACCATGCGCCAATGGGAACCAGGTTATATCCCTTCTTCAAGCAATGGTTCATCACAATCTTTCATTTTCCAGTAGAAAATCTCTTCGTCAGGAAAATCATACTGCACTGACTGGTAATCTTCAATAGGTTGGTGAGCCAAATGGTCATCCAATACACTACCTTTAATAGCTCTCTGAGATCGGTACTCAATATCATGCTTAGATGACAACATCTACCAACGGGCGGTCCTCCCAATTAAGTAGGCTTCTCAAAAACATACTTGATTTGATCCATTTTGGATATCATCCAAGTGTAGCACCTCAAATTTGCACCCCCACTCATGCATTCATTTCATTTTTTAAGGTCATTAACATTGCATAGTACATTGCATCTTATCAGTCAAGACTGGCATCAAGAGGATTCATCTGTGCAAAGAGACCAAGGTTTTTCTTGAGACAAGGGACCTATGGTTATTCTAGAGAGCTTATATGAATCAAGGTTCATTTTGAAGGAACTTTGCCAAGTGTTAGAGGCTCAAAAGTCCACAGTGCAGTTTCAGGTCATCTGGGGCCCATAAAAGTCAACTAAAAGTCAACTGAGGGCTAGGAGGTGGAGAAATGGTCTGAGACACTTCATTCATGTCCCAAAGAAGTTTATTCATCATTTCAAACTCATACCTTGGAGGTTTTGAAGCCAGATCAAAAGTTTCTCAAAATGGAAAGTGACTTGTAATTTCAAGTTTCCAAAAATGGCAAGTTTTTGGACCACTTTCAACTTGACTTTCCAACATCAAAGAAGCTTCAAATGAAATTTTGTCCAACATGAAAGTTGAAGATATTTCTCTCCCATTTTCAAAAAGTCCAATATCATGAGCATCTGATGAATGGTTGAGAAGATATGATCAAATCATTGCCAAGTGTGTATGGAATTTCAACAAGCCATAACTTTTGATCTAAAACTCCAAATTGAGTGCCTCTTTTTGGATAATGTTTGTCATGACTCATATTTTCCAAATCCATCAAGGCATTGCATGAAATTTCATCACATGACCATTTCGCTCATTCATGCTCATTTTGGAGGGAAAATCATGAATTTGAATTTGGTGCATCATATGAGTTTTTTAACCATTCTATCATGTTCATAAGATGATTTTAAGGGTAATTGCATGGTCATGTGGTACTGTTCACGTTCATGTTGCATGCATGGGGTGAAAAATCAATTTGGCATTACACCTTATTTCTCACTAAAATTTCATTAGCCATGCCTAAGTGTAATTAGCAAATGGATTAACATAACATATGAAGCCCTAATCCTAACATAATTTCTCACAATTCATCATTCTAGATCTAGATTCAAACTTTCCCTCCAAAAATTTTCTCCACCATAATTCAAAAATTCTTCAAGTAACACATGATTTTTATTGCATATTCTGGTTTCTTGATCATCATTTGGTAGAATTCAAGCGCTTGATTGAAGCATTTGGTGAAGAATCAAGGTGTGCAACCTCAAGAACATTAAGATGGAAGTGGCAAATTAATCAAGATCTAGTTCGTTTCAAGCTTCAATTTCTACTTCAGACTTCATATCAAGGTTGATAGAGTGAATCTGGACATTGTAGAAGCTTGGATCCACTGCTGCCATTGATTGATCTTCAAGAGGTGTGATTTTCGAGCTTCTTAATTCTTGTTGTTATGCACATGTTTAGATAGCTCTCTCCATGCTGATCACAGTGATACTTTCAGAATTAAAAATGGTGCAATATTCATTGAAATATGTTGGTTTAAAGTTTGAATGATCATTTTGTTTTCTCTTCAATTTGCTTTGTTTATGATGAATTAATGTGAATTGATGATAGATTTGAATTGTACATGAGCTAAGCTTTCCATTGATATAAATTTCGCGCGATTCTGCAAAAAAAATTGAGTGTGGCTACTGTTCAGCCACCGTCTCAACGAAGGAGACTGTGGTTTCCACCGCTAGCGCCACCACCTGCAAAAGCAGGCTAGGGCTTACGTGTGCCTCCACGCGAGCATCCTGTTGGCAGGATGATAGGCCACGCTTCCATTGACCAAGTCCACATGTACGTGGACTGATGAGGTGGACGCCAACACATTAAGTGGAGTGATGCGTTTTGATGCATGCCTCCATTCGATCCTCAGCTCTGGCATTTTGGAATTTATTTACTTCAGCGCTTCCATTTTTCTGCATACACGGTTCGAATCCCACCGGCTCCACTTTTTTCAAATTAATCAACATTTATTATTTCCCTCCAAATTAACATGTGCTTTGTTCATTTTATTTCAAATATTTTCCTCCAACTTCAGAAATTCATAAAAAATTGAAAATGAATCCAAATAATTCTAGATTTTTTTCTAAATGATCCTTGAAGTGTCTACTATTTTTTGCTTGTGATTTCCTGATTTTACTATTTTGGATTTTGAATTGTGATTGATTCTTTGGACATGTATGCAAATGTGATATTGCTTCCTTCATGCTATTATGAAATGCTCAATAATGATCCAATTGCCATGAAATTTTATGTGCTGATTCCCAACATGTTGCATGATTTTTGAGGCTTGGTTGTGCATTTTTCTCATTTTTCATCTCTGTTTTAGACACATGATTGTATGGTGTGACAATGTGTGTCACACAATTTGATGTCCTACTTGTGCATTTTGATTTCTAGGTCAATTAAACTCTGTTGATTCTAATTTTTGGCATGATGATTTTGTTGGACATGTTGTATGCTCATAAAACGTTTCATGATTGTTTGAGTCGTTTCTGTTTTAATATGGAATTTTCATTCTTGATGATCACTTGTGTGCTTTGAAATTTCCTTTGCCATAGCTTGCTCGTGTGGTGACTTTGCTTAATGCTTTTGACTTGGTCCTTTTTAGGACATGTTCTTGATTGAATAAATATGCTTCATGTTGAATATTGGTTGCTGTTTTGACTTTTTACTTTGCCTTTGACCCTAGCCTTGGTGCTAGTGGTTTGAACTCACAATTTGAGCTTTGTATTTCAGGATCAAGCATTCATCTACATGGTTGATGTTGCCTCATCATTTGAGCTTTGCTATTTACCTTGTTTACTAACCATTGGTTATTTTGTAGGTCCTTTGGTAGTGAATCAGTTGAGTGTTTGCCTTCTATGGCTTACTTGTTGTGCATATTAGGATTGTCTGACTGTTGACTGTCTGTTTGGTTTGTCTGAATGTCAATATTGACTTGTTTGATTTTCTTATAGGTACTTTAGTAGCTTTAACTCATTGCTTGAGTTGCTTTGCTTTGCTTGTGGTTGGCATACCACTTAGGTAATCCCTCTAACTCCATGTAGTCTGGAAGCCCTGTCGTTTATGTTTGGCAGGCATTTGGCTGAAGTCCTCCTTAAGAGGCAATGGCTGTGTTTGTTTACTTTTGTGCCATGCACTTTAAGTCCTCCTAAGTGAAGAGGAAATTGGCAGATAAAAGGGATGTGCAATCCATCCCCTGCTATTCAGTTGAGTCTTTCATCTTGCTCGCACTATGTGCTGATGCATTTTGAGTAAACACCCAAGATCCTTTGTATATAGAGTCAGTCAAGTGGGGTAGAGCCTCACATTCTGGACTCCCACGTTTTCATTGATTGAAGCTCACCCAGGCCCGGGTTAAGAGCTATGAGGACCAATCCTCATTACCTTTCATCTACTCACCCTGAGGGTCAATGTCAGTGGTTAAGAGCCTTGGATACCCTTCCAGTGTCGGCTTGTTTGTCAAGGTTGATATGACCCCTTGACTAAAGCCTCACCCTTGATGTTTGAGCCCCTTGTTGGTGTGTTTACTTCATGTTAAATGTGTTTGTGTGGTGTGATTGTATCCCCTAGGTTTGCTAGACTTCGCATAGTCTCGTTTGCATGTCAATTAAGGTAGCACGGTTCCTTCGTCTAGGACTTCCTTTCTTGCGTGAGCTTTCCTAAAACACAAACTAACTTTATCCCCTCTTAAGGACACGTTAACTCCTTTTACTACAGGTGAGTAAGTCTCCAAAGTTCGAGCATCCGGTAGATTGCGTAGTAACGCCATCCATCTAAAAAACATAAAAAAAACAGAAATAGTTTAGCCGAACTACGACAACTCTGATTCTCATGTTCAGATGAGATACGTAGGCACGAGATGCGATGTCTTGTCGAGTTTGACTAACAACTAATTTTGATCCTTTTCTCTCGCCCCCGTTGCGATTGAGACCTTCCCTTTCTCTTGCCCTAGTTGCAATCGAGACCCTCCTTCTTCTTGTGTGTTTGCTTGGAGTCTGACGTAAGTCCAGCGATTGGCAGTCGGTTTCCTGCGTTTGTTTGTTTGTTTGGAGTCTGATCTAAGTCCAGCGATTGGCATTCGGTTTCCCGTTGGTTGGTATCGTGTGGAGTTGGATGTAAGTCCATTGATTGGCATTCCGTTTCCTATTGAATGTTTCGTTAGACGTCTCAACGTCTCATTTCAGTGTCTTTGCTTTGGCTAGCGTTAGCCGAGCTACGAGTGCTCTGATTCTTTCTCTGGTTAGAGAAGATACGTATGCATAGGATGCGACATTCTAGCGAGCACGTTTCCCATATCCCCGAACTACGTCGACTCTGATGTTTGTGTCTGACAAACTACGTAGGCCCAGGATGCGACATCTTGCCGAGTCCGCTTTCTCCGTCTTCTTTCGTATTTCATTCCAGTCTTGTGTAGTTTTTGAGCAGTTATTTAGTAACCTTTCTTCTATTCTCTTGAGCGTGGATCCCGTCGAGTACGACGGATGCGTAGGGGTGCTAATACCTTCCCTTCGCTAAACCGACTCCCGATTCCTGCAATCTCTGGTTGTAAGACCATTTCCTTTCCAGGTTTATTTCGAGCATTTCCTTTCCCTCCTTTGGGATAAATAACGCACGGTGGCGGCTCTGTGTCTTTTCCCGCCGGTTTTTCGCGTAATGCGACAGCTGGCGACTCTGCTGGGGACTAAGAGAAGTTGACCTCTTGCTGGTCCATCTTCCCTAAGCGAGTCAATCCTAGCGCTCTCTAGGATAGTTTTGGTTGCTTTTACTGCTTTATTTATTGCATTTATGATTATTATATTGTGATTGTATATATTTTCATATGTGTTTGCATGCATCATATTATCATTGTGCTGGACTCTGTACAGGTTGGTTCCTCTGATTTGGGGTGGGTGTTCTGAGAGGGGCTAAAACCCAGGCCCGAGTATACACCTAGGATTAGCGTGGTCTCATGTTGCCTCTCATGTTAGGTCAACATGTCTTTGGCAACGTGACATACCACAAGCCGGACGAGGTTCATCTGAGAGAGCTCTTCCGTTGTGGAGTGTCCACTTTGGTTGGGTTACCTCTTTTGAGCTGTTGACTTCGGTGATCGTTCTTTCCCGGATCTTTGGTTTAGACGATCTTATGAGAGCTACGACGGCACACCCGAAAGGGCAAACCCGTTGAGTATCTTGTCCGATTGTCGAGACCATTATCCGCCTTAGGATGACCTTGTTAGAATTCATCTGTGAGGGGAGGGTTTGATTCTTGCAAGTATAGGTTCCGTCAGTGATCCTGTGATGGTGACTATGGCTCAGTTGGATTAATGGGTCTTTATTTCTAGACGCCGGAGGTTTGACCTTGGTATTTATCAGAGGGTTCCGTTTATTACGGATCCCTGGGCCGAATTTGAGGATGACTTGCTCAGATGATGACTTGCTCAGATGATGACTTGCTCTGGTGATGAATGTTGGTTCTGATGCCGAAGTTCTGATCCTGTGCCTTGTGATACTCAGCCAACCTGCCAGGGTGTCATCATTTTGCATCATAGCATGTTTATTTTCAAAAAAAGAAAAGAAAAAAGATAATACAAAAAAAAAGAACAGTTAACCCGCATATGTATATCCTTTTCAGGATCATTCATGATAAACAACATACACATCATACGCATCATACACATATCATTCTTGCATTACAGGTGTTCTGGAACAAGACTTCTCACTCTGGTTCCTGTTTTAGGCAGGATTTTTGATCATCGTCCGCACCGTTACGCGACAAGACTGAATCAATAGAGAAGTATGGATCAAGTTCAGGCTGAATTGGCAGAGATGAGAGCTAACATGGCCCAATTTATGAATATGATGCAAGGGGTCGTACAAGGGCAAAAGGAGCTGCGAGCCTTAGCCCAGAGACAGGAAGCTGTGATCCCACCAGTCAACCGGAATTCCCCAGAGGGAGTCCCCGTTAATGACAATGTTGCTGCCACCATTCCCGTCAATAACTATGTTGTGGGTGATGAATTGAGGGGTATAAAAAACAATGGACAACCTATTGTTGCTGGGACTGTTAATGCTAGAGCGACCCGTGCTCCAGTTCGTCATCCTGCTCCGTTGGATGACAGACAAGAGGATATGTTCACCGTTCTCAGTGAGGATGATGATGTGGGAATGATTGAAGAGAGGGATAGAAAAGTCGATGCCCTTGCTGAGAAAATTCGTGCCATGGAGTGTCAGAACTCTTTGGGATTTGATGTAACCAATATGGGCTTGGTTGATGGATTGAGAATCCCTTACAAATTCAAGGCGCCATCCTTTGACGAATACAATGGCACTTCTTGTCCTCGCACTCATGTGCAGGCCTATTATAGAAAGATCTCCATATATACTGACGACGAGAAGATGTGGATATACTTTTTCCAGGACAGCTTGTCTGGAGCGTCTTTGGACTGGTACATGGACCTGAAGAGGGAGTCTGTTAGAAGCTGGAGGGATTTGGGTGAAGCCTTCTTGAGGCAGTATAAGCACAATATGGATATGGCTCCGAGCAGAACCCAACTGCAGAGCTTGTGTCAGAAGTCTGGTGAAAGCCTCAAAGAGTACGCCTAGAGGTGGCGTGAGTTAGCTGCCCGAGTGCAACCTCCGATGCTGGAGAGAGAGCTGACCGATATGTTTATTGGAACATTGCAGGGGGTGTTCATGGACCGTATGGGAAGTTGCCCATTCGGTAGCTTTTCTGATGTGGTTATCTGCGGAAAGAGGACTGAGAGTCTCATCAAAGCAGGGAAGATTCAAGATTCTGGTTCTTCATCTTCAAGTTCGAAGAAGCCATTTTCTGGGGCACCCCGAAGGAGGGAGGGTGAGACTAATGATGTGCACAGTCGGAGGAATATGAATAGAGGACGGTATCGTCAGGTTGCTGCTGTGACTATCCCAGCACCCCAACATCAATCTCAGCAACAACCAAGACAACAACAATAACAACAAGAGCGCCCATTTCAGCCAAGACAGAGGATGCCAGATCGTCGTTTCGACCCGTTACCAATGACATATGCGGAATTGCTTCCCGAACTGCTCAGGTTGGGGTTTGTTGAGCTTCGCACCATGGCTCCGTTAACGAAGATACCTGCTGGGTATGATGCCAATGTCCGTTGCGACTTCCATTCCGGTGCACCTGGGCATCACATTGAAAATTGTCGGGCTTTTCACCATAAGGTCCAGGATCTGATTTATGCCAAGACAATCAACTTTGCTCCTGTTCCAAATGTTGTGAATAATCCTATGCCTCAGCATGGTGGGCCGAGGGTGAACAATGTGGAAGATGGGGAAGCTGTGGATTTGGTAGTCAGCATTGAGGATGTTCAGACGTCGCTGCTGGTGGTAAAATAGCGTTTGTTGAAAGGGGGAGTG
Source organism: Lathyrus oleraceus (assembly GCF_024323335.1). Taxonomy (NCBI): domain Eukaryota; kingdom Viridiplantae; phylum Streptophyta; class Magnoliopsida; order Fabales; family Fabaceae; genus Lathyrus; species Lathyrus oleraceus. Next base: position 152,919,978 of record NC_066584.1, on the reverse strand, counting down.
TTCCCGGACTGTGATGAAGGTTGTTTAGATTGTGCTGAGCAAGAGAATGGTTGTATGAAGTTGAGAAGAGGTATCCAGGGTTTGATGGACGATGGTTGCCTACAGTTCAGTCGGGCTGTAAAAGATCGTGGGGTGGTATCAACTGTCACCATTTACTTTAAACCGTCTGAGGGTCCTGGACGTGCTCCAAGAACCGTTAGTGCCCCTGTAACTACTGGGACTCCTGTGACTATATCTGCACCAGTAACTGTTGGTACCCCTGTCACCATTGTTGCTTCCGGTAGAAGACCTGTTGAGAATAGTAGAGCAGTTCCGTGGAAGTATGATAATGCTTTCTGCAGCAATAGAAGACCAGAAAGTCAGATCAGACCGGTGAATCAGGCTCTAGTAACCATTGGTGTACCAAATAGAACTCCTGTAACTGTTGGTCCGGTTGTGGACAATGTGGGAGGACCTGGAGGGTTTACTAGAAGTGGTCGTCTGTTTGCACCACAGACTCTGAGAGATAGTAATGCTGAGGCTATTGCGAAAGCAAAAGGTAAACAAGTTGTGGTTGAAGAAGGACCTGTGCAGAAGGAAGTGCGTGAGGGGTCTTTTGAGAAAGATGTGGAGGAGTTCATGAAGATCATTAAGAAAAGCGATTATAAGATTGTGGATCAGCTGAACCAGACTCCGTCCAAAATCTCTATTCTTTCTCTGTTGTTGTGTTCTGAGGCACACCGTAACGCCTTGCTGAAAATGTTGAATTTGGCTTACGTGCCTCAAGATATTTCGGTCAACCAGCTCGAGGGTGTTATTGCGAATGTGAGCACAAGACATGGTTTGGGGTTCACAGATCTGGACCTGACACCTGAAGGTCGCAATCACAACAAAGCCATGCATATCACTATGGAGTGCAAAGGGGAAGTATTGTCGCATGTGTTGGTTGATACTGGCTCGTTTTTGAATGTGTTGCCCAAGAAGATTTTGAGCAAGATTGATGTTGAAGGGGTTGTTCTCACTCCGAGTGATCTCATTGTCCGAGCCTTTGATGGATCCAAGCGGTCTGTTTTTGGTGAAGTCACGTTGCTAGTGAAGATTGGCCCGAAGATATTTGATATTGTCTTCTATGTGATGGATATTCAACCAGCATATAGTTGCTTATTGGGGCGTCCCTGGATACATGGGGCTGGAGCAGTTTCGTCAACTCTCCATCAGAAGCTGAAGTACGTGTGGAATGGTCAGGTTGTGACTGTTTGTGGCGAGGAGGACATTCTTGTGAGTCATTTATCTTCCTTCAAGTATGTGGAGATGGATGGCGAAATTCATGAAACTCTGTGCCAAGCTTTCGAGACCATTGCTATTGAGAAGGTGGCTTTTGTTGAGCAGAAGAAGCCAGGAGCCTCAATTGCGTCATACAAGCAAGCCTTGGAGGTTGTCAACTCAGGAAATGCAGAGGGTTGGGGCAAGATGATTGACATGCCCGCGAAAGAAGACAAATTTGGCATTGGTTATCAGCCTCTTCAGTCAGAGCAGGGTGTTCAGAAAGGGCCGTGTACCTTCACCAGCGCTGGGTTGATGAATCATGGGGACGTCTTTGCAGCCGGTAGCGAAGATGGTGACAGTGATTATGATGTGGACAACTGGGTGTGCCCGTGTGCTCCAAGGGAGATGGTGAACAATTCGGCAGCCGAAGAAATAGTCCAAGTTACTCTTCAGACAGAGTAATTTTCTTTTGTTTTTCATTTTGCACAAAGACCCTGTGTTCTACCCGAGGCGTAGTGGTTCATTGTAGGGCCACATCATGTTTAAACTTTCAATGATTGTCATTAATAAAGGAGGTTTTGCAAACAAATTTGTGCTCACTGTCTTTCTGTTTTTTTTTTCATTTTTTCAAAACAATAAAAATGGCAATGTTTTTTTTTTGTGACTTTCTTGAACTCTTTTCTAAAACAAAGCATTAAACATCGTTCATGCAGAATTGATCTTGCGGACTCCGCTAAAAACAGTTCTGTTATGGCTCAGTATGATTTTGATAATCCCATTTACCAAGCTAAAGAGAAGAGTGAGGAAGATTGTGAACTCCCTAAGGAATTGGTCAGATTATTGAAACAGGAGGAAAGGGTCAGCCAACCTCATCAGGAAGAGTTGGAGATTGTTAACCTTGGTACTGAGGACGCCAGAAAAGAGATCAAGATCGGGGCTGCTTTGAAGGAAAATGTCAAGAGAGGGCTGATTGAAATGCTGAGAGAATATGTGGAGATATTCGCATGGTCGTATCAAGATACGCCTGGGTTGGATACAAATATTGTGGTGCACAGGCTACCTCTTAGAGAAGATTGTCCCTCGGTAAAGCAGAAGCTTCGCAGAACTAGTCCTGATATGGCTGTCAAAATCAAAGAGGAGGTTCAGAAGTAGTTGGATGCGGGTTTTCTTGCAGTTACCAAATATCCCCCGTGGGTGGCCAACATCGTTCCCGTGCCGAAGAAGGATGGTAAAGTCAGGATGTGTGTCGATTATAGGGATTTAAACAGAGCGAGTCCGAAAGATGACTTCCCATTACCTCACATTGATGTATTGGTTGATAACACGGCTCAATCCTCGGTTTTCTCATTCATTGATGGATTTTCTGGCTATAATCAGATCAGGATGGCGCCAGAAGACATGGAGAAGACGACATTCATTACTCCTTGGGGCACGTTCTGCTATAAGGTGATGCCATTTGGGCTGAAGAATGCCGGTGTTACTTATCAGAGGGCTATGACGAGTCTCTTTCATGACTTGATGCACAAAGAAATTGAAGTGCACGTGGATGATATGATTGCGAAGTCTCAGACAGAGGAGGAGCACCTGCTAAACCTGCAAAAGTTGTTTGAAAGGCTGAGAAAATTCAAACTGAGGTTGAATCCGAACAAGTGTACGTTTGGAGTGAGATCCGGAAAATTGTTGGGTTTCATTGTCAGTGAGAAAGGGATTGAGGTTGATCCGGCGAAAGTAAAAGCTATTCAAGAAATTCCTGAACCGAGAACAGAAAAGCAGGTTCGTGGGTTTTTAGGGAGATTGAACTACATTTCACGGTTCATATCTCACCTAACTGCCACGTGTGAACCGATATTCAAATTGCTAAGAAAAGATCAAGCAATCAGGTAGAACAATGACTGTCAAAAAGCTTTAGATAAGATAAAAGAATATTTGCAGAAACCTCCAATCCTTATACCTCCAGTTCCTGGGAGGCCTCTGATAATGTACCTTTCGGTGACTGAGAACTCAATGGGGTGTGTATTGGGACAGCATGACGAGTCTGGTCGAAAAGAGCATGCAATATACTATCATAGCAAAAAGTTTACCGACTGTGAAACAAGATATTCGCAGCTCGAGAAAACTTGCTGTGCTTTGGCATGGGCTGCTCGCCGACTGAGACAATATATGTTGAACCATACTACCTTGTTGATTTCTAAGATGGATCCCGTGAAGTACATCTTTGAAAAGCCGGCTCTCACCGGACGTGTGGCTCGTTAGGAGATGATTTTAACAGAGTATGACATCCAGTACACATCTCGGAAGGCCATCAAGGGTAGTATTCTGTCTGACTACCTTGCCGAGCAACCAATTGATGATTATCAGCCGATGATGTTTGAATTTCCTGATGAAGACATCATGTATCTAAAGATGAAAGATTATGAAGAGCCTCTTGTCGAGGAAGGACCGGATCCTGATGACAAGTGGACACTGATGTTTGATGGGGCGGTTAATGTGAATGGTAACGGTGTTGGGGCGGTACTCATCAATGCTACAGGTGCACATTTACCTTTTTCTGCCAGATTGACCTTTGAGGTAACCAACAATGAAGCTGAGTACGAGGCTTGTATCATGGGGATTGAAGAAGCCATCGATCTAAGGATCAAAACTCTGGACATTTATGGAGATTCCGCTCTAGTGATTAACCAGGTCAATGGAGACTGGAATACTCATCAGCCGCATTTGATTCCTTACAGAGATTATACCAGAAGGATCCTGACTTTCTTCAAGACAGTGAAGTTGTATCATGTACCACATGATGAAAATCAAATGGATGATGCCTTGGCTACATTGTCTTCTATGATCAAAGTCCATTGGCATAATCATGTGCCACACGTTGTTGTGAATTGACTCGAGAGGCCTGTGTATGTGTTTGCAGCCGAGTCTGTTGTTGATGAGAAGCCGTGGTACTACAATATTAAGAATTTCCTCAAAAGCCAGGAGTATCCTGAAGAAGCGTCAAAGAATGACAAGAAGACCCTGAGAAGGCTAGCTGGAAGTTTTTATTTGAATCAGGATGATGTGTTGTACAAGAGGAACTTTGACATGGTTCTGCTCAGATGCGTGGATAGACACGAAGCAGACGTGTTAATACAAGAAGTGCACGAGGGGTCTTTCGGTACCCATGCTGGTGGTCATGCAATGTCCAAGAAGTTGTTGAAAGCCGGTTATTACTGGATGACTATGGAATCCGATTGTTTCAAATACGCTCGGAAGTGCCATAAATCTCAGGTCTATGCAGATAAGGTGCATGTACCACCAAGCCCTCTGAATGTCATGAATTCTCCTTGGCCGTTCACAATGTGGGGCATTGATATGATTGGGAAGATTGAACCTACTGCTTCTAATGGGCATCGCTTCATCCTGGTTGCGATTGATTACTTCACCAAGTGGGTGGAAGCAGTTTCCTATGCCAACGTTACCAAGCAAGTGGTTGCCCGATTTATTAAGAAGGAAATTATCTGTCGTTATGGGATTCCTGAGAGGATCATTACTGATAATGGTTCGAATCTCAATAACAAGATGATGAAAGAGCTTTGCAAAGATTTCAAGATCGAACATCACAATTCTTCTCCTTACAGACCACAGATGAATGGTGTTGTAGAGGCGGCTAACAAGAACATCAAGAAGATTGTGCAGAAGATGGTCGTGATGTACAAGGACTGGCATGAGATGTTGCCTTTCACTTTGCTTGGGTACCGTACCTCAGTACGTACGTCGACCAGGGCAACCCCTTACTCCCTTGTGTATGGTATGGAGGTAGTCCTACCTGTTGAAGTGGAGATTCCTTCTCTGAGAGTCCTGTTGGATGTCAAGCTAGACGAGGCCGAATGGATTCGGACTCGGTTTAATGAGTTGAGCCTTACCGAAGAGAAGCGGTTAGCAACTGTATGCCACGGGCAATTGTATCAGAGAAGGATGAAGAAGGCCTTTGATCAGAAAGTGTGTCCTCGAAGCTATCAGACAGGTGATTTGGTTTTGAAGAGGATCCTTCCTCCCGGTACAGATAATAGGGGCAAGTGGACTCCGAATTACGAAGGTCCATATGTTGTTAAGAAGGTCTTCTCCGGTGGAGCCTTGATGCTAACAACTATGGATGGTGAAGATTTTCTGTCCCCTATGAACTCAGATGTAGTCAAAAAATACTTCGCATAATTTGACCCGCTGGACGGAAAGAATAAAAGAGTCCAGGCAAAAAAGGGCATCCCGGCGAACCAAGAAAAAGGAAAAAGGTTCGGGCAAAAGTTAAGGATAAAGGATAAAAAAGAATATGTACACCCGGTAAGTCGAAAACCCGCAAGGGCGGCTTAGGCAAAAATGGGTATCCCGGTGGATTGAAAACCTGAAAGGGCGATCCAGGCAAAAGAGGGGTTAAAACGAAGACTACAGTCTGAGTTATCTGTACTTCATCGCGCTTCATCGTCTACCATCCTGAAGTATATGATCGGTCCAATCATTCTTCTCAGAAAGCAGGGAATTTGGGGGAAATTGAGGATATCCGAGTCATAACAGAATTGGAAAATAGTGGATGCCGTGTTCACATTGCCAATAGGATAGTTTACGTCCTTGTTTGGCGCAATTACCTCTTCCTAGGAATTGCTTCCTGATGTATTTGCCTTTATAGGCCATTTTCAATCAATAAAAGTCGTTATTCAGTAAATTGCTCTCTTGTTTTTATTTTACTGTTTTGTTTGCAAAAACGTCCAAATTTTTGATAAACATTGCATCTAAAAAACATGAAGGCTTGACAATAACATGCAGAAAGATAAAACATTTGAAAATCATTTTGAATGTTGAGTACACTTGGGTGTATCTTGTCCATACAATCCCCTGGGGCATGTATGTCTTGCTGTTTTGCAGGCTACTATCTTGGATTGCTGGCTGAGGAAGATAAGCCCCAGTTTGTTCCAAGGTGTTTCAGCACTGTCCAGTAGTGCGAGAAGTTGGGTTGTCCAAAGCAAGTTCAGAGCTTGTCTCCCCAGCGAGTCCGAGGCTAGTGTTTCCTCGGCAGCCAGGCCTGAAGTTGATTGCAATCCCCAGCAGGGTTGAGGATGTTTTTTCCAACCAGGTCTGCAGGTGGCCTTTTCCTCAGCAGGGTTGAGAATGTTGGTTCCCCATCAAGTATGAAGTTAGCAGTTTCCCCAGCGGAGGTTTGCATTAGTTGTTTCCCCCAGCGGAGTCCCCAATTGGATTAGGTTCAGTGGAGGTTATCTCCAGTTAGGATTATTCGTTTCCCCAGCAACAGTGCTATTTCCCCAGAATGATAGGAAGGTTGGTATTTCCCAACAAGTGACTCCCTAGTTGAGTTGGTTTTTCTGCCGTCCCTAGAGTGTCAGATCAGCGAAGTATCTGTAGCAGAATTGTTATGTCTCCCCACAGAGTTGGAAGACCGAATCAGAATCGTGTGCTTAGCAGAGTGATCACTTGCTCTCCCAGCAGGAGTTTTCCTTCATTTGCATCTTGCATATAGTAATCATCATTCGCATTTGCATCCTCAAATCGTGTAGCATTTCCATTCAGTATGGAGCATTACGCCATAGAAAAACTCAAAACATATGCATACATGTGTGAAACCGGATTGGATCATATCCCCAGCAGAGGAAGATCATTTTTCAACATCTGTACGACACATTTGCTACAGTTGCTCCTGACAGCATTCAAAATCGATAATCCCCAGAGGGATTTATTTCCTCACCCGTCCGTGAAAGGAAAGCTTGATTCTCCCTAGTGTGGTCCCCGGCAGGTGTCTGCCTGGTTGTGACACATGTGGATGTCATCCTTGCGATACCGGTAAGTGTCGCGTTGACCCCCGTAAGGTCTGTTGTTTTGGTGTCCATAAACATCATCTTTCGATGTCGGTAAACATCGAGTCGTTTGTTAACCATCGGTAAATGGTTTTGTTGTTTCAAATCCCCATCATATTTATTATCTGCGGATATCAACCATCGGTAAATGGTTTCGTATCATGAGAGTTTTCTTTCCTTGGTGTCGGTCAACACCATTGTTCGGAGTCGAAAAACATCAAATTTTTTTCCAGTCATCGGTAAATGTCTGGTTGTGATCTTTTTTCCCAGTCATCGGTAAATGTCTGGTAGTGTATCTTTTTTTCCAATCATCGGTAAATGTCTGGTTGTGTTCCTTTTTCCCCAGTCATCGGTAAATGTCTGGTCGTTTTTTTTTGATGTTGGTAAACATCATCTTTCGATGTCGGTAAACATCGAGTTCCTTCTTCCCAGTCATCGATAAATGTCTGGTCGTCCCTTTTTTTGATGGCGGTGAACATCATCTTTCGATGTCGGTAAACATCGAGTCCCTTCCCAGTCATCGATAAATGTCTGGTCATGAATCTTTTCAAAATCCACAGTAGAGTCGTCGGTAAACGTCTTGTCTGGTTCCAGTTGTAAATATCAATTTCCTCCCTAGTGGAAGCCACCATCGGTAAATGGCCTTGCTTTCATGCTTCCCAACTGCCATCGGTAAATGGCATCGCTGACTTTGATATCGGTAAATATCAAATGTTGCTTTGAAGCTACCATCGGTAAATGGTCTAGCTTCCTTCGATATCGGTAAATATCGAGTGCCCAGCTTAGCAGCCATCGGTAAATGGCCCCGCTATCTGTGATATCCGTTCCCCCGCAGCCATCGGTAAATGGTCTCGCTGTCTTTGATATCGGTAAATATCAAATGTTGCTTTGAAGCTACCATCGGTAAATGGTTTCGCTTCCTTTTAGTATCGAATTCCCAGTTGAAGCCGCCATCGGTAAATGGCCTCGCTTTCTTCACTTCATCCCCCGCGAGTGCAAATTCTACGATTCTTTGGTATTCAATCCATGTTTACCTTGAAGGTTTGATAGCCGTTGCTCTCATCCGTTCAGGTTCTCAGTTGATTGAATAGGGGCAGCTGTAGCACCTCAAATTTGCACCCCGCACTCATGCATTCATTTCATTTTTTTAGGTCATTAACAATGCATAGTACATTGCATCTTATCAGTCAAGACTGGCATCAAGAGGATTCATTTATGCAAAGAGACCAAGGTTTTTCTTGAGACAAGGGCCCTATGGCTATTCTAGAAAGCTTATATGAATCAAGGTTCATTTTGAAGCAACTTTGCCAAGTGTCAGAGGCTCAAAAGTCCATAGTGCAGTTTCAGGTCATCTGGGGCCCATAAAAGTCAACTGAAAGTCAACTGAGGGCTAGGAGGTGGAGAAATGGTTTGAGACACTTCATTCATGTCCCAAAGAAGTTTATTCATCATGTCAAACTCATACCTTGAAGGTTTTGAAGCCAGATCAAAAGTTTCCCAAAATGGAAAGTGACCTGTAATTTCAAGTTTCCAAAAATGGCAAGTTTTTGGACCACTTTCAACTTGACTTTCCAACATAAAAGAAGCTTCAAATGAAATTTTGTCCAACATGAGAGTTGAAGATCTCTCTCTACCATTTTCAAAAAGTCCAAGATCATGAGCATCTGATGAATGGTTGATAAGATGTGATCAAATAATTGCCAAGTGTGCATGGAATTTCAACAAGCCATAACTTTTGATCTAAAACTCCAAATTGAGTGCCTCTTTTTGCATAATGCTTGTCATGACTCATACTTTCCAAATCCATCAAGGCATTGCATGAAATTTCATCACATGACCATTTTGCTCATTCATGCTCATTTTGGAGGGAAAATCATGAATTTGAATTTGGTGCATCATGAGTTTTTTAACCATTCTATCATGTTCATAAGATGATTTTAAGGGTAATTGCATGGTCATGTGGTACTGTTCACGTTAATGTTGCATGCATGGGGTGAAAAATCAATTTGGCATTACACCTTATTTCTCACTAAAATTTCATTAGCCATGCCTAAGTGTAATTAGCAAATGGATTAACATAACATATAAAGCCATAATCCTAACAGAATTTCTCACAATTCATCATTCTCGATCTAGATTCAAACTTTCCCTCCAAAGTTTCTCTCCACCATAATTCAAAAATTCTTCAAGTAACACATGATTTTTATTGCATATTCTGGTTTCTTGATCATCATTTGGTAGAATTCAAGCTCTTGATTGAAGCATTTGGTGAAGAATCAAGGTGTGCAACCTCAAGAACATGAAGATGGAAGTGGAAAATTAATCAAGATCTAGTTCGTTTCAAGCTTCAATTTCTACTTCAGACTTCATATCAAGGTTGATAGAGTGAATCTGGACATTGTAGAAGCTTGGATCCACTGCTGCCATTGATTGATCTTCAAGAGGTGTGATTTTCGAGCATCTTAATTCTTGTTGTTATGCACATGTTTAGATAGCTCTCTCCATGCTGATCACACTGATGCTTTCAGAATTAAAAATGGTGCAATATTCATTGAAATATGTTGGTTTAAAGTTTGAATGATCATTTTGTTTTCTCTTCGATTTGCTTTGTTTATGATGAATTAATGTGAATTGATGATAGATTTGAATTGTACATGAGCTAAGCTTTCCATTGATATAAATTTCACGCGATTCTGCAAAAAAATTTGAGTGTGGCTACTGTTCAGGCACCGTCTCAACGAAGGAGACGGTGGTTTCCACCGCTAGCGCCGCCACCTGCAAAAGCATGCTAAGGCTTACCTGTGCCTCCATGCGAGCGTCCTATTGGTAGGATGATAGGCCACGCTTCCATTGACCAAGTCCACATGTACGTGGACTGATGAGGTGGACGCCAACACATTAAGTGGAGTGATGCGTTTTGATGCATACCTCCATTCGATCCTCAGCTCTGGCATTTTGGATTTATTTACTTCAGCGCTTCCATTTTTCTGCATACACGGTTCGAATCCCACCGGCTCCACTTTTTTCAAATTAATCAACATTTATTCTTTCCCTCCAAATTAACATGTGCTTTGTTCATTTTATTTCAAATATTTTCCTCCAACTTCAAAAATTCATAAAAAATTGAAAATGAATCCAAATAATTCCAGGGTTTTTTCTACATGATCCTTGAAGTGTTTACCATTTTTGTTTGTGATTTCCTGATTTTACTATTTTTGGATTTTGAATTGTGATTGATTCTTTGGACATGTATGCAAATGTGATATTGCTTCATTCATGCTATTGTGAAATGCTCAATAATGATCCAATTGCCATGAAATTTTATGTGCTGATTTCCAACATGTTGCATGATTTTTGAGGCTTGGTTGTGCATTTTTCTCATTTTTCATCTCTGTTTTAGACACATGATTGTATGGTGTGACAATGTGTGTCACACAATTTGATGTCCTACTTGTGCATTTTCATTTCTAGGTCAATTGAACTTTGTTGATTCTAATTTTTGGCATGATTATTTTGTTGGACATGTTGTATGCTTATAAAAAATTTCATGATTGTTTGAGTCATTTCTGTTTTAATATGGAATTTTCATTCTTGATGATCACTTGTGTGCTTTGAAATTGCCTTTGCCATAGCTTGCTCATGTGGTGACTTTTCTTAATGCTTTTGACTTGGTCCTTTTTAGGACATGTTCTTGATTGAATAAATATGCTTCATGTTGAATATTGGTTGCTGTTTTGACTTTTTACTTTTCCTTTGACCCTAGCCTTGGTGCTAGTGGTTTGAACTCACAATTTGAGCTTTGTATTTCAGGATCAAGCATTCATCTACATGGTTGATGTTGCCTCATCATTTGAGCTTTGCTATTTGCCTTGTTTACTAACCTTTGGTTATTTTGTAGGTCCTTTGGTAGTGAAACACTTGAGTGTTTGCCTTCTATGGCTTACTTGTTGTGCATATTAGGATTGTCTGACTGTTGACTGTCTGTTTGGTTTGTCTGAATGTGAATATTGACTTGTTTGATTTTCTTATAGGTACTTTAGTAGCTTTAACTCATTGCTTGAGTTGCTTTTCTTTGCTTGTGGTTGGCATACCACTTAGGTAATCCCTCTAACTCCATGTAGTCTGGAAGCCCTGTCGTTTATGTTTGGCAGGCATTTGGCTGAAGTCCTCCTTAAGAGGCAATGACTGTGTTTGTTTACTTTTGTGCCATGCACTTCAAGTCCTCCTAAGTGAAGAGGCAATTGGCAGATAGAAGGGATGTGCAATCCATCCCCTGCTATTCAGTTGAGTCTTTCATCTTGCTCGCACTATGTGCTGATGCATTTTGAGTAAACACCCAAGATCCTTTGTATATAGAGTCAGTCAAGTGGATTAGAGTCTCACATTCTGGACTCCCACGTTTTCGTTGATTGAAGCTCACCCAGGCCCGGGTTAAGAGCTATGAGGACCAATCCTCATTACCTTTCATCTGCTCACCCTGACGGTCAATGTCAGTGGTTAAGAGCCTCGGATACCCTTCCAGTGCCGGCTTGTTTGTCGAGGTTGATATGACCCCTTGACTAAAGCCTCACCCTTGATGTTTGAGCCCCTTGTTGGTGTGTTTACTTCATGTTAAATGTGTTTGTGTGGTGTGATTGTATCCCCTAGGTTTGCTAGACTTCGCATAGTCTCGTTTGCATGTCAATTAAGGTAGCACGGTTCCTCGTCTAGGACTTCCTTTCTTGCGTGAGCTTTCCTAAAACACAAACAAACTTTATCCCCTCTTAAGGACACGTTAACTCCTTCTACTACAGGTGAGTAAGTCTCTAAAGTTCGAACATCCGGTAGATTGCGTAGTAACGTCATCCATCTAAAAAACACAAAACAAACAGAAATAGTTTAGCCGAACTACGGCAACTCTGATTCTCATGTTCAGATGAGATACGTAGGCACGAGATGCGATGTCTTGTCGAGTTTGACTAACAACTAATTTTGATCCTTTTCTCTCGCCCCCGTTGCGATTGAGACCTTCCCTTTCTCTTGCCCTAGTTGCAATCGAGACCCTCCTTCTTCTTGTGTGTTTGCTTGAAGTCTGACGTAAGTCCAGCGATTGGCAGTCGGTTTCCTGCCTTTGTTTGTTTGGTTGGAGTCTGATGTAAGTCCAGTGATTGACATTCGGTTTCCCGTTGGTTGGTTTCGTGTGGAGTTGGATGTAAGTCCATTGATTGGCATTCCGTTTCCTGTTGAATGTTTCGTTAGACGTCTCAGCGTCTCGTTTCAGTGTCTTTGCTTTGGCGTGCGTTAGCCGAGCTACGAGTGCTCTGATTCTTTCTCTGGTTAGAGAAGTATGTATTCATAGGATGCGATGTCCTAGCGAGCATGTTTCCCATATCCCCGAACTACGTCGACTCTGATGTTTGTGTCTGACAAACTACGTAGGCCCAGGATGCGACATCTTGCCGAGTCCTCTTTCTCCGTCTTCTTTCGTATTTCATTCTAGTCTTGTGCAGTTTTTGAGCAGTTATTTAGCAACCTTTCTTCTATTCTCTTGATCGTGGATCCCGTCGAGTACGACGGATGCGTAGGGGTGATAATACCTTCCCTTCGCATAACCGACTCCCGATCCATGCAATCTCTGGTCGTAAGACCATTTCCTTTCCAAGTTAACTCGAGCGTTTCCTTTCCCTCCTTTGGGATAAATAACGCACGGTGATGGCTCTGTGTCTTTTCCCGCCGGTTTTTCGCGTAATGCGACACCAAGTAGTATGATTCAACATATACTAGTGCAGACGATTAGCAACCCAAGCTAATGCACATCATGTCTTCTCAAGCATAGAATACTGAGTCTCACAATCAGTGAACTTATTACTGAGGTAGTAAATTGCATATTCTTTATTCCCAGATTCATCTTGCTGACCCAGAACACAACCCATACTTTCTTTTAGCACAGTCAGATACATGCTCAAAGGTCTTCCTTCAACGGGCGAACACTCTTTGATACCATCAAAATCTTTCTGGAAATCTTCGGTCCAATCACAAGAATGATATTTTCGAATAAACTTGAATATTGGCGCATATGTGGCAGTCATATGCGATATAAACCTTGAGATATAGTTCAAGCGGCTGAGAAAACCTCTGACTTACTTCTCATTTTTTGGCGCATGCATCTCATATATTGATTTGACATTGTCAGGATCAACCTCAATACCCTTCTCACTAATAATAAAGCGCAACAACTTACCAAAATGAACACTAAAAGTACACTTATTGGGATTCAAGCGGAGTTTATATTTCTTCATCACTTGACTTAGCAATCATATCATCAACATAGACTTCAATCTCTTTAGGCATCATGTCATGAAAAAGAGCGGTCATAGCTATCTGGTATGTTGCGACATCATTCTTTAAACCAAACGATATCACTCTATAACAGAATTTTCCCCAGGGTGTAATGAATGTGGTCTTCTCCATATCTTCAGGTGCCATTTTGATTTGATTATAATCGGAAAATCCGTCCATAAACGTGAAGACTTTGAATTTAGTTGTGTTGTCTACCAACATATCAATGTGTGGCAACGAGGAAATCATCTATCGGAATGACTTTATTCAAATCTATGTAATCAACACACATGCGGACTTTTCCATCCTTCTTAGGAAAAGGTACAATATTGGCCACCCATTGTGGATACTCGGAGGTAACAAGGAAACCAACATCAATCTGCTTTTTCACGTCCTCCTTAATCTTCACTTCCATATCTGGATGAGTTCTTCTCAACTTCTGCTTGACCAGCGGGAATTGTGGCTTCAAAGGCAATCTATGATCTACAATCTCAGAATCTAAACCAGGCATATCTTGATAGGACTAAGCAAACACATCTGAATATTCTCGAAGAAGATTAATCAACCCCTTCATAGCTTCTGGACAAAGTTGAGACCCAATCTTGATTTCCTTCACATCATCATTGGAACCCAAGTTGACTAATTCAATCTACTCTTCAAGTGGCTAAATGGATTTTTCCTCGTGCTCAAGCTAACGGGATAGCTCATCAGATACTTCTTCATCATCATTCTCTTCCTCAGCTTCAAACACATGGAAATCAAAGTTTGGAGAGGGAGTAGGATCATTATATTCAATGGGTTTGAGAACCAACCTGCATAATGATTTGATATTTTGATTTTAGAGAAGTGGAGTGCAAACAAATATTATGCAGATAGAAAGATTATTATTTATTTATGTTTTTTTTTATTACCATTTTCATAAAAAGGGAAAAGAATAAAAATAAAACAACATAGATGTGGATGAATAAAATTGTTTTTCATTGATGATGATAAGGAAAATGCCCATGAATGTTCACTTCTCCCTTAGGCATAGGAGAAAGATAGTTCTTTAAAAGTAATAGAAACAAATTACTTTGAACGGTGCATAACAACAACAACATCAACAACAACCCAATTGTTAGAAGTCTAGTCATGTGCCACAAAGTTGGCGCAAGCCTCGTCTTCATCGCCGTCTTCAATAATGGCAACTGAGTGTTGATCATCCTCATGAATGAATCCTCCACTGCGGAAAACCGGTTGCCCAACCTTGACATTGGCGTTGGATGGCCCTTGCTGAAATCCCAACCCCTGCTCTGTTCTTATTTTCAACATCTTCTATAACGCAACCCCAGTTGTCGGTGTTGCCTGCCTGAATAGCCTCTTGTGCATCCTTCAAAGAAGACATGGGTACCCCAATCTTTTTAAATTCACCAGCAACAAACAAAGCTTGGAACGGAATTCCAACTTCCTCCTCAGCATCAACATAAATAAAGGATGACAAATGGCTTACCAATATTGCTTTCTCTCAACCAACCACGACAAGCTTACCGTTCTTCACAAATTTCAGCTTTTGGTGCATAATATACATTACGACGCCAACTTCATGGATCCAAGGCCTTCCCAACAAACAGTTGTAGGCTGGGTGGATGTCCATTACTTGAAAAGTAATTTGAAAATCACTCGGACATATCTTAACTAGAAGGTATACCTCTCCAATGACAGTTTTAGGATAACCGTCAAACGCTTTGACAACCACGCCACTGTACCTCATCGGGGCACCTTGATAGGAGAGTCTTGCTAGAGTAGACTTCAGCAACACATTCAATGATGAACCCGTATCAACCAGAACATTGGACAAAGCGTCCTCCTTGCAACTCATTGAAATATGGAGCGCCAAATTGTGATTCCTACCTTCCTCAGGAAGTTCTTCATCACAGAAGCTCAAATTGTTACAAGAAGTGATGTTGGAAACAATGTGGTCAAACTGATCCAGAGTAACATCGTGTTCCAACACCCTCTGCAAAGCTTCTACGTGTGCCTCAGAATTCATCAGTAATGACAACACAAAAAATTTTGATGGCGTTTGGAGCAGTTGCTCCACAACATTAAATTCACTTCTTTTAATTAGGATCAGTACTTCATCATCATCATTAGCCTTCAACTTGCTGGATTCACTAGAATGACACGTTGGAGCACTAACTGGGTCAACTGTAGGAATCTCTATCTTCTTACCCACTTAAACATCTTCCAAAGCCTTGGGAAACACCAGACTAAACACACGACCACTACGGGTCACCTTCGCTATATCCGTAATATTCACCACTGAATCTGCAACTAGAAGAGGAACCTTTTGACCATTCTCTATCAAGGTGGAATTGTACTTGTATGGAACAGAATTATCGGATGAGTAGGGGACGGGGCCCACTAATTGTATAACCAACGACGATACCGATCTATTTTCTTTCTTGTTGCTGCTATCAAATTGAATAACTACCCACTTAGGGGTTTTGAATACCGAGACAATAACGTTCACATCATTTCCCATATACCTTGATTGTTGAACCTAAAGAACATTCTCATCCATCAACCTTTCAATATCCTTTTTAACAATTACACACCCTCAAGGGTTATCACTACAAATAACACAACCGTCATGGTCATGTTCACAATGGCTTACCAGGCACAAATCTCCGTAAATCTCCACCAAGGACCTAAAGATACAACGCACATCAAATACCCTAAAATTCCCAGGACAGTCGTCGACCATGTTTACAGAAGCGTTACCATGAGCAGAAAACAAGTTGGCTTTAACATTTGGTGCTATGTCCTCAAAGGACACCATACCACTCTTGAAAAGCTTCTGAACTTCATACTTCAACGGATAACAGTTCTCAATATCATGACCAGGAACTCCCTGGTGATAAGTATAATGTAAGCCAGGTTTGAACCACCATGGCAGTGGCTCAGGAATTTGTGGAGGGTTCCTTGGATGGATAAGATTATTGACTACCAAGGAAGGATATAGCTCTGCATATGTCATAGGAATATGGTCAAAAGAGACCTTCTTCCTCTAATAGTTTTGCTGATGATTGTTGTTGTTGTTGTAGTTGGTTCGTTGTTGCAGTTATTGTTGACGTTGTTGTTGAATTGGAATTGATTAATTGGTTGAGTTGTTGGAAAAACTGGGATCACTGATGATACCTGGTGCTGATGTCGACGGGACTGGGAACTTTTCCTCACATGAGGCCTCCTTTGCCTCCCTACTGATACCACATTAGTTTCTCCTTCCTTCTTCTTGGAGAATCTACCACCATACTTCTTACTCGTCGATGCTTCGTCTTTGGATAAACGTCCTACACAGACTCCTTCCTCTAATCTCATCCCCATGTTTACCATCTCGGTAAAATCATTAGGGGCACTAGCAATCATACGTTCATAGTAAAATGAACTCAACATTTTCAAGAAAATCTTGGTCATCTCTTTTTCTTCCAAAGGCGGACTAATCTGGGCAACTAACTCCCTTCATCTTTGAGCATATTCTTTAAATGTCTCCTTGTCCTTCTGAGATGTTGATCTCAACTGATCTCTATCTAGCGCCATATCAACATTATACTTATACTTGTAAGACCCTAATTTTGAGCCTAAGATCCCTCATGGCATCATATCATTGCACATTGCATTTGCCTCAAGGATCATAACATCTTGGCTCCTTAACCTTTGGGTTAGGACTTGTGTGAGTTGGTTTGAGACCACCAAGCAAGCTTGAATTGTATATTATTGCATTTCTTATTTTGTTTACTAACCAAAATCACAAAAATATGTCGCTAACTTTGTTTGTTTTGTAGTTTGAGTAATTATGTGATCCAAGGCTCCTAGGAGGCCCCTATACTCATTAATGTCGCCAGATGAAGTGAAAGAAAGCATGACAATGGTTCACAAATCTCTCAATCATCATACATGCCTCCCAAGTATCTCAATTTGTCAATTTGATCAAGATAAACCAAAGGTCTTGAGGATTGTTTCCCAAGGAAACCCTATTACAACTATGCATTGACTGTGCTTTGCTCATGAAGCAACCTCAACCCATGATCAAATAAAATCAAGGGAAGTTATTTCATTCATCATTTTTTGCATATTTGAGCTTATGTGAGTGTCCTCAATCATCAATTCATTAAGATTTGAAGTTTGGACTTGAGAAGTTGATCAGTTAATTCATCTGACTATTTTGAAATCCACTGAGACCTAACTTTTGATGTGTTTGTCAAATGAAGATGACCCCAAGATAAACAATGTTATTAAGAATCATTTGAACAACTTTCATGTTCATAAAAAGTTTATTTGAAGCTTGGAAGGTCATCATCCATTTCAAAACATTATAGGTCATTTTGACTGAAACCCTAATTTTGGGTCAACTTCCTACCTAACTCCTTCATTTTTTATGCTTTTAAGGTGGGATAAAATGCATTGGAAAGTTAAAGATGTCTACCTCAATTGTTATGTTTGATAAAATTTCATAATCCTAAAAGAAACACATGTGATAATACAAAACATTATAGGTCACTTTGGACCAAAGCCATTGAATCTTGAAAAAGTCCAACTTCAAGTGCCCATAACTTTCTCATAAAAAATCCAAATGATGCAATATTTAAGTCCAAATTGATTGTCTTGAAAAGATCTACAACTTTTATGTTTAAGGGTTTGTCATTTTAATCTTTCATCATTTAAACTGAAGAGCTTGAAGTTGGTCCATTTTGGCAAAATTCTCATACACATTTTTTGCACCTTGAAGTTGGATTTTTGTTCAACATAACATTTGTTCCTCATGTCAAGACCTTTCCAACCATTACCCACATGCCTATGTTTCAATTTGGTAAATGGTATTTTCGAAGAGGTGAAGATTTATGTTCATTTATGGAAGCTATGTGAAATCTTTGTGCACAAGCCAATTCCATCAGATCTGCACATCCAAAACACTTCAATTACACTTCAGCTTGCATTTGCCATCAAGTTTGTGCCTCCCATGCGCCTGTACATGGCCATGCATGGAGGCCCTCACTTCACATGCACACGAATTTTGCATTGCTTGCATAACCTCTTGCTATAAATACACATGCCTGGCTTCACTCAAGACCAACCTTAAGGCGCCTAAATTGCTGCAGAACTGAATCCCTACCCTTCACTCAATGGAATTTTGCTTTTCTCTTTCAATTTTCAAGTTCAAATTTCAACACCACTAGTTGATCATTGAGCTTCAATTCCTTAGCCTAGCCTCTTTGCCATCTCAAGAACACACTGCTTTAAAGAATTGGAAGATATCATGCCATTAAAAGCTGCACTTCAAAGGTTGTTGTTCAAACTTTTTTGATACGAAACTCCTTAGATCTTGCTCATTTCTTGTGTTTGTTGGTTCCTCTGAAGTCCTCATGTGAGAGGCAATTGATCTGAGCACTTAACTTCATGAATTGATCAAGTTCAGTTTGAACACCATGAATTTCTACCTTAGATTTCTCTTCATATAGTGATCTTGAGTAGAAACCAATGGCATAGGGGTGATGTACATCACCCTAGCTTCCCAATGATATAAGGATCGTGCATTTTAATGAACTTTTTAAAACCTGCAGATTCTGGCCGGAAATTGTGATGTTCACCGGAGAAGATGGTGGTTTCCACCACCGTCCCCACATGGATGAGTTTCAGCCTTTGGATCTGTTGCTCTGATCTAATCTGGGCCATGCAATGTTATGACTTTTTTAAATGCAACATGTTTCTCCTTTGACTATGGTCTATCATGAGCGCGCGCCTAAGAACCTTAGGATTTGCCACATCAATTAATGAATGTGATCCAACGCCTCCTGATTTTTCTTATTTTCTGATTTTCCTTTTATTTTCTTTATTTTCTTTAATTGCATTATTTCCCTTTTTAATTCTAGTTTCTGAAAATGATTTTTAATTTTTTTTATGAGTTCAATTAATATTTTTTGTGAATTTTCTCTTTTCTGGTTATGGTGATGAATCTATGAAAAATATTCTCATCAATTTCTTAATTGGTTTGAGATTTATTTTAGATTTTAGTTCAATTATGTTATTTTTTATTCATTTTTAATTGTTTAAAATTAGTATCTGGTTTCTAAAAATGATGAAATTTTTTGTTAAACCTTATTTGACCATGTTGAACTTAGGATGATCCATTTGGACATTTCCAAGTTGATTTGAAATGGATTTGAAGTTTGACCTTTATTTGTTTATTTTAATTCAAGTATTATTTTAATTCTCAAAATACCAAAAATATTTCTATTGTTTCTTGACTTCTAAACTTCATCTCACTTCTGTTTACCATTGATTGACTTTGATTCCGTTAATGTTTGATCAATGTGTGTTGGTGATGTTATTTGACTTTAAATTATGTACATTCCATTTCTTCTTCTTCTTCTTCTTATTCTTCTTATTTTTCTTAGCCTTCACCTATGAGGGGCATAACCTTCCTTGATTCAAATCAAATTCATCTTGATCAAAGATCAAGTGAATTGCTTTGCATTAAGGATAGGTTGCTTCTTGGTCAAGAAAAAACCTAAATCCAAACAAGATCATTCTTCTTTTGTTTTGGCATGGCAAGTTGTAGGAGCTTGACTTACTAGTCATGGTCTCTAACTTGTGTTTGTTCCTTATAGTTTTATTGACCGGCCCCAGATAGGTGTGACTACTACATTAGTCCACTTACGATTGCTTAACATAGCGCTAAATTTCCTTATGGCACACTAACAATAACTACTAATTACTAACTTTTAATTCAAGCATTTAATTCTTGCAATTTACTTTAATGCAATTTAATTTCTTGCACATTAATTCATTTTCCTTTGCCCTTTGCTCACTTGAGCTCATGTTTATATTAATGCAATTTGCCTTTTGCTCACTTGAGCACATTATTGTGTATATACTATTGTGTGTGTTTTGTTTTGTTTGTGTGAACCCAATGCAAAAATGGAGTAAAGGACTTAGATTTTAGGACCTTACCTATGCAAAAATGGAGTCAAAGAGCAACTAGGCCTCATGCCTTTAGAATGCTAAAAAGAAAATTGTCAAAGAGCAACTAGGCCTCATGCCTTTAGAATGCTTAATCTTGAAGAAGACATTGAAAAAGGACCCATAATTATAAACTCACTCTTGTCCACTCTTTCTATTGCATTGTGGAACTCTTTGATTTGTGTGTTCTTGTGTGCTAGGGATCCTAAACTTGAGCCAAGTAGAAGAACCGTTGTCATGAGCATCCAAAGTGAGAGATACAAAAGCCAATTGGAAGATTCCTAAGAGCTTGATTGATTGTTTGCTTGATTGCTTGAGTTATTTGCTTATTGATTGCTAAATCCAAAGGAAGGAGCAACTTGGATCATCTTTATGATCTCAAGAAGGGAGCTCCAATGTGGTTTTATTTCTCTTCCTTCATCTTTGCATGTTTAGGACCTAGCAACATTGTTTTCAAAACTAGAAACCTAGGTATTATGCCTTTGAGTTTTCAAACTCTTTTCATAACACTTATTTTGAATTGAATCCTAAGTCAACTTTGACTTTATTTTGTGAATACTTTTCATTTGTAAATACAACTCACTCAATTGTTTTTGTGGTTCCAATGGCCACTTCTTGCCAAAGCTTTTCATAAACGTTAGCTATTAGGTTTGAGTTATCTTACTGGATGATATAATACTCACCTGTATCCTTAGTGATGGACTATAAGTCTTCCATGCTTATTATAGGGTTAACCCCTCACTAGCATGTTGAAGCTCTCCTCACATAATGGATTTGTGGTTTTAGGTTGAGTTTTCTCCCTTTGATAACAAAAGACCTTAAGGCTTTTGACCAATCAATTCACCAACTTCTTTTAAGATTTTTACCCCGAACTACGAGGTTTTGATCCTACCTTTTTAAGATGGTACGTAGGCAATGTGTTTATCCATTCAAGCACAAAATTGTAAATAACCAAATATTTTTCACAAATACCAACCTACCTTACAACATTTATAAAAAGGGCACCCTTATAGTACTAAGGATGTTTTGGGTGCTTAAAACCTTCCCATTGCATAACCAACCCCCTTACCCAGATCTCTGATATTTTTATTAGTTTTTGATTTGACAAAACTTCTCGATTTTTGTTCGCTTTCTAACCTTTCCTTTGGATAAATAGAAGTGCGGTGGCGACTAGAATTGTATGATTTACTTTTGATTTAGTCAATAAATCTAAAGGTAACGAATACCCCGCTACAGAAAAGTGGCGACTCTGCTGGGGGATATTTTCCTAGTGGGTTGTGCCTACTTTTTACCTTTGTTGTATTGTATGTTTATATTATTTTGAGACATATTTTTGTAAAAATTTGGGATAACTGTATTGTTTGTAATGTATGACTTGCTTGATATATCAATTGCTTGTGTGCTTGGTTGTCATTTGTGAGATGAGTTCTATACCCGAACTCGAGTGCACTTATGATAGGAGAATGGCATAGTCTTGTTGACATGTGTCGAGTTATTCCTTAGCAAGTTGACTTACAAGCCCATTCACTTGGTTGAGGTTATGTTGGGATCAATAATGTCACATGAGTAGTCGTGGTTAGGCATTACTCTTTCCAATATATGCCTTAGAAGCTAAGGACCTTAGATTACCTAGCCCATCTTGGCCTATTTTTTAGGACGTAGTGCGAAGTTCGTTCAAGTGTAAGATTTGATACGATTGTTACGCGATACTACACTCATAAGAGTCTCTCTTGAGAATATTTTTGGAATATGAGTAGTCGTTTATCCGATAATATCTGAAAGATGGGATGATAACTATGGGAACCTCTGGTAGAACATGATTGTTAGGTTTAACCATAGTACACTCCCTTTGGGTGGTTCTTAACCGAGACTCCATGCTCGTGACTTGCAACAAACCCTTGATTCATGGTTGGTCCATTCTTGTATACCCTTAATATCAATGGAACTTAGGTGTTGATAAGGTGTAAACCATAATCCACCAAAATGGATGATTGATATTAAGGATGACTTGATCTATCTCATGACCATTGTGTGGTGTGATTTGCTTGATCCTTGAGTGTGATTGTTGCATCCATGCATTCATGCATTCATACACGTCCATATCATCAGCAATGAGAAAATTTTCAAGGAACTTAAGAGGTCTATTGGCAAATTTTCAGACATGGATAAGCAAAGAAGGAATATGAAGAAGTACAGTTTCAGACAACCCGACTTGAAAGAGTTAAGGAGTTTGACATCCTATGTATTAGACCCCTTGGAGTTCAAGGCTCGTCATGGGAAGCTTCTATCTATTCTTGCTACTCAGGTGGATGAAGGTCTGATGAGTGTGTTAGTGCAGTTCTATGATCCCTTGTACCGTTGTTTCACTTTTCCGGATTTCAAGCTTTTGCCTACGCTTGAGGAGTATGCATATCTTGTGGGTATACCTATTATAGATCAGTTGTCGTTCAGTAGCTTGGAGAGAGTTCCTTCTTCCCAAGAGATTGTTGATCTGTTGCATATAGATGAATCTATTATTGGTGCTCATATGACTACCAAAGGTGGAATTCGAGGTCTCCCATCTGATTTCCTCATTGCTCAAGCTACTTTGTATGGGAAGCCCATGAGTGAGGATGCCTTTGAGGCCATATTTGTACTTCTCATCTATGGGCTAGTGTTATTTCCCAAATTCGACAAGTTTGTGGATGTGAACGCCATTAGGATTTTCTCTACTCTTACTCCCGTTCCTACTTTGTTGGGTGACACTTATTTCTCTTTGCATATGTGGAATGCAAAGGGTGGTGGTACCATTGTGTGTTGTTTGCCTCTGTTGTACAAGTGGTTTATTTCGCACTTGCCACAAGCGATCGCCTTCAAGGAGAACAAAGGATGTCTACGGTGGTCCACGAGACTCATTTTTCTCACTAATGATGATATCTTTTGGTATAACCGTATATATGATGGTGTGCAGATTATTGATTCTTGTGGTGAGCTAGAGGAGCTACTTCAGCAGCTTAGAGATAAGGATGCATTGATAGAGTTTCAAGAGCATCAGGTTATCGATGAGCCTGATGATGTGGTGACTTCTCTTCTTCCTCAGTCTTCCAGGTTTTGGAAGAGGAAGTACGATCGACTCGCCAAGGAGAAGGCGGATATGGAGGCAGCCTATGAGAGAGAGGTGAAGAGGCTTCGTGCAGCTTATCTCCCGGTCTCGAGAGCTTTGGAAGGTTGCTTCTAGGGTTCCATATGATGTTCATTTTCCCTCTCTCTTGTATTGTATTTGGTTACCAAGACTGTACTTCTTTGGTGTAATTTTTTCCATATATTATTGAAATGATTTTTTCCATATATGTCTAAATGATTAATATTTCCAAACATTTGCAAATAGGACTCTAAAAGTTCCTCTGATTAAAAAATAAAATCATATGCACAAGCATTGCATGCATCATGTGCATAAGCAGGTTTTGTTCCAGGGCTTCTTCTTCAGTGGTCTAACTCTGTGTTCTTTATTTATTTTGAAGACAAGCTGATGCACCGGTACTACACCAGAGCCAACTCATCAAAGCTAATGGATCACCTAGAGCAAGAGAACAGAGAACTGAAGGAAGAAGTGGCAAGATTGACTGCCTTGATGGAGTCTTTCTTGGCCGCCCAAAGCCAGTCGTCTCCAACGCCTTCAACTCCTCCCCAAAGGACGGTCATTTCAGAGGTTGCATCCTCTATCGTGCCTGTGCCGAGAGTAGATGATACCATTTACCACTCTGAGCCATCTGAGGGCCCAGACATGTATGAGAAAATGGACGCTATGAATGATCAATTCCTTGAGCTGCGCAAGGAACTCAAAACTCTCAGAGGGAAGGACCTCTTTGGCAAGTCTGCTGCTGAGTTATGTGTGTTGCCTAATGTCAAGATTCCTGTCAAATTCAAAGTGCCTGACTTTGAAAAGTACAAAGGAAACACTTGCCCGTTCATCCATCTTGTGACGTATGCACGTGAGATGTCGACTCAAACCGACAATGATCAACTCCTAATCCACTACTTCCAGGACAGCATGTCCAGTGCCGCTTTGAGATGGTACATGGGCTTGGATAGTGCGAACATCCGCTCCTTCAACGACCTTGGCGAAGTTTTTGTCAAGCAATACAAGTACAACATTGATATGGCTCCCGATAGGGACCAACTAAGGGCCATGTCCCAAAAGGACAAAGAGACATTCAAGGAGTACGCCCAGAGGTGGCGTGAATTGGCTGCACAGATTATGCCCCCGCTCGAAGAGAAGGAGATGACGAAGATCTTTCTCAAGACTTTAAGCTCTTTCTACTACAGTAGATGATTGCTAGCGCTCCTTCTGATTTCACTGAGATGGTGAACATGGGGATGCGTCTAGAAGAGGGAGTCAGGGAAGGGCGCCTGACTAGAGAAGAAGGCTCTTCTACCAAATGTTATGGGGCGTTTTCTAAGAAGAAAGATGGCAAGGCACATGCTATGACCTGCCATGTTAAATCAAGAAGACCCTCTGTGAAGAGGAAGACTGTGCGTCCCACCAGTAACCAGCACCAGGTGGCTCATATAGCACCTATTTTCATAGAGAATCAACATTATCAGCATCATAATCATAACCAGTAACAGCAACATCAACAGTATCAGCAACAACAGCACCATCCTCAACAGCAGGCCTATCAGCCTCGAAACAACAATCAAACCAGCACTAGCTATGATAGGAAAAGGGTCACTTTTGATCCTATTCCAATGACCTATGCTGAATTATATCCTTCACTAATTGAAAGGAAGCTGATCACTCCATGTGACCCACCTGCTATACCTACCAACCCTCAGTGGTGGTATAAGCCTGAGCTTCATTGTGTTTATCATTCCGGTGCTCCCAGACATGATATGGAGAACTGTTACCCTCTCAAGACCAAGGTTTAGAACCTTGCTAGAAGTGGTATTCTATTTTTCGAGGACGTAGGTCCTAACGTCAAGAAGAACCCATTGCCCGAGCCTGGGAAATCTGTTGTTAATATGGTTCAGGGTTGCCCTGGTAAATATAAGGTCAGATATGTCAGCCATATCAGACAATCACTGGTCGATATGCATAGACTGTTATGTAGATACAGTCATTACGAGCATGACCATGAGAGCTACCGTGTATGCACTGTCAATGAGAGGGGGTATCGTCAAGTCAGAAAAGTCATCAAAGAAATGTTGGATCAGGGTGTAATAGAGATTTTTCAGAATCGTGATGAGGATGAAGTTAATGTGATATCCCCTGTATTTAGATTACCTGAGCCAGTTGTTGTTAAATATGATGGCAACAAGTGGAAGGCTTATCCCTCTCTCATTATTAAGCAAGTTGGCCCTGTTCCTTACTTTTTCAACAAGGCTGTTCCCTATCGATATAATGCGGTTTCATTAGAAGATGGGAAGGAGGTTCCCCTATCCTCCACTTCTGTTGTGAATATTATTGATGTCAGTAGATTGATTCGTAGTGGTCGTGTTTTCTCGACACCGCCGAAACCCCAGGCTAACACCAGAAGAGCTGATGCTACTGATAGTGCTACCCGTCCTTTGGGGAATTCTTCTTCTTGTCCGAATCCGGCACTTACTGTTGACAGACCTGTCGTTGCTGTTGGAACTCTTGTCCCTGCTAGCCAGAATGGCATGATTAGAGAGGAATGCGATGAGATGCTGAGGCTCATCAAGAGGAATGAGTACAATGTTGTAGATCAGCTGCTACAAACGCCTTCAAAGATATTTGTGATGTCTTTGTTGATTAACTATGAACCACACCGAGAAGCTTTGCAGAAGGTGTTGGACGTGGCCTACGTAGATCACAACGTCACAATAGAGCAATTTGATAGCATTGTTGCAAACATTACTGCTTGTAACAACCTGAGTTTCTATGATGTTGATCTCCCCAAGGAGGGAAGAGACCACAATTTGGCACTACACATCTCTATGAACTGCAAGGATGATGCCTTGTCTAATGTGCTGGTAGACACAAGATCATCGCTGAATGTGTTGCCAAAATCCACTCTGGAAAAACTTTCTTACCAGGGGCCTCCCATGAGGCAGAGTGGAGTGGTCGTCAAGGCTTTTGATGGATCCCGCAAGACTGTGATTGGCGAGGTTGAGCTCCCAGTCAAGACAGGACCTAGTGATTTCCATATCACTTTTCAGGTCATGGAAATCCATCCATCATATAGTTGTTTGTTGTGCAGACCATGGATTCATGAGGCAGGCGCCGTGACATCCACCCTACATCAAAAGATGAAGTTCGTCAAGAACAAAGGTTGGTGGTGGTAGGGGGAGAGAAGGCTCTCTTGGTAAGCCATCTGTCTTCCTTTTCTTACATTGATGCTGAGGATGAGGTTGGGATGCCGTTCCAAGCCTTGTCTATTGCTGAGCCTTCTAAGAAAGGAACTTCTTCATTTGTGTCCTACAATGATGCGAAGTGGGCCATTGAGCATGGCGCAACTACTGGTTTAGGACAAATGATTAAGCTGGAAGACAATAAATCCCGAGCTGGCATAGGGTACTCTTCAGGCACTTTCAACAAGCACGGTCTGTTTCAGAGTGGTGGTTTCATCCAGACGGCCGAAAACCAGGAAGCTGCTGCTGTTGTGGAAGATGATGCAGAGGAAGATTCTAGCAACTTTGTCATCCCTGGAGGGGTATGCAATAATTGGGTCGCTGTTGATGTTCCAACAGTCGTCCATAAGTCCACATAATGTTCATTTTTGTTTAAAAACCCTTCTCCCATGCCAAAAGGAGAAGGGATGACATTCTTGGCCCATAAATACAATGATATTCATTCAATAATTACATGTTAAATGTTTGTTTTTCCAAATTATTTTCACTCTTTGCTTTTGCATGAAATTGGTGATCACATAAAACCCTAAAAATAGAATAAAATCAATCTTTTCAACTGCATAATGATTTGCCTTGTTTGAATTCTAAAATCTCTTTTATATCCAAAATCATTATGCAGGTTGATCAAACCCATTGAACATAATGATCCAACACCATCTCCCAACTTTGAGTTCCCTGTATTTGAGGCCGAAGAAGATGATGTTGATGAGATTACCCGCCTGCTTGAGCATGAAGAGAAGATCATTCGGCCACATCTTGAGAATCTGGAAACAGTCAACTTGGGGTCTGAGGATTGTGTTCGTGAAGTGAAAATTGGGGCACTCCTTGAAGAATCTGTTAAGAAGGGGTTGATTGAGTTGCTCCGATAATACGTCGACGTCTTTCCCTGGTCATATGAAGACATGCCTAGTCTGGATACTGATATTGTGCAACATTTCTTGCCTTTGAAGCCTGAGTGTGTACCTGTGAAGCAGAAGCTCAGAAGAACTCATCCTGATATGGTAGTGAAGATTAAAGAAGAAGTTCAGTAGCAAATTTATGATGGGTTTCTGGTGACTTCTACATATCCTCAATGGGTGGCCAATATTGTGCCCGTGCCTAAGAAAGATGGAAAAGCCCGAATGTGTATGGACGATAGAGACTTGAATAAAGCTAGTCCGAAAGATGATTTTCCTCTACCATATATTGATATGTTGGTAGATAATACAGCTAAATTCAATGTCTTCTCATTTATGGACGGATTTTCCGGATATAATCAGATCAAAATGGCACCCGAGGATATTGAGAAGACAACATTCATCACACCTTGGGGAACATTCTGTTATCGAGTGATGCCCTTCAATTTGATGAACGCCGGAGCCACGTATCAACGTGCTATGACTACCTTGTTTCATGATATGATGCACAAGGAGATCGAGGTATATGTTGATGATATGACTGCAAAGTCGATAACGGAATTTGAACATGTAGAGCACTTGTTGAAGCTTTTTCAACCTTTGAGGAAGTACAAACTCCGCCTGAATCCGAACAACTGTACATTTGGAGTCCATTCTGGAAAGTTGTTGGGCTTTATTGTTAGTGAGAGAGGTATTGAAGTTGATCATGCCAAGGTCAAAGCAATACAAGAGATGCATGCGCCCAAAACTGAGAAGCAAGTCCGAGGTTTTCTTGGATGCTTGAATTATATTTCTAGATTTATATCCCACATGACTGCCACATGTGCGCCAATATTCAAGCTCCTCCAGAAAGATCAGCGTCATGATTGGACCGAGGATTGCCAGAAGGCCTTTGACAATATCAAAGAGTATCTGACCGAGCCTCCGATTCTGTCTCCGCCTGTGGAAGAGAGACCCTTGATTATGTATCTGACAGTTCTTGAAGACTCTATGGGTTGTGGGATGGTCAGCAAGATGAATCAGGGAAGAAAGAGTATGCCATATATTATCTGAGTAAGAAGTTCACTGATTGTGAGTCTCGATACTCAATGCTTGAGAAAACATGATGTGCTTTGGCTTGGGTTGATAAGCGCTTACGCCAGTATATGTTGAATCATACGACTTGGTTGATATCCAAAGTGGATCCAATTAAGTATATCTTTGAGAAGCCTGCTTTAACTGGCAGGATTGCCCGTTGGCAGATGTTGTTATCTGAGTATGATATTGAGTATCAAACTCAGAAAGCTATTAAAGGTAGTATTTTGGCTGACTACTTGGCACATCAACCAATTGAGGATTATCAGTCAGTTCAGTACGAATTCCCTGATGAGGAGATTCTGTATTTGAAAATGAAAGATTGTGATGAGCCTACGCTCGATGGAGCATGGTGTTTGATGGTGCTGAAAATCAATATGGAAATGGTATTGGGGAAATGATTATTACTCCTCAGGGCACACATTTTCCTTTTACAGCAAGGATAACTTTCAAATGCACGAATAATATGGCGGAGTATGAGGCCTGTATTATGGGTTTAGAAGAATGTATTGATCTTCGGATCAAGCATCTTCATGTGTATGGTGATTCGGCCCTTGTTGTTAATCAGATTAAGTGTGAATAGGAGACGAATCAGCCTGGCCTCATCCCATATAGAGATTATGCGAGGAGGATTTCAACGTTCTTTACTGAGGTTGACTTCCATCATATTCCTTGAGATGAGAATCGGGCAGATGCGCTTGCTACGCTTGCTTCGAGGATTATGGTGAAATTCTGGAATGAAGTCCCCAATATTACCATGATGCACTTGGATAGACTAACTCCCGTGTTTGCAATTGAGGAGGTGAAAGATGATAAGCCATGGTATTATGATATCAAGTGTTTTCTTCAGAGTCAGATTTACCCACCTGGGGCATCTGTTAAAGATAAGAAGACTTTGAGGAGATTATTTGGCAGTTTCTACCTCAATGGCGATGTGCTTTTTAAGAGGAATTTTGACATGGTTCTGCTTAGATGCGTGGATAGACACGAAGAAGACCTGTTAATGACTGAAGTCCATGAGGGTTCATTTGGTACTCATTCCAATGGACCTGCCATGGCAAAGAAGATGTTGAGAGCAGGCTACTATTGGCTGACAATGGAGTCTGACTGCTGCAAATATGTGAAGAAATGCCATAAGTGTCAGATTTATGCGGATAAGATTCATATTCCCCCGACACTTTTGAATGTGATTTCATCACCATGGCCTTTCTCTATGTGGGGAATTGACATGATTGGGATGATAGAGCCAAAGGCATCCAACGATCACAGATTTATTCTTGTAGCAACTGATTACTTCACCAAGTGGGTTGAAGCGGCGTCATATGAAAACGTGACCAGGTAGGTGGTTGTGAAGTTTATCAAGAATCAACTCATATGCCGTTATAGTGTGCCAGATAAGATCATTACTGATAATGGATCTAACTTGAACAATAAGATGATGAAAGAGCTGTGTAGCGAGTTCAAGATTGCACATCATAATTTTTCTCCCTACAGACCCAAGATGAATGGGGTTGTTGAAGCTGCTAATAAGAACATCAAGAAGATTATCCAGAAGATAGTTGTCACGTACAAAGATTGGCATGAGATGCTTCCATTTGCCTTGCATGGCTATCGTACATCTATCCGCACTTCAACAGGGGCAACCCCTTTCTCCCTTGTATATGGCATGGAGGTTGTGCTCCTCGTGGAGGTTGAGATCCCATCAATGAGAGTCTTGATGGAAGCTAAGTTGACTAAGGCTGAATGGGTTCAGAGTCATTATGACCAGCTGAATTTAATAGAAGAGAAGAGATTGACTGCCATGTGCCATGGTCAATTATATCAGTAAAGGATGAAGAAATCCTTTGATAAGAAGGTCAAGCCTCGTGTGTTCGGAGAAGGTGACTTCGTGCTCAAGAAAGTCTTGTCTTTCACGTCCGATTTCAGGGGCAAGTGGACTCCAAACTATGAAGGTTCATATGTTGTCAAGAGAGCCTTTTTAGGCGTTGCTTTGATACTTACAACTATGGACGGGGAGGATTTCACTCGTCCTGTGAATTCAGATGCAGTCAAGAAATACTTCGCCTAAAAATAAAAACAGAATGGCTCGCTAAGTTGAAAACCCGAAAGGGCGGCTTAGGCAAAAATGAGCGTCTCGGTGGATTGAAAACCCGAAAGGGCGATCCAGGCAAAAGTTAGAGACATGAAAAAATGAATATATATATATCCCGCTAGATTGAGTACCTCACCCTGGGGAAATCTAGACAAAAATTAGGGATTTGGCAAGTAACTGCATCTTGACAAGACTTTGTTCTACCAATTGTCATCTGTCAAAGAATTTCGCTCAGTCATCGTCAACTGAAGCTTCAAATACATTGGATTCAGAGTTGGTGGAGAAAGGGTCATTATGTTCAATGTAGATTTTTTCCAATATATATCACCAATTTCAAATTTGTAAAGATCCACGAAGACTTGCCATTTGCAGACTACCATTCCATCAAATAAATTTGAGCCTTTATTCAATTCTTTGCACTCTTATTTGTTTCTGTCCAACAAATGTTTGCATGTTTTAGTTGTTAGATATCATTGTTTTAAATAAATAAAAGTTTTTATAAACTATTTTTAAACAAAGTGAACATTCATAAAAGACTAAAAGGATAATTGGGACATCTTCAGTGCTCTCCCAAGGATAGTATGATCTCCAAAAGGGTAAGACATTTGTTCATATTCCTAGCATATCTTGCTATCCTCTTCATCATCTTTTAGGCTTGTCTTTTCAGTGAGCGTAAGAGAAAGTGATACACCACCCAGATCCCCTGAGAGGTTGGAGTGTGGGTCTTAATCTTCTAGCTCCCCTTGTGTGGATTGACCTAAAATCCCTTATAGATTGATAAATTGATATGCTATATTTTCGAGGAAGTTGGTATTCCCTCATTCAAATTGGAAATCCCCCGCAGAGTGAGCAGGAATTCCCTTCATAAGCAGTTGGTTTGTAGCTTGTCCCCTGTGGATTCGCCTACATTGATCTCCAGTAGGTTTTCCTGTTGTTCATCCTCAGCAAGGTTGTTCATCTAAGACTTCCCCAGTTTTGTCACCAGCAGGTTATTTCCAGCTGATCGCCTACAGGTTGTTCCTGGTTCAGTCGTCGACAGTTGTTTCCCTAGTAGAGTTGCCTGATCGGAGCCTGATTATTGTTGCCTACGCCTTCTTGGATAGTTTCCTCCTAGTAGAGCGGGTGATGAAAATGTTTATTTTCCTATCCCCAGCGGAGCAGTGTTCCCCTTTTCCTCGGCAGAAAATTGTTGCTCTAGCAGTCTGAGGAAATGTGATGGTTTAAGAACTTTTGTTTTATGGTTATTCCCCACAGAGTTTCATCTCTCTCCTTGATAATTTCCCCAGTAGAGTTGCTTCTACGACGGATCTTATCCGTGCTTATCTTCCCCAGCTCAGGCTTTACCTAATTTCAGTTTTGGTGTTGGAACTTCGAAGAAGATGTGTTGTTTTCATCCCCAACGGAGTGACTGGTTCTCCTTCTCCGTAGCAGGGATATTTCCTTTCGTAATTAGAAGTGAATGTTGTTAAATATTCTTCTGTTTGGTGGTTGTTCACCATAGAACTCCGCATCACCCTCTAATAAGATCCCCCAATAGCTGTCTTCTAGAATTGATCTTATCCATATCTCTGCATACTATTGGAAGATCCCCAACTTTGGTGGTTTTGATCCCTTGCTCATTCCCGACAGCGATCTCCGACGATCCTGCTTGTTCCCCTAGCAGTGATCTTTGTTCCTGGCAGCGGCTTCGCTCGCTCCTCAGCATGGGTCTTTATCCCCTATAGAGATCGGTGTTTCCTGGTATTTTGTTGCCCCACCAGATTGGATTTTTCAGTGGGCCTGGCTTTCTCCTTTGAGATGTATTACGGGATGTTTGTCCATTGGTTCTTGGACCTGTTTGTGTTAGATGTGTCTGTTTGTCAGCATTAATCATACATAAACCATGCATATACATGCATAGTTATAACATTCAGATACTCATGTTGCATTCTTTGCCATATATCTTTGTTTATTATATCCTGCTCTTGGTGATATATATTTCCCCAAGCAGATGTTTGTGTCTGATTTCTCCATATAGAGTCAGTCCCATATGCAAAAAATGTCTATCCTTTATTCCATATTCCCCACTGAGTTATGTCCTCGTGGATGATTATTATTTCAGTTTCCTCCCAAAACATGTATTGGGATGGAATTGCTCCCCTGAGTTATATCCTCATTGGGTTGAGTCTTGTGTCATTGTGCCTCTCTAGTTTGTTCCTATAGTGATTACTCATGTTATTCCCCCTACACTTCCCCGTAGTTTAGAGGAATGATTGCTCAGTAACCATTAATTGTCCATCTTTTCCCCGACGGAGTTTAAGTGGCCTTCTACCCAGTAACCGGTAGTTGTAAGTCCTATTTCTGTGGTTTTCTACCCAGTAACCGGTAGTTGTAAACCCCATTTTTATCCCCTTGCAGAGCTAACCCTTGATTTTGTTCATCCTAACCGATGAAGGGTTCCTCTCTTCTGTGGTTTTCTACCCAGTAACCGGTAGATGTAATCCCCTCCTTGTTGGTTATCTTTATCCAATATTCGGTATTGATATTCTTTCACCTTTTCAGTAGCCGGTGATATATCTCCAGGATCATTGCTTTGTCAATGAATCCCCAGCGAGTCATTTTTTATTTAGCCTTGTTCGGTAATGATTGTTTCTCCCCCTTTGATTGGTCATTAATTTATACCCAGTAGCCGGTATCCCGATGTCCTTTCTTTTCGGTCGATTTATCCTTTATTAACCCAGTAACCGGTTATGGATAATCTTCCATGCGAGTACGTTATCTATGTTCTGACGGTAACAAACAGTATATCTCATGCGCTCTTCAGTCAAAGTCTTTTTCTTCCCCAGTTGAGTAAGATTCGTATTTCCTTATGGAATCAAATGCCCATCCTGTGATCGAGTTTGCTTCTTTCAGCCCTCCTTTCGGATGATGAGTGTCTTGGAAATATTCCCTAATTCACGCTTGGTGGGTCACCTATTATATTCCCAGTAACCGGTAACCCTGGTGTCTCTTCCTTTCTGCTCCATATTATGACCTTTTGTCCCCTGTGGAGTCATATTTTCCTAAGTCGAAATTTACCTTTTTAGGTCTTCCTCAGATGTTTTGGATGATTGATATCTCTCACCCTTTTAACGGTCTTAGATATTCTTTCTCCCCGAGCGTGTTGTTCTCTCACCCTTATACCGGTGTCTAGATCACATGTCTCTTTGAGCTTATTACCCAGTAACCGGTAATACCTCACTTGTTTCTTCCTCAACTGAGTCCTTTATGGATATCCTCGCCTGAGTCCTTTGTGGATTTTCCCCATCCGAGACCAGATTTTTATCCGAAGTATCCTTTGTGGATAGTTTTGTTGTATTGGCATATTCCCCAATTCATGCATTTTTGCGTCAGCTTGAGTCTTTCCATGGATTTATTTTCATGGAACTTCTTCGTGTCTCTCAGCAAGTTTCAAGTCGTGACCTGCTCACGCATTTTATTCCCCTTTTATTCCCCTGTAAGTCCCCAGAGTCTTTGTCCCATTTCTGAGTGCCACTCATGGATTTTCAGTTTCTCCTGATTTCTTTTTCCTTTGTGGACACATATCCCCACAGAGTATTAACTTTTTCATACATACATTTGCATCATGAGGTCTCTTAGGGACCAAAATTCGTCTCTTTGTTATTATTTAAGCCCATTCTACCTCGTCGAGACGAAGATTTTAACCTTCATTTCTCCGACTAGAATGATCTTAAATAGGGGCATCTGTAAGACCCTAATTTTGACCCTAAGATTCCTCATGGCATCATATCATTACACATTGCATTTGCCTCAAGGATCATAGCATCTTGGCTCCTTAACCTTTGGGTTAGGACTTGTGTGAGTTGGTTTGAGACCACCAAGCATGCTTGAATTGTATATTATTGCTTTTATTATTTTGTTTACTAACCAAAAGCACAAAACTATATCACTAACTTTGTTTGTTTTGTAGTTTGAGCAATCATGTGATCCAAGGCTCCTAGGAGGCCCCTATACTCATTAATGTGGCCAGATGAAGTGAAAGAAAGCATGAAAATGGTTCACAAAGATCTCAATCGCCATACATGCCTCCCAAGTATCTCAATTTGTCAATTCGATCAAGATAAACCAAAGGGCTTGAGGATTGTTTCCCAAGGAAACCTTAATTCAACTGTGCATGTACTGTGCCTTTCTCATGAAGCAACCTTAACCCATGATCAAATACAATCAAGGTAAGTTCTTTCATTCATAATTTTACTCATATTTGAGCTTATTTTAGTGTCCTCAATCATCAATTCATTAAGATTTGAAGTTTGGACTTGAGAAGTTGATCAGTCAATTCATCTAACTATTTTGAAATCCATTGAGACCTAACTTTTGATGTGTTTGTCAAATGAAGATGACCCCAAGAGTAAAAATCTTTTTAAGAACCATATGAACAACTTTCATGTTCATAAAAAATTGATTTGAAGCTTGGAAGATCATCATCCATTTCAAAACATTATAGGTCATTTTGACTGAAACCCTAATTTTGGGTCAACTTCCCAAGGACCTAACTCCTTCATTTTTTATGATTTTGAGGCGGGATCAAATGAATTGGAAATTTTAAGTTGTCTACCTCAATTGTTATGTTGGACAAAATTTCATAATCCTAAGAGAAACACATGTGATAATATAAAACATTATAGGTCGCCTTGGACCAAAGCCATTGAATCTTGAAAAGGTCCAACTTCAAGTGCCCATAACTTTCTCATAAAAAATCCAAATAATGCAATATTTAAGTCCATATTTATTGTATTTAAATTCTATACAACTTTTATGTTTAAGGTTTTGTCATTTTAAGCTTGCATAATTGAAATAGAAGGGCATGAAGTTGGTCCATTTTGGCAAAATTCTCATACACATGTTTTGCACCTTGACTTCATGGCCTGTTTTCATAAATTTCCCAATTCCAAATGGATTTTTATTCAACATAAATTTTTTTCCTCATGTCAAGACCTTTTCAACCATTACCCATATGCCTATATTTCAATTTGGTAAATGGTATTTTCGAAGAGGTGAAGATTTATGTTCATTTATGGAAATTATGTGAAATCTTTGTGCACAAGCCAATTCCATCAGATCTGCATGTCCAAAACACTTCAATTACACTTCAGCTTGCATTTTCCATCAAGTTTGGGCCTCTCATGCGCCTGTACAGGCCCATGCATGGAAGCCCTCATTTCACATGCACACGAATTTTGCATTGCTTGCATCCCCTCTTGCTATAAATACACATGCCTGGCTTCATTCAAGACCAACCTTAAGGCGCCTAAATTGCTGCAGAACTGAATCCCTACCCTTCATTCAAAGGAATTTTGCTTTTCTCTTTCAATTTTCAAGTTCAATTTTCAACTACACTAGTTGATCATTGAGCTTCAATTCCTTAGCCTGACCTCTTTGCCATCTCAAGAACACACTGCATCAAAAAATTGGAAGAGATCTTGCCATTAAAAGTTGCACTTCAAAGGTTGTTGTTCAAACTTTTTAGATTCGAAACTCCTTGGATCTTGCTCATTTCTTGTGTTTGTTGGTTCCTCTGAAGTCCTCATGTGAGAGGCAATTGATCTGAGCATTTAATTTCATGAATTGATCAAGTTCAGTTTGAACACCACGAATTTCTACCTCAGATTTCTATTCATATAGTGATCTTGAGTATAAACCAATGGCACAGGGGTGATGTACATCACCCCTAGCTTTCCAATGATATAAGGATCGTGCATTTTAATGAACTTTTTAAAACCTGCAAATTCTGGCCGAAAACTGTGATGTTTACCGGAGAAGACGGTGGTTTCCCCCACCGTCCCCACGTGGATGAGTTTTAGCCTTTGCATCTGTTGCTCTAATCTAATCTAGGCCATTCAATGTTATGACTTTTTTAAATGCAGCGTGTTTCTCCTTTGACTATGGTCTATCATGAGCGCGCGTCTTAGAACCTTAGGATTGGCCACGTCAATTAATGAATGTGATCCAATGCCTCCAGATTTTTCTTATTTTCTGATTTTCCTTTTATTTTCTTTAATTTCATTATATTTCAAAAATTCATATCTTCTTCATTTTAAATCCCAAAAAATATGGGACCAATTGCATTATTTCCCTTTTTGATTCTAGTTTTTGAAAATGATTTTTAATTTTTTTTATGAGTTTATTTAATATTTTTTGTGAATTTTTTCTTTTCTGGTTATTTTTAATTCATTTAAAATAGTTTCCAATATCCAAAAATGAAAAAAATATTTTCTTAACATCTTTGAATGATGATGAATCTATGAAAAGTATTCTCATCAATTTCTTAATTGATTTGAGATTTATTTGAGATTTTAGTTCAATTATATTATTTTTTATTCAGTTTTAATTGTTTAAAATTAGTTTCTGGTTTCTAAAAATGATGAAATTTTTTGTCAAACCTTGTTTGACCATGTTGACTTAGGATGATCCATTTGGACTTTTCCATGTTGATTTGAAATGGATTTGAAGTTTGACCTTTATTTGTTTATTTTAATTCAAGTATTATTTTAATTCTCAAAAATACCAAAAATATTTCTATTGTTTCTTGACTTGTAAACTTCATCTCACTTCTTTTTACCATTGATTGACTTTGATTCCGTTCATGTTTGATCAATGTGTGTTGGTGATGTTATTTGACTTTAAATTATGTACATTCGATTTCTTCTTCTTCTTCTTCTTCTTTTTCTTTTTGATCAATGAGTGAATGATTGGTGGTTAGCCTTCACATATGAAGGGCTTAACCTTCCTTGATTCAAATCAAATTCATCTTGATCAAAGATCAAGTGAATTGCTTTGCATTAAGGATAGGTTGCTTCTTGGTCAAGCAAAAAACCTAAATCCATACAAAATCATTCTTCTTTTCTTTTGGCATGGCAAGTTGTAGGATCTTGGCTTACTAGTCATGGTCTCTAACTTGTGTTTGTTGCCTATAGTTTTATTGACCGGCCTCATATAGGTGTGACTACTACATTAGTCCACGTACGATTGCTTAACATAGCGCTAAATTGCCTTATGGCACACTAACAATAACTACTAATTACAAACTTTTAATTCAAGCATTTAATTCTTGCAATTTACTTTGATGCAATTTTATTTCATGCACATTAGTTCATTTGCCTTTTCCCTTTGCTCACTTGAGGTCATGTTTATGTTAATGCAATTTGCGTTTTTCTCACTTGAGCACATTATTGTGTATATACTATTGTGTTTGTTTTGTTTTGTTTGTGTGAACCCAATGCAAAAATGGAGAAAAGGACTCAGATTTTAGGACCTTACCTATGCAAAAATGGAGTCAAAGAGCAACTAGGCCTCATGCCTTTAGAATTCAAAAAAGAAAATTGTCAAAGAGCAACGAGGCCTCATGCCTTTAGAATGATTAATCTTGAAGAAGACATTGGAAAAGGACCCCTAATTCTAAACTCACTCTTGTCCATTCTTTTTATTGCATTGTGGAACTCTCTGATTTGTGTGTTCTTGTGTGCTAGGGATCCTAAACTTGAGCCAAGTAGAAGAACCATTGTCATGAGCATCCAAAGTGAGAGATACAAAAGCCAATTGGAAGATTCCTAAGAGCTTGATTGATTGTTTGCTTGATTGCTTGAGTTATTTGCTTATTGATTGCTAAATCCAAAGGAATGAGCAACTTGGATCATCTTTATAATATCAAGATGGGAGCTCCAATGTGTTTTTATTTCTCTTCCTTCATCTTTGCATTTTTAGGACCTAGCCCTTATTTTCTTCTCCCCGCTCTAACCCAAGCCAAACTTTTGTGCAAACATTAACATTGTTTTCAAAATTAGAAACCTAGGCACTATGCCTTTGATTTTTCAAACTGTTTTCCTAACACACTTATTTTGAATTGAATCCTAAGTCAACTTTTACCTTATTTTGTGAATACTTTTCATTTGTAAATACAACTCACTCAATTGTTTTTGTGGTTCCAATGGCCACTTCTTGCCAAAGCTTTTCATAAACGTTAACTATTAGGTTTGAGTTATCTTAGTGGATGATATAATACTCACATGTATCCTTAGTCATGGACTATAAGTCTTCCATGCTTATTATAGGGTTAACCCCTCACTAGCATGTTGAAGTTCTCCTCACATGGTGGATTTGGGGTTTTAGGTTGAGTTTTCTCCCTTTGATAACAAAAGACCTTAAGGCTTTTGACCAATCAATTCACCAACTTCTTTTGAGATTTTTACCCCGAACTACGAGGTTTTGATCCTACCTTTCTAAGATGGTACGTAGGCAATGGGTTTATCCATTCAAGCATAAAATTGTAATTAACTTGTATATTATTTTCTCATCTCCCCAATCATGTTTGCACAAAATATTTTTCACAAATACCAACCTACCTTACAACATTTGTAAAAAGGGCTCCCTTAGAGTACTAAGGATGTTTTGGGTGCTTAAAACCTTCCCATTGCATAACCAACCCCCTTACCCAGATCTCTGACATTTTTATTAGTTTTTGATTTGATAAAACTTCTCGGTTTTTGTTCGCTTTTTAACCTTTCCTTTGGATAAATAGAAGTGCGGTGGAGATTCGAATTGTATGATTTACTTTTGATTTAGTCAATAAATCTAAAGGTAACGAATACCCCGCTACAATACTGCTTGACGAAGGCTTCACCCAAGTCATTGAAAGTATGAACACTAGCATTGTCCATGCCCATATACCATCTAAGCGCAACACCGGTCAGACTGTCCTAGAAGTAGTGAATAAGCAGGTGATCATTATCAGTTTGAGTTGACATCTTTCTAGCATACATGACAAGATTGCCCAACAGAAGGTATTACCTTTGTATTTTTCAAAGTCTGGGACATTGAATTTCACCGGAATCTTGACATTGGGAACCAAACACAACTCAGCAGCACTTTTGCCAAATAAATCCTTCTCTCTCAGGGTCTTCAATTCCTTGCGCAACTCAAGAAACTGATCCTTCACCTCATCCATCTTTTCATAAACATCTAAACCTTCAGACGGCTCAGAGTGGTAAATAGTTTCCTCGACAGGGGGAAAAGTATGAACAATAGGAGGAGGCACTAACAGGACCAGGCTAGATGCCGGTAGAGAAGCAAATGCAAGAGCGTACCCTTCAGGTACAAAGTTTGGTGGCATTCCCCACAGGAACCCAACAGGAATTGCAGGAATAAAATGGCTAGCAATGACAGGTACAAATGACAAAGCAATCTCTGAAATGACAATCCTCTGAGAATGAGGAGTTATAGGAGGAAAAGATAGTTGGTTCTCAGCAACTATTACAAATTTCATCAAGGTTGTGAATCTGGAGATCTCATCCTTCATCTCTCTATTTTCTTGCTTTAGATTCTCCATTCTTCTCAATCGATTAGCTCGGGTGTTATAGTGATGAGTCAGCTTGGCTTATACACATAAGAAGAACTGATAAGACACCTGGCAGAAGAAACCTATCATGCAAATGATGCATGAAATGCAATGTTTTTTATTGTTTTTAATTTCAAGGAAAATATGAAGTCTTATTTGCAAATATAACAATAATAATCAATAATAATTCAATTGACCATAAAATCTCTTTTTATTCATAAAATTGGAAGGATTACACTGAGTACAATTTTAGTAACCAAAATATAAATACAAGAGAAAAGGAAAATGTCATCCTAAGGATCCTTAGAAACTGCATCAGATGATCTAGCCAAGGGAGTGTATTTCCTTCAGATGCGTCGAATATCTGACTCAAAGGATGTCTTCATATGAGCCTTCTTGAGGACAAGTTGATCAACAATTTTCTTCCAATCACTAGAAGGCTTAGGAATGCTGGAGGAAAATAAATCCTATGGCTCTCTCTGTCTCTTCATTGCACGCTCCTCCAGAATCTCAATAAGTGCATCTTTGTCTTTCGACTCGAGTTGCAACTCCTCATGCTTTCGGCTCAAATAATGGAACCATTCTTCCCACATATCTTTCTCTTGCTTCATATTGGAAAGTGTGTATTCCAACTCCTCTAAATCATGGTTAGGGAGAGTTGATGGCTCAATCATAACCATAGACATAGGTCTTTCATAAGCATACGACATCTTGAGTTCCAAAGCTCTCCTTTTCACCCAAATAGTGTAAGCTTCCAAAGCTACACAGTTGCACGGACCAAGCTCGAATCTTCCTTTCCTATGTACATTATGCCAAGCACGCACCATTATATTCTTCAAAAGTTGGGGATCTTTACCCTCTTGATAGAATAGACCCTCTAACTGAACGTTATTAGGTTTATCTCTCAAGGGGAACCCAAGTTGACGACGAGCCAATGCAGGGTTGTAGTTGATTCCTCCGTGCGTACCAATGAGAGGTACATTAGATAACTCACCACAAATGTCAGTAATATCCGAGCTACTCAATGCAGAATCATACCAAACAATATCATCATTAGTGAGAGACTTAAGTCTCTATGACCACCGTAGACATAATCAGCTCTCCAAGAAAGCAGGTGTTTGAGGCAATTGTGAAATAAACCACTTGTACAGAAGAGGAAAACATCACACAATAGTCCCACCATCTTTAGAATTCCTCAAAAGCAAAGAGAAATACATGTCACCCAACAGAGTTGGAACGTGATTCTCAATCAAGAAGATTCTAATGGCGTTAACATCAACAAAATCGTCAATGTTATGGAACAAGGCTAAACCATAGATGAGCAATACAAATATATCTTCAAAAGTATCTATGCTACCGACTTGAGCAAAAACAGTAGCTCTACCAATTAGGAACTCAAAAGTCAAACCAAGAATACCTTCTTTCTTCACCAAATGAGTATCAATCTCAGATTTCTTCAAATGAAGAGCTTCGGCTATAACATGAGATCTGGGAATCTCTTCCAATCCACTGAAAGGTACCTTGTCAAATACGGGCATACCCACGAGATGGGCATACTCCTCTAACATGGGCACACGTTAATAATCGGGAAAAGTGAAACAATGATAGAGAGGGTCATAGAACTGAACCAAAACACTCAGAAGTCCTTCAACCACATTAGTAGATAACACGAACAAGAGCTTCCCATGATGTTACTTGAAGTCCAAGGGATCTAATAGAAAGCATGGCAATTTCCTTAACTCTTTCAAATCAGGATATCTGAAACTGTACTTCTTAGTGTTCCTTCGTCCATAATCCATGGTCTGAAAATATTTACAAATAAGACCTTAGTTTCCTTGAATTTTATTTTTCTGTGATGAATGTTATGATGCGTATGTATGCATGAATGCAACGATTACACACAAAGGATCATACACAAGCCAAACACAAACAAAGGTCAAGGGATGGATCAAGTCATCATCAAGATCAATCATCCATTTTGGTGGATTATGGTTTTCACCTTATCAACACCCAAGTTACATTGATATTGACAAGACTTGATCGGATCAACCGAGAATCAAAGGGTTTGTTATGAGTCACGAGCATGGAGTCGGGTTAAGAATCATCCCAAAGGAGTGTACTAAGGATTAAACCTCTAGAGCATGTTCTAAAAAGTTCCCAGAGGTTTTATCTCATCTATCGGATACTATAGGTTAGGATGATAGACTCATCAACTCATAGTATTCTCAAGAGAAAGTCGTCTGAGTGTAGTATCGTGTAACAACTGTTATCAAGTCTACACTTGAACAGTCTCCACACTACGTCCTAAATAGGCCAAGTTGGGTTAAATGTTCTACGGTCCTCAACTTCTCGGACCCCCAAAATAGAGAAAGTGATACCTATCCACAAATTACTCGTGTGACATCAGTAACTCTAAAGAGGTCTCCCCTGAGTGGGGGATCTCATGTCAACTCTCTCAGGACTACTCCTTCAAAGCCAACGTGACTATACCATCCTCCTATCTTAATTGCACTTAAGTTAGGGTTAGAACTTATCTCACCACACAAAGATCACCAAGCACAATAGACAGAGTATATCACACAATAATATATACAAAAAAACATCAAATATACAAATATATACACACAAAAATGTAAGCTAAACACACTGAGGACTACTCCACAGTAGAGTCGCCACTTAATTTCTGAAGTGGTAAATTCATGACCATCAAGCTATGGATAAACTTGACTTTAATAAAACCAAAGTCGCCACCACGCTTTTATTTTTTTCAAAGGAAAAGGGAAAAGTATGAACAAAAACCAAAGATAAGAAGTTTTCAAATAAAAACTAATAAAATGCCAGAGATTACAGGTAAGGGGGTTGGTTACACAGAGGGAAGGTGTTAGACCCAAAGTGTCCTAGGTACTCCTAGGGGGGCCTTTTTTCCTGTGCAAGTGATTTGGTCTAAATGATGTATGATAAAATATAGAGTACGGGGTGAGAAAAAGAATTCATTAATTATATTTTTGTGTTTGACAAGACTTCGGTCTTATGCCTACGTACCAACATAAAAATGAGGGGTCAAACCCCATAGTTCGTGGTAAAAATTTCAAAGAAGTTCGTGAATTGCTTTTACAAATTTGAGTAAGAAAAAGATTTGAAAATTGGATAAATCAACAAGCATGCCACTAGTTCTCATGAAAGGAAAAAAGGTTAAGTTTTCACACAATACCATGAAGAATGGGGGACTTAACATCACACTTACTAGAATGTTATGCCTTGAGAGACAAATTTAGATATATGTTAAGCAATCGTAATTGGACTTATGTAGAAGTCACAACTATCTGAGGTCGGGCAATAAAATATAGGTGTTAATGCTTGTTAGATATTTGGTACAAAGAACCAAATTCCTAAAACATACCACACTTTAAAATAAATGGGAAAGACCTATCTTAGTCAGACTTATGTTAATTCAAATGACACAAGATCATTGATGAATCAACTAGCATTTAGACATTTTAGAAATCATTGGTCAATGATGGATTGAGAAAGAATAGGAATGAAGATGAAGAGAGAAGGGAAAGTAGAAACCCAAATTGATCATAGGAGGAATTTCATCTGATCAATACTATCCATTCATTTTGGGAGATGAAATGTACATTTCATCAATCCCCTAAATTCAATGTCATTGATCAAACAAAAGCCAAATCAACCGTGACAAAGGCCAAATAGAAACTCAAACATCACAAGACCATAAAAATGGCTCAACACAATTTTTAAACATTTAATCAATTAAAAATCCAATGAAAAAGGAATTAAAAATGCATTTAAAAATGGATAAAACCTCAAATCCCTTCAAAAATACCAAATAAATGGCCAAGGGATTTATTCTTGGTCAAAGGACCTTAGACAAAAAAACTCATAATTTTTGGAAAGTCAGAAGTATTTTAAAATATTTTAAAATAAGTTAAAAATCACTTAATTCATGAAAAATATCAAAATTAATTCAAAAAAAATGATTTTAATTCAAAATATGGAAGAGGAAAATATTTAAATATTTTTTGTGAAAGTCCCATATTTTTTGGATTATAAATGAAATTAATATGAACTAAACAAAATAAATCGATTAAATGAAAAATCAGAATTAAAAAAGAAAATGGAAAAAACGAGGCCCATCAGATCTCCCACATTAATTGAGGTGGCAGATCTGATGGTCAAGCGCACGCTTTCCACCATGTGCCTGAGTCAATGCGCCACATGCAGGGTCAAACAAAATAAAGTTTGAGATTAAACCATTTTAAGATGATCAGATGGTTGAAGACACGCTAACACAGCACTAGAGCCCTAGCTCCGGTTGTCTTCTCCAGTGAAGCTATCCGGACTGGTCCACCCTCAACAATCAAGAAAATGAAAACTAAGGACACTATTTTAAAGAGAAAAAGCTCAGGAGCTCGAATCTGATCTCAATTTGTCCAATTCCAAATATATTGAGAGATATCAGGAATGGAATTTTGAGGTACACGATTTGTGTTGCTTCGATTTGACCTAAAAGTAACTCAATCTTGTTGCCTATATTGGTAGGCCTTCATACAACCAATAAACAAAGAGAATAGTGGAGAATTGAGAGAGACTCAAAGGCTTGAAGTTTTTGGAAAAATCACCTTCGGGTAGTAGTGCTTTTGCTTGATCTCAATGTGAATCCACTTGGTTCTCTCTCCTATTGCTTGTAGTAATCAATTGAGATGGAAATGGCAATGAATTGTTGGAGTTTGAATTCCAA
The DNA here is from genome assembly GCF_024323335.1 of Lathyrus oleraceus. NCBI lineage: Eukaryota > Viridiplantae > Streptophyta > Magnoliopsida > Fabales > Fabaceae > Lathyrus > Lathyrus oleraceus. The sequence continues at coordinate 152,875,037 of NC_066584.1, read as the reverse complement.
AACAAAAGGAGAAATTCAAACTCGATTTCAAAGAAATCTTCATGTAATTATATGGAATAGGGTTCTGAGTTTGCTTGGTAAGGCTTGGGTAATGTGTGTGTATCATTTCTGAAGCAATGCACTTGTACTTATAGACTATGGAAATTAGGTTTGCACCATTTGAAATTTAACTAAAAATAGCAATGTTATGCATGGGTGCATGAGAATTGAATTAGGAACAACCAATGGTGTAATCCACTTCCAATTCGTGTACATTTGATACTGTAGTCATCACATGGAAGCATGCAAAAAGAATTAATCATTTGAGTGCAAAAGTTGCCAAAACCAACCAAACAATGGAACCATGCGCAAGCGCCTCAATTCTTGTCTAAATGAAGTCATCTTTGATGATGAATTCTTAGGTGGAAGTTGGGGATATCAAACATGGTTGAAAATTTTCTAAGTAAAAGTTAGATGACCATTTCTTCCACCTTGAATAACGTTTTCTATGAGCTCCAAATGAAAATGGTTTCTTCACCAAAGTTTTATCTATTCCATTCATCTTCAATTTCGTCACAAATTTGAAATCATTTGTATCTGGCATGAGGGAGTTATGGATTTTAGAAGTTCAGGAAAATTGTTTGTTCAATGGTAATGGCCATAAATGACCTATAATGTTTCCTCTTTTCACATACCCTTGAAAGTTAAATTTGACATTTATCAAAGAATAAAAGTTGGAGAAGACCTCTCTAAATTGATCATGAAACTTGGACGGCCTTCATATCATAAAAATTTAGCAAGTTATGGTCCTTGGAAGTTGACCTCCTAACTAGGGCACAAACAAAATGACCTATAATATTTCACCATCAAAAATGACTTTCCAAGAAAAATTAGATCTTGATGTAAACATGAAAGTTGTTTGGAATGTCATCAAGAGTAACTTTTATCTTGTAATCATTTTCATATGAAAAAATTGTTGGAGATAGGGTCTAGGGAACTCCAGTTTTGACCAGTTGACTTTCTCTAGTCAACTTCTTTGAACCCACTTGTAAACTTGAACTTCTCTTGATATTTGGGGATCATGGAGGATCGTATATGCTTGAGATGATGTATAATTAAGTATTCCTTCAATTTATCTTTGCATTGAGGGTCTAAAACCCTAGTTGTGAGCTTGATGAGGCACAGGTAGACACACACACTACCTGCAAAAGAAATAACATTATGCTAGACATATTTTTGGTATTTTGGTTAGTAAACAATAGACAATAAAGTATGATAAATTCAAATAGTACTTAGTGATCTCTCCCAATGCAAACCCAATGATTAAGGGGTAAGGAGGATGCCAAGTTGTTATCCCAAAGCGAATGCAAATGATGAGATAACATGAGGGATCTTAGGGTCAAAATTGGGGTCTTACAAAAAGACTTTGAGAAGACTGGCTGGAAATTTCTTTCTGAATGAAGATGTGATGTAAAAGAGAAACTTTGACATGGTCTTGTTCAGATGCGTGAATAGACACGAAGCAGACGTGTTAATGTAAGAAGTTCATGAAGGATCCTTTCGTACTTATGACAGTGGGCACACAATGGCTAAAAAGATGTTAAGGACAAGTTATTATTTGCTGAAAATAGAATTTGGTTGTTGTAAATATGTGAAGAACTGCCATAAATGTCAGATTTATGCCGATAAGATTCATGTGCCTCCAACACTTCTCAATATTATTTCATCTCCATCGCATTTCTCTATGTGGGGAATTGATATGATTGGTATGATTGAACCCAGAGCTTCAAACGGGCATCGTTTCATCTTGGTAGCTATTGATTAATTCACCAAATGGGTTGAAACAACATCTTTTTCTAATGTGACCAAGCATGTTATGGTCCGATTTATCAAGAATTATATTATTTTCTGATACGGTGTTCCCAGTAAGATCATTACTAATAATGGGTCAAACTTGAATAATAAGATGATGAAAGAACTTTGTGATGACTTCAAGATTGAACATAATAAATCTTCTCCTTACACACCCAACATGAATGAGGTTGTTGAAGCAACAAATAAGAATATTAAGAAGATTATCCAGAAGATGATCGTGATATATAAAGATTGGCATGAGAGGCTCTCGTTTTCTTTGCATGGATACCGTACGCTCGTCTGCATTTCAACAGGGGTATACCATTTCTCTCTTGTGTATGCATGGAAGTAGTACTCCTTGTGGAGATTGAGATCCCATCAATGCGAGTCTTGATGTAAGTCAATTTGTCAGAGGTTGAATGGTGTCAGAACATATACGATCAGTTAAATTTCATTGAAGAGAAAAGAATGACGACCTCGTGTCATGGAAAGTTATATCAAAAGAGAATGAAGAAAGCATTTGACAAAAATGTTCGACCCCGCGTAATCAGGGAAGGTGACCTTGTGCTCCAAAAGATCTTGTCTTTTAACAATGATTCTAAGGGAAAATTGACTCCTAATTATGAAGGCATATATGTTGTTAAGAGAGCTTTCTTCGGTGGTGCATTGATTCTTACAACTATGGATTGTGAGGAGCCCCCTCTTCTTTTGAATGCCGATGCAGTCAAGAAATACTTCGCCTATAAAAAATAACAACTCGCTAAGTTGAAAACCCAAAAGGGCGACTTAGGCAAAAATGAGTGTCTTGGTGGATTGAAAACCCGAAAGGGGGGTCCAAGCAAAAGTCAGAGACATAAATAGAAACTAATCATCCTGATAGATTGAACCTGAGAGGGAAATCTAGGAAAAATTTAGGGATTATGGAAAGAAACTGCATCAGGTCGGATGTTAATAGCAAAAAAGATATGTATTTACAAAAAAGATATGTATTTTCCTCAACTTGTGAATGCAAAAGAGGAATGTTAATAGCAATCTCAAAGATGGTAAGATCCTCAAGAATGAAATTCAGTGACTTCCCTAGACCGGATTTTCTTTTGTTACATGTATAACAGTCTCCCCAGCATCAGATTGCAAGAATGGTAGAATCCCTAATAGATCTCTGCCATCATCTCCACCTTGTTGAGATTAGCCGAGTATCTGGTTGTACTGTGTTATCAGTCTAACACCCTTTGTGCTTGTTTTGTCAGCATATTCATATGCATATGCATAGCATCATGACGTTTGTTTGTGCATTTTTCATTTTCTATTCGCCGCCACTTTTCGATGTTTTCACTCCCCAAAGAGTGTGTGTGTCCTCTCTCCAATGGAGTGTTGACCTTAAGCAAAAAGCGTTTATCCTTTCTAATTCCCCACTAAGCTTGATCCTCATGGAAACTTTTGTACCAATTTTCCTTTCCAGTTTATTATCTGGATGGAATTAATCCCTAATTTAGTTTATTTCCTCATTGGATTTAGTCTTCTTTTACCTCATCTCCCCAATTCATTCCTAGGTCAAACTTTGGTCTTTGATCTTATTACCTTTGTTAAGCTATCACTCGGCTGATAGTAGGTAATAATTCAATTTACCTCTGATTGGTGGCCTTTTTTAAGTTACCACTTGGTTGGTAGTTCGTTATCATCCTGTTTGAGCTTATTACCTTTGTTAAGCTATCACTCGGCTGATAGTAGGTAATAGCTCCTTTTACCTTTGATTGGTTACCTTTGTTAAGTTACACTTGGATGGTAGTTGGTAATCATTTTGTTTGAGCTTACTACCTTTGTTAAGTTATCACTCGGCTGATAGTAGGTAATATTTCTTTTTAACATTGATTGGTTGCCTTTGTTAAGTTACTAATTGGAGGGTAGTTGGTAATCATTTTGTTTGATCCTATTACCTTTGTTAAGCTATCACCCGGCTGATAATAGGTAATAGTTCTTTTTACCTCTGATTGCTTGCCTTTGTTAAGTTACCACTTGGCTGGTAGTAGGTAATAATTTTGTTTGAGATTATTACCTTTGTTAAGATATCACTCAACTGATAGTAGGTAATAGTTCCTTTTACCTCTGATTGGTTGCCTTTGTTAAGTTACCATTTTCCTGGTAGTTGGTAATCATTATGTTTGAGCTTATTACCTTTGTTAATCTATCACTCGGCTGATAGTAGGTAATAGTTCCTTTTACCTATGATTGGTTGCCTTTGTAAAGTTATCACTAGGTTGGTATGTGGTAATCTTTCCCTTTGAGCTTATTACCTTTATTAAGCTATCACTTGGCTGATAGTTAGGTAATATTCCTCCCCTTGTGGAGTTGGGTTTTCCCTATTAATGATTTTATTTCCTCATTGGAGTCTTGCCTTATTAATTTTTCCCCGTTGGGTCTTTGTTGTGGAGATTCTCTAACTATAGATTGGTTTCTCTCTAAATGATGGTTATTCCCGAGTCTTTCTTTTCCTCTATGGAACTTTATTTGTCCCCAGCCGGATCCTCCTGTGGAAATTGTTATTTCCCACATATATCCTTTCTTGCATTCATATCATATCATACCATAAGCATTTTTTAGTATCTTAGGGCCAAAAATTAGGTCTTTGATATTTAAGCCTCTTGAATCTTGTCAAGACAAAGATTTCAACCCTCGTATCTCTAAATTAAAGAAACATAAATAAAGGGATATGTCATACCCTAATTTTTAACCCTAAGATCCCACATATCATTTTCATCATTGCACACAAACAAGGTCACATCTTGAACCTCCCCCTATTCGTCTTTGGGTCTGCTTCTTGCAGGGATCATCAAGCACCTCTTTGTTGGTGTTTTACCTCTGTGTTTACATGACTAATTGCATATCTACCAAGTAATCAAAATAGCGAAACTATGTTTTATTTTCCTTAAGTTCATTGTGCAAGGTAGGGCTTTTCAATCAAGAGCATCTCAAAGTTTCGTTGCTTACTTCTCAAGGAAAGTCAACGGTTCATGTGTTTATTTCCATGCCTTCAACAAGAAACTTCAAGCTTTGGGAAATTTAATCAAGATTCAATCAAGGAATCCTTATTTTGAGTTCATATGATCACCCATGTGCTTTGAAATGCAAGTAAATTCCAAGTACACAAGCTTGTTATAAGTGGTTTGACCAAAAAGTCAACATTTTGAAGTCAAAGTTCCAAGGATCACAACTCCTTCAATTCTAAATATTTTAGAATGCTTATTTTTTCATATGACTCTTATCAACATCCTTTACAACTTCTATTTACACGACAAGAGACAATTAGGCTTAGAGGATCATCAAAAGTGTGGAGATATTATATGTCATTTGTGGACTTAGTGAAATTTGTCATATTTTCAAGTGACTTTTCCTCAACTTTCAAAGAATATAACTTCTTCAATTTTCAACATTTGAGGCTGATTCTCTCTGCACAATGTCATTTTTGATTCCCTCTATAAGTTTGTTTCAAGGATCAAGGTCATATTATGCTTGGAAGACCATGGAATTCATTGAAACATTACAGGTCATGTTCATCCATGGAACACTTGAAACTTTCTAAGTTATATGATCAGTTTTTCATGCCAACTTCAACAAGACACAACTTTATGCTCAAGCATCCAAAAGCAACATTTCTTGGAACATTGTAATCTTTTCCAGGATGTTAACACATTACAAAAAGAATGAGATCAAAAAGCCTCATGAGTAGGGTGCACCATTGGGTTGAACATAGTGACTTGTAACTAAAGAAATTACCATTGGCCAAATTTTGAACTTCACAATCTCAATTCCCAGCCAAATTAACCTGTGTTTTGGACTTAAACATGTTTAAACAAGTCTCCGGAAGTTAATTGACCCTTAAAATGCATCATTTGGATGAGTTTTGATGAGTTGCAAGTCACACTTTTCTCACATTCAGATCAAATTTGTTGTGCCTGAATTCATCATCATTCCACACGTATTTGGATCCAAACACATTCCCTATAAATAGAGGAAGCTACTGCATTCATTTCCAAGCTATGGAGAGCCAAGAAATCCCTGCTGCAACTTGAAATTTTCCAGAAAAATTCAACTATCATGTTTTGAGTTTCAGTTTGTTTCCATCCAATTTCTTGACTCCACTAACATCTTCGGCATCCTCTAAAACTTTTGCAACAATTCCCAAGCACTGAGACCTTCTTAACTTCTCTAACCATATCGAGCTCCATCAACTTCTGATCACCATCTGGACAAGGTAGTTCTGAGCATCATTTGAACTCAAACAAGTTACCACAATGTAGTCCTTCACTCTCTAAAGCTTTCCCCTAGCTTAGTTGGTGTTGATTGATCGTATTCATTATTTAATTTAATTTTTCGTGGCTTGCTTTCTTCTGAAATTACCTTTTCTCGATTTAGATAAATGAATTTGGAGCACGAGGTTGAATTCGGGATGAGAAGAGGATCAAAATGGTGGTGGTCTCATGTTATGAATTTACCAAACGATGAAGCTCCGGTGAGAGCTCACCGAAGAAGATGACCGGAATATTCCAGGTCGTCTGAGTTTGTCCAGACACATTGGACATTTGAAATGTTCTGATTAGTTTGATTTGAATTGAATTATGTGTGCTGCTTGTAGCACGTCCCATAGTGCTCTCTAACCTGAGGAGTGTTGGATTTGCCACGTCAATTAATGAGGCGTGATCCAACGCTCCATGTTTTTTCTGATTTTAATCCCAAAATAATTTCTAAAATTCTCTTTTATTTTTCTTTATCTGATTTTTATTTTCACATTTTATTTTACTGATTTTCTATTTTTCATGAATTTTCTCTTTTCTCCTTTGTTTTAATTGGTTTAAAAATGCTTTTCTGCATTATAAAATTCTAAAAAATTTATTACATATTTCTCATTTTATTTCTCATCTTCCATAATTTTATTGGTCATTTATTTGGTGTTTTGAAGGACTTTATGGATTTTTCATTTTATTTCTATTTTAAAATTCATTTAAATATACTTTTGGTACATTTTTATTTCATTTAATTGCATTTTATATTTGTTTGACCTTTATGAACTTTTGTTGGCCTTGGATCATGATGGTTTGGATTATGAGTCTCATCAAACTCAATGGATTTTAGGTGTTGATGGAGTGAAAACCCTTATCCACCAAAATGGATGATTGATTTTGATGATAACTTGGTCAAACTTTTGGTCCAATTTGGGTGTGACTTTTCTTCTTCATCCCCTGCTTTTCCCTTTGATCAATTGGATGATTTGTGTCCATCTTGTTCATGATGTGTGGATTGGTACTTAATGAACTTTCATCATTTCAAGTCTACCTTCTAATTGATTATGGATCATTTAAGGTCCTTTGGATTGATGCATAAGTTTGTCCTAAGTATCATGAAGTGTGGATTGAAGTAGTGGACCATCCTCTTAGCCTTTCTTCTCGATCATTCCCTTTTTTTGTGGCATGACCTTAGGAGGATGATTTATATATCATTTCTCTAGCATGTATTAACACTAACATTATTATTGACCGACCTCAGATAGTTGTGACTTATACATAAGTCCAATTACTATTGATTAACATAACGCTAAATTTTTTCCAAAAGAAAAGGAATTTTTATAAGTGAGATTGTAAGTCTCCTATTAATTATGTTATTGTGTGAAAATATTGATCCCTTTTTATTTGTGAGAGCTAGTGGCATACTGTAACACCCCAATTTTGACCCTAAGATCCCTCATGCTATCTCATCATATGCATTGGCTTTTGGGATCACACCTTGGTATCTTCCTTACCCCCATTCATTTGGTTTGCATTGGGATAGATCACCAAGCACATTGGATTGTATCATACTTTATTTTTATTTGTTTACTAACCAAAATACCAAAAATATGTCAATGTATAGCTTTATTTATTTTGTAGATAGTGTGTGCATCCATTAATGTCTCATCAAGCTCACAACTAGGGTTTGAGACCCTTAGTGCAAGATATCAATCAAGGAATGGTTCACAATGATTCTATAAATCATGTATGGATCCCCTTGATCTTCATTTATCATTTTTATCAAGAATTCATCAAGAGTTTAAAGCTTGTTTGCCTTGGAAGACCTATTTCATCTAGGTATCTTGTGTTACTTCCTTAGAAAGTTTCTTCATCATTTGATCAAATGTTTCACGATATACTTCATTTTACACCATCTTATACATATATGATCCTCCATGAGTCCCAAAGATCAAGAAAACTTCAAGTTTGCAAGTAGGTTCAAGGTGGTTGACTTTTGTTTTCTAACATCATGGACTAACATTTTACTTGTATTAACTTTTACTTCCAAGTCACTTACTTTATGTTCCTTTATTTTATGCTATTTACTTTATGCTTTATGCTAGCATTCCATATCATATTATTTATGATTATGTCATTTGTTCTTTGTCCATTTGGACTTTCCTTTCATATACTTGGTTATCCTTATTCATGGACTTATGGTTACCATCTGTAAGACCCTAATTTTGTCCCTAAGATCCCTCATGGCATCATAACACTACATTTGCATTGCCTCAAGGATCATAAGCATCTTGGTTCCCCTTACCTTTGGGTGGGACTTCTTGAGAGTGGTTTGAGATCACCAAGCATGCTTGAATTGTATATCATTGCTTTTCTTATTTTGTTTACTAACCAAAAGCACAAAAATATGTCACTAACATCTTTTGTTTGTAGCTTGAGCAATCACAAGGTCAAAGCTTCTAGGAGATCATCTGTGCAATGATAACGCCAAGAGGAGACGATAGCAAGCATGTTAATGGTTCCCAAAGCTCTCATCCATCAAATATGCCTCCCTAGTATCTCAATTCATCATTTTTGATCAAAGCAAGTCAAAGGGTTTGAGGTTGGTTCCCCAAAGAAGCCCTAATTCATATGTGCACCACAATGCCTTGCTCCTGAAGCAACCTCAACCCATGATTAAATACAATCAAGGGAAGTTCTTTAGTTCATCATTTCATGCATGTTTGAACTTATTTGGGTTTCCTCAATCATCAATTCATCAAGATATGAGGCACGGACTTGAGAAGTTGATCAGTCAATTCATCTGACTATTTTGAAATGCACTGAGACCTAACTTTTTATGTGTTGGTCAAATGGAGATGGTTCCAAAAGAAAAAATGTTCTTAAGGACAATATGAACAACTTTCATGTTCATCAAAAATTGATTTGAAGCTTAGAAGGCCATCTCCCATTCCAATACATTATAGGTCATTTTGACTGAAACCCTAATTTTGGGTCAGCTTCCCAAGAACATAACTCATTCATTTTTTATGATTTTGAGGTGGGATCAAATACATGTGATAATGCAAGACATTATAGGTCCTTTTTGACCAAAGGCATTAAAAGGCAAAAAAGTCCAACTTCAAGTGCCCATAACTCTTTCATCAAAAATACAAATGATGAAACATTTAAGTCCATTTTGATTGTCTTGAAAAGATCTACAACTTTGATGTTGGAGGTTTTTCCATTTGAAGCTTGAATCATCAAAACAGAGGGGCTTGAAAATTGGCCAAATTTAGAAACCTTGCTTTGACATGTCATACACCTTGCACTTTAAACTCAAATTTCATAAATTTCCACAATTCAAATGGATTTTTGTCCAACATAACAATTGTTCCTTACATCAAAACCTTTCCAACCATTACTCATATGATCATGTTTGGATTTGGCAAATGGAATTTTCTAAGAAAGGAATATTTTGGTGCACTTATGGAAACTTGATTCAAAACTCATTGCACACTCCAATTACCTCACATCTGCACGTCCATTTCAGATGAAATTGACTTCAGCTTGCCATTCCAATAAGAATTGGGCCCTCCATACGCCTGTACAGGCCCATGCATGGAGGCCCTCTTCATTCAAGCACATGAGATTTCACCTTGCTTGCCTTGCCATTTGCTATAAATAAGTGTGTTCACCTCCACTATTCCTCAACCTAATGGCGCCAGAAATGCTGCACAACTGAAACCATAGCCAATACCAAAGAAGCTAGTTCATTTTTCTCTAATTTTTTCAAATCCAAATTTCAACTACATCTGGTTAAATTCTTGAATCTAAAGCTTCTAAACCTTCATCATTCATCTCATTGATCTTCTGTTTTGGCAAAGAAAGCAAGGAATCGAGCTCAAGTTTCCAGAAATCAAGCTTACTCTTCAACTGGTATTTTCTTCGAATCTCATCATCCATTGACCTATTTGCTTGGATCTTGTGTTGGCTGAAGTCCTCTCAATAGAGGCATCATGATTATGCATTTAATTTTTGAAATCCATTGAGTTCATGATGAACACCACAGAACTTCCATCTCTGATTTCTCTCAATATAGAGATCTAGAGTGGAATTGAGTGGCACAGGGATGATATACATCATCCCAGCTTTCTAAAGATGTATAGATCGTGCATTTTCATTAAGGTTTGGATCTCTGCAATTTTGGCCGGAAAATCCAAGCTCACTGGAGAAGACGGTGGCTCCGGTGGCTGTCCTATTGCCAGATGCATTGTGGACCCTTGGATTCATTTTCCAGATTTGATCTTGGCCTTTGATTGTTATGACTTTTATTTAATCTGTGTGTGGTTGCACTAACTTGGTCCTATGATGCGCGCGTATGCCATTGCCTTCAGATCATCCATGTCATTTAATGAAAGGAGATCTAACGCACCAGGATTTTCCACATTTTCTAATTTTTGATTTTATTTTGTTTATTCCATTTTATTTCAAAAAATCATAACTCTTTCATTTTTAATCCAAAAAAATTCTAGTTTCTATTTCTGATTTTTAATATTTTTTATTTCATCATTTGATATTTTTGGTGAATTTTCTCTTTTCTGGTTATTTTTAATTCATTTTAATTAGTTTTTGATATTCAAAAAATACAAAAATATTTTCCTAACCTATTTGAATGATGATGAATCTATGAAAAATATTCTCATCAATTTTATAATTGATTTGAGATTTATTTGAGATTTTAGTTCAATTAGGTTATTTTTATTCATTTTTAATTGATTAAAAATAGTTTCTGACTTTTAAAAATGCTGAAATTTTTTGTCAAACTTTGTTTGACCTTGTTGTACTTAGGATAAATTACTTGGACCTTTCAAGGTTGATTTGAAGTGATTTTGAAGTTTGACCTTTCTTTTATTTTTAATTCAAGTTTATTTTAATATTAAAAATTCCAAAAAATATTTTGCTTATTGTTTGATTTCCAATCTTCATCTCATTTCTCATTTATCATTGTTTGACTTTGACTTTCAATGTCATTTGGTCAATACATATGGATTGGTACATGTTTTTTCACTTTATGCATTTTGATCTTTCCATTTTTATTATCCATTCTCCATCTCCTTCTTCTTCTTCTTATTTTCTTTTTGATCAATGAGTTGAAGGTTGATAAGTTAGCATTGATTAGGGAGACTTAATCTTCCTTGATCCAAATCTAATTCATCTTGATCAATTGATCAAGTGAATGACTTTGCATTAAGGATATGTTGTTTTCTAAATCATGCAAAAGGCTTAAACCAGTACAAGATCAATCCTCTTTTTCTTTTGGCATGGCAAGTGGTTGGAACTTGGTTCACTAATCAAGACTTCTAACTTGTGTTGTTGCCTACATTATTATTGACCGGCCTCAGATAGTTGTGACTTCTACATAAGTCCAATTACGATTGCTTAACATAGCGCTAAATTTGCCTTATGGCACACTAACTACTAACACTAACCACTAACAATTAACATTTACTTTTTGCTCTTTACTTTTATGCAATTTACTATTCTTGCACATATTATCCATTTGCTTTTCCCTTTGCTCACTTGAGCACATGTTTATGTTAATGCCATTTGCCTTTTGCTCACTTGAGCACATAATTGTGTATATATTATTATGCTTGTGTTTTTTTTTGTTTTGATTGTTGTGGACCAAATGCAAAGAAATGGACTTAGTTCCTAGGACTTTCCCTATGCAAAAGGATGGAGAATTGGACTTAGATTCTAGGACCTTCCTTATGCAAAATTGGAGTAAAGGGACCTTAATGATGAAGATGGATTAGAAGGACCAAATCTCTAAACTCACTCTTGTCCATTCTTGATTTACTTCATGGAGCTTTTGATGTGTTTGCTTTTGTGCTAGGGAATTCTATGAGAGCTCAAATTGGAATACCATTGCCCTGCTCATCCAAAGTGGAAGATACAAGACACATTGAGGATCTCTTAAGAGACTTGTTTGATTGCTTATGCTTTGTGATTGCTTATTCCAAAGGATGGGAGCTACTTGGATCATCAATATGATCTCAAGAGAGGGACTCCATTGTGGATTTGTTTCTTCTCCCCTTTCCTTTTTGTTTTACTTAGGACTTAGCCATTCTTCTTCTTCTCTCCACTCTAACCCAAGCCAAAACTTTTTGTGCAAACATTGAATTATTGTTCTCAAACATTAGAAACCGAAGCCTTATGCTTTTGATTTTCAAACTTTCTTTTCATAACACTTATTTTGAATTAAATCTTTAAGTCAACTTTGACTACTTTGTATATACTTCCAAATTTGTAAATATAACCCATACAAGTGTTTTTTGTGGTTCCAATGGCCACTTTCTTAATCAAGTTTTTCATAACCTTTAGCTATTAGGTTTGAGTTATCCTTGTGGTAGATGTAATACTCACCTATATCCTTAGTGATGGACAATGAGTCTTCCATGCTTATTATAGGGTTAACCCCTCACTAGCATGTTGAAGCTATCCTCACATGGTGGATTTGTGGTTTGGTTGAGTTTTATCCCTTTGATAACAAAAGACCTTAAGGCTTTTGGACCAATCAATTCACCAACTCTTTTGAGATTTTTACCCCGAACTACGAGGTTTTGATCCTAATCTTTTTATAAGATGGTACGTAGGCAATGGGTTTATCCATCCAAACACAAAATGTAAATAACTTGTACATTCTCTTCTCACCTCTTCAATCATGTTTGCACAAACAAATTTTTTCACAAGACAACAACCTTTACAACAAGTATGAAAAGGGCTCCCTAGGAGTACCTGGGATGTTTTGGGTGCCTAACACCTTCCCATTACATAACCAACCCCCTTACCCAGATCTCTATTCTCTTTTACTAGTTTTTGTTAAAACTATTAGGTTTTTGTTCGCTTTCTAACCATTCCTTTGGATAAATAGAAGTGCGGTGGCGACTCGACTTGTATGATTTACCTTGGATTTAGTCAATATCTCTAATGGTAACGAATACCCCGCTACACCATCCTTAGCAATGATTGTGGAGTTATGGAATTAGAATTAGGAACTTGTACTTTGCTTGGGAACTTGTGGTTTGAGACCTTGGAATCCATCCGGTACCTTTGACTTGGGACTACCTTTGAAGACTTAGTTGAGCTACTTTAGTTTCATCTGATACATGGGTTATTATTTTCTTGCTTGAGGCTCAATCCAAATGAGGGAATTCTAGCTTGACTTATGCCATAAAGCTTTCTATTTATTGGTTAGATCTTTCCTCCCTAGCTTTTACTATATGCTCTAGGATAGACTCTTCTTCTCACCCCTTTCTTTAATTTTCAAAATCTTCTCTCTTTTTTCAAAACCTTCTTGTTTTTTAAACTTGAACCACTTTCTCAATAAACCTTGACTTTTGCCAATTGATTTTTAAAACCTTTTCATAATAAATGTTAATTCATCTTAGGCATATTTAGACCAATTTCAAAAGAATAAAAAATGTATAACTCACTCAAATCATTTTGTGCCCTTTGTGCATCCTTTTTTTCATTTTAAAACTTTTCTCAAAGTTTAGACATAAGTCATTTTTCATAGTTGAGATGTAATTATCCTACCTCCATAGTATTGATGACAATTCTTTTCCATCTAAGAGAGTTAGTGACATACGTGTTGATCCTTATCCAAGTTGGAGCTCTTCTCATGATGATGCAAAGTTCTCATACTTACGGGTAACTAGTTGAGTATTCTCCTTAAAAATGAAAAAATTTCTTTTCATAAAAAATGAATCAAAACAAACATCTTTGATATTTTTACCATGAACTATGAGGTTTTTATCCTCCATTGAACTTTGTCGGCATATAGGCACGAGACTTCTAAAAAGTCATGGAAAACACAAAAATCTTGAAAAAAGCATTTCTTTTCCCATCTCTCCAATCTTTTGAAAACAATACCCATTTTCAAACCAAAAGGCACATTTTCAAGAGGTTTCCATGTAGTACCATGGATATTTAGGGTGCTAACACCTTCCCTTTGCATAACTAACCACTAGACCCTTATATCTTATATTAGTTTTGTTTTAAAACTTCTTCAGGTTTTGTTCGTACTTCTTCCCTTTTCCTTTGAAAACAATAAAAGCATGGTAACAACTCTTGCTTTGTGAGTTAAGTTAATTAATAGATTAATCTCAAAACTTTCACCGCTACAGAAAAGTGGCGACTCTGTTAAGGAGTAGTTCCTAGTGGGTTAAGCCCATCTTTGTTTTTGTGCATATATAATATTTGTTGTTGTTTGTTATTGTTTGTTCTATCTGGTGCTTGGCGATCTCTGTGTGGTGAGATAAGTCATATACCCGGACTTGAGAGCTCTAATGATAGAAGGGTGGTATAGTCATGTTTGGCTTATGTGGAGTTAATCCATAATAAGTAGGCTTGAGATACCCCACTCAGGGGAGGCCCATTTAGGATTACTGATGTCACACGAGTAGTTGTAGTTGGTATTACTTTTTTCGACCTGGTAGCCTGAGAAGCTGAGGACCATAGAACCCTTAACCCATCTTGGCCTTTTAGGATGTAGTGTGGTGGCTATTCAGGTGTAGACTCGAGTTAGTTGTTACACGATACAACACTCAAACGAGTTTCTCTTAAGAATATTATTAGTTGACGAGTTGTCGTTTAAGCTGGTAATATCCAAAAGATGGAATTATGACTTTGGGAACTTTTTAGAACATTGTTATACATGTGATTATCCACTTACTACACACATCGTGGGATGGTTCTTACCCTTAGCTCCATGCTTCTGACTCAGAACCTTTGGACCTTGTTTGTGTTCTTTGTGTGATCTTGTTTGTGGTTGTTGCATCATGCACTCATTGCATTCATAAATTTTTATTTTCAATTTTCAAGGAACTTAGAGACTCACTTTGCAAACATCGTAGGTGTTTTGATCATGGATACTAGAAGAAGGAATAATCAGAAATATAGTTTCAGATGTCCTGATCTTATGAAATTAAGGAAGCTAGCATCTTTTGTGGATGATCCTAAGGGTTTCAAAGACCGTTTTGGAAGACTTTTATCTATTCTATCCACTGATGTTAAGGATGGTCTTCTTTGTACTTTGATTTAGTTTTACGATCATGTCTACCGATGTTTCACTTTACCCGATTACCAATTGTTTCCCACCATGGAGGAGTATGCTTATATTTTAGGTATGCCAGTTTCTGGTAGAGTTCATTTTAGTGAGGTGGAAGGAATTCTTGAGTCTCAAGATATTGCTAAAGCCATTCACCTGAGGAAGTCTGACATAGATAATAATCTCACTGTCAAAGGAGGTATCAGAGGGTTGAATTCGAAATTTTTGATTTAGAAAGCCTTTTATTTTGCTAATGCTAGTAACATGGTGGCCTTTGAAACTATTCTTTCCTTACTCATTTATGGTTTGGTCTTGTTTCCAAACATTGACAATTTTGTTGATGTTAATACTATGAGGATCTTCTTGATTAGGAATTTGGTCCCAACTTTTCTCGGAGACACTTATTTCTCCATTCATCATAGGAACAGATCGTGATAGAGAAGGATGCTACGGAAAGTAGCTACGAAAGATCAAAAGGCTTCACAAGAAGTATCAGCTTGGAGTTGGGTCGTCATCGGACATGATTCCATAGATCCAGTTTCTTTCCATTTATGATCATTGAAATTGTATTTCTGATTGTAATCCTTTGAATTATTAATAAAATGCGATTTTCAGTACATCAAAATGCGTTATTCCCATTACGATGTTTACAATTTATATCTTAAAAGTTCCTTGGAAAATAACAATAATAACATTCACATTTGCATTTGCATATCATGCATCATGTTGCATCTTGGTCTTACTTTGAGTAAGGTTTGCAAGGGTCTTATGTCTTTCTTGGTCTTTATTATGACAAGTTGTCTCACCGGTACGATACTCGAGCTAATCAGATGACAAAGTTGGACCGCCTAGAGCAAGAGAATCATGAACTCCATGAAGAGGTGACAACCTTGAGGGAAAGTTATGAGAGGCTTACTGCTATGATGGAAGCTTTGTTGACTGCTCATAATCATCCACCTCCTCTGCCTCAGACTCTGCTTCAAAGGACCGTGATTTCCGAAGTTGTCTTTGTGCCCATCTCTATGGCTTCCGTCAATGCTCTGCAGCACCACATGCCTTCTGGTTTCCCTTGAGGCATGCATCCTAACTTCGTGCATGAGGGGTATCAACTTGCTGTGGAAGTTCATATGGCTCAACCTATGATGTTAGTACCACCTCCCGTGGTTAATTTTATTCCTTATGACGAAGAACCTGTTTTTCATGATGACCAGAGCGTAACTATTGGTGTCTACGAAAGAAAGGACGAGTTCCAAGATCAGTTTCATACTATGCAGAAAGAGATTCAGGCTTTTAGGGGGAAAGATATGTTTGGGAAGAATGCTCACGATCTATATTTAGTTATTAATGTGAAGATTCCGCACTAGTTCAAGGTTCCAGATATCGAAAAGTATAAAGGGAACTCTTTTCCTATGAGTCATATGGTGATGTATGCTCGTAAGATGTCAACTCAGACTGACAACCATCAATTGTTGATCCACTACTTTCAAGAGATTTTGAATGGTTCTACTCAAAAATGGTATATGGGGCTCGATAGCACTCAGATCCGAACCTTCAATAACCTAGGTGAGACGTTCGTTCGTCAGTACAAGTATACTGTCAAAATGGCACCGGACAAAGATCATCTTTGTGCTATGTCCCGAAAGGATAAAGAAACATTCAAGGAGTATGCGCAAATATGGCACAAAATTGTTGCACAGGTTAGTCCTCTGTTGGAAGAAAAGGAAATGAAAAAGTTGTTTTTGAAGATGTTTAGTCTGTTCTATTATGACAAGATGGTGGCAAGTGCGCCTAGTGCCTTTACTGAGATGGTAAATATGGGTTTGAGATTAGGAGAAGGTGTATGTGAGGGATGATTGAAAGAAGGTGGTTTGACTGATAGTTCCAGAAAGTATGGGAGTGGGTTACACAAGAAGAAGGAACACGATGTTAACATTATCTCGCAAGAGAAACGTAGGAAACTTCCGAGGAACAATCAACATCATCAGCATGTGGCGCCTGTAACTCCAGTTATTAGTTATGCTTTGGTTGTTCAAGTAGGATCGAGTTATCAACCACATTTTTAATAACGAACGAATCAACAAAATCATGCCCAGAGACCCGCACAATTTGATCCAATTCCAATTACCTATACAGAGTTATTTCCTGCTTTAATTTAGAAGAATTTGGTACAATTAAGAGCTCCATCAGTTGTTACAAAAGAGCTTCCATGGCAGTTTAAACCTGATTAACATTGTGCATTCCACCAAGGAGCACCCAACCATGATAATGAAAATTGTTTCGCTTTGAAAGATGGGGTGAGAAGGTTAATCAAAAGTGGAATTTTGTCTTTCGAAGATTCTAGTCCCAATGTACAAGCTAATCTGTTACCCAAACATGGCAGTGCAGTTGTGAATATGGTCAAAGGATGTCCATGAAATTACCAAGTTTTTAACGTCAATCTGACCAAAAGATCCTTGGTTGAAATGCACGTAACTTTATGCGAGTTGAGCTATTATTAGCATGACCATGCTTCTTGCCGTATTTGTTCTAGAAATCACCGAGGATGTGCTGTTGTGAAAAGCGACTTACAAGAAATGTTGGATCAAAACCTTATTCAGGTTACAAGGGACATAAATGAAGATGAGCATGAGCTGAATGTCATAGTTCTCCATTTTAATCTCCCATAACCAGTTGTAATTGCATATGATGGTCAAAAGATTGTTCTTTCTCCATTGGTTATTCGTTTGGCTGGTCCTACGCCTCACGAGTCTGATAAAGCTATGCCTTACATGTATAAAGCTACCATGGTGGAAGATGGTAAAGAGGTGCATATTCCTTCTTTTTATTCTGATGTTAACATTGTTGATGTAAGTGGGGTAACCCGAAGTGGTAGGATATTTTCTACAGCTCCTAAGAGAACTGAAGATATGGTGATAGAGAAATCAACTCAAGAGAAAACTCCTGTTATGCAAACCAGCCAACCTTACAGTGTGAATCAAAATGCTGATCAAGATGAAGTGTTGAAATTGATTAAGAAGAGTGATTTCAATATGGTAGATCATTTGATTCACACTTTGTCCAAGGTATCTATATTATCTTTACTGATGAGTTCAGAAGCTCACCGAGAGGATTTGCAGAAAGTTGTGGAGCAAGCTTATGTGGACCTTGACGTGACGGTTGATCAATTTGATGGCATTGTGGCCAATATTATCACATGTAACAATTTTAGCTTCAGTGATGAAGAGTTTCCCGAGCAAGGGAGGAACCATAATTTGGCTCTTCATATCTCTATGAATGGTCAAGAAGATGCTCTGTCCAATGTACTGATGGACACTGGTTTTGCTCTGAATATTATTCCTAAGACCACGCTGTCTAAGCTTGCTTACCAAGGTGCTCCGATGAGATTTAGTGGAGTTTTTGTGAAGGCCTTCAGGGGCTCAAGGAAAACTATAATTGGGATGGTTGATCTCCTAATAAAGATAGTTCCTTGCTTATTTCATATCACTTTTCAAATGCTGGATATTCATCCCGCTTACAGTTGTCTGTTAGTACGTCCGTGGATTCATGAGGTTGGGACAACAACATCAACTCTACATCAGAAGCTAAAGTTTGTAAAGAATGGGAAGTTAGTGATCGTGGGTGGCGAGGAGGCCATAATGGTGAGTCAACTCTCTTCATTTTCATACATTGATGTTGGTGAAGCCGAAGGAACACTGTATCAAGATCTTTCTGTAGATGATATTGTTTCTAGAAAGAATGAGGAATCCATGTCATCTTTGAAAGATGCCCAACAAGTGTTGAAGATTGGTCAATCTGCTAGGTGGGGGAAAGTTGTTGAGCTTGCCAAGAACAGGAACAGAGCTGGTTTGGGTTTTTCACCCGATGAAACCCAGAGAGATTTGAAGCTAATTCAAGAAGTGTTTCACAGTGATGGTTTTATTCATACTAAGGATTGACCTGATGTCGCCTTCTTATAAGACTATGAAGAGTAGGAAGCGCCAAACTTTGTGACGCATGGATCGATGTGCCAAAACTGGATTGTTGTTGATGTTCCTTCTGTTATTCACTTATCGAAGTAATATGTTTTTTTGTTATGTTAAAAAATCCTTTCACTATGCCCAAGGTGAAAGGGATCTATGTGGGCTTTGTTTCAGATTTTTATTATCATTAATAAAAATTTATTTCTCTTATCCATATTATGTTTTCTCTTTTTTCTTTTTCTGAAAAAATGGTAACATAAAAAACAAGATAATAATCACTTTTATATCTGCATCACAATGTGCGTTTATTTGTTCACATTCTAAAATCAAGCATAAAATCATTATGCAGATTAATTGTTAAACCCATTCAAAACAATGACCCTATGCCCTCTCCCAAATTTGGATTCCCTATGTTTGAGATGGAAGAAGAGGATGTTGAAGAGATTCCTGATGAGATTTCTCGGTTGCTTGAGCATGAAGATAAGACCATTCATCATCATAACGTTAGAAGTGATTAATTTGGATTCTGAAGAGAACTAGAAAAAAGTCAATATTGGGGCATTACTTTGTCTAGATGTTAAGAAGAGGATGGTAGAGCTTCTTAGAGAATATGTGTATGTGTTTTCCTGGTATTATCTAGATATTCCAGGTCTTGATACTGATATTGTGGAGCATTGATTACCATTAAAGCCAAAATGTCCACCGGTTAAATAGAAGTTGAGAAGAACACACCCTGATATGGCTGTCAAGATTAAAGAGGAGATGGAAAAGCAGATTGATGATGAGTTCCTTGTTACTTTTGAGTATCCTCAATGGGTGGACAACATTGTGCCTATTCCGAACAAGGATGGTAAAATTCAGATGTGTGTTGATTATAGAGACTTGAATAAAGCTAGTCTGAAAGATGATTTTTGTTAGACTATGGCACGGATCTAGAAAGGGGGGTTGAATAGATCCCAATTAAAATTTGAGTCGGCGCTACCAATTAAAAATTGGTTTTGAAAATTTGTTTTAAGTGCGGAAGCGGCTGAGGAAAATATAGTCTAAAACGAACTGTTATTGGAAAACCGGATATGCGTCAAGCCTATGGATTAGTGACAATGTGGAATAAGAATCACTACACTAGTCACACAATCAATGATTTGTTTCACTTACTAGGATTCCTAGTTCCAATGATTCAAAGATCAAATTAAACTAGATACACAATCAAGATAATTTTGGTTTAGGCAAATTATCAAACACTTGGTGTGTAGAAACACTCCAAGTGATATTTATGTTGAGTAAGTGATTCCAATTTATCTAGTACAATATCCTATTGTACTTTGGATTCAAAAACAGAGTTTTAATCTCTTACTCAATTAATATCAAGGTTTGACAAAAGTGCTTATACTAAAATCACTTAATTTTTAAGCTGAAAACAATTATGCAGAAAATTAAAGAAGACAAAGATTTGATGAGGCAGTTCCCCCGCCGTCCTCGCTTCGGGGTACGTCTGCCCTCAATTCTAAAACTAGAATTGAGATGATTTAATAGATATCACCTGTTAAATTTAACCGTTTATACAAGGATTGCAAAGCAAGTATACAACAGAACTCTCAAGATGTTGAATGTTGCTTCCTCTCCTTGTTCCTTGATTCAAGATGAATCAAGCCCTTCGATTGTTGTTGATAGACCTCCGATTCCAGCCCCTTTGTTGAAAAACCCTCCGTTCTTCAAACCCTCGGCCCGGCTGATCTCAACCACAACAAATCGAACCCGAATTCTTCCCTTCAATTTCACTGAATCCGCTACTAGACTGATGAAGACTTCCTCTTCTCAATCACCTTCGCTAAGCTGAAACTTGATGAAGCAATTCGTCCAAAAACCCCCAAACACAAACCAGTCTTGGAGGACAAAACCCTAACGGTTTTATTCAAGAAAAAACCTGTCACAAGCTTCAACCCGAATCGGATTCCCCAATCACGGCTTCGAACCTTATCACCTTTAACCAATCACAAAGCACTTCAAAAACGGTTGTGTGTAGTTGATGTGTTGTGAGATGTTGAAGATGAAAATGATGAATCTTGGACACCTATTTCACTTTTTCTTGTTTCCTTGAACACTTGAAATCAATTTAACAAATGTTAGCTGATACAAGTAATTAAACTTCTATTTATAGTAACCAAATTACCAACCAAAAATAACAGCTTTTCAAACAGTGGAAAATATTCAGAAAACTGAGTTTGCGCACGAGCGGTCGACCATAGGTCGGCGTGCGCTGACCCGTGGGAAAATGAAAGTTTCATGCACCGACCCTATGGTCGACTCAAGTGTTCCATGCGCTGACCCATGGCCAACTGCACTACGCCATGCGCCGACCGGTGGTCGACCCAAACCACCATGCGCTGACCAGTCACCAACTGGTCTATGTTATGCGCTGACCCGTGGCTTATGCGCTGACCCTTGCGGTCGACTCAAAACCTGCAAATCTGCAAAAATTCGTATTTTTGTGGTTTTCATGCATTTTGTCATGATCACATTTTATCCACATATGTTGTATGAAATATAGCAGTTTTAGATGAGTATAGAAAAGGATATGTTAAATTTGTTTTGTAGAAGTGGAATCGACAATGCCGATTCATCCATGGTGGTCATTTGTCATCATCGAAACCTATGATTGTATGTTGTATGACAGTTTGCCTTTACAATTTTCCTCTGCCATACATTGATATGTTGGTAGATAATACAATTAAGTTCAATTTCTTCTTCTTTATAGATGGGTTCTCTGGTTATAATCAGATCAATATGGCACCCGAGGACATGGAAAAGACAACATTTATTACACCTTGGGGAACATTCTGCTATAGAGTGATGCCTTTTGGTTTAAACAATATTGGTGCAACATAGAGATAGAAGTCTATGTTGATGATATGATGGCTAAGTCAAAGGCTGAAGAAGACCATGTTGAGTATTTGTTGAATCTATTTTAGCGGTTGAGAAAGTTTAAAATCTTGTTGAATCCTACTAAGTGTACTTTTGGTGTCCGTTCGAGAGAGCTATTGGGTTTCATTGTTAGTTAGAAGGGTATTGAAGTAGATCCTAATAAATTTAGAGCTATTCAAGAGATGCCTACACCAAAGACAAAAAAAACAAGTGAGAGGGTTCCTCGGGTGTCTAAATTACATATTTAGATTTATATCTCACATGACTGACACGTGTGGGTCAATATTCAAGATTCTTCGCAAAGATCAAGGTTGTGTTTGGACAGAGGACTGCCAGAAAGATTTTGACAATATCAAAGAGTATCTTCTTGAACCTCATATCTTTTCTCCTCTAGTGGAAGGAAGATCATTGATTATGTATTTCACTGTATTAGAAGAGTCCATGGGTTGTGTGCTTGGACAACAAGATGAAACTGGTAGGAAGGAGTATGCCATCTACTATTTGACTAAGAAGTTTACAGAATGTGAGTATTGGTATTCCATTCTTGAAAAAAATTGTTTTGGTTTAGCCTGGGAGGCCAAAAGTGTACGCTAGTACATGATAAATCATACCACTTGGTTGATATCCAAAATGGATCCAATCAAGTGTATTTTCAAAAAGCATGCTCTGATTGGAAGGATAGCTCATTGGCAGATGTTATTTTTTAAATACGATATTGAGTATCGTGCTCAGAAAGTGATTAAAGGAAGTATCCTCAGATCATTTGGCTCATCCGATCGATGATTTCCAATCCATTAGGTCTGACTTCCCTGATGAAGATGTTATGTACTTAAAAGCTAAAGATCATGATGAGCCATTGCCTGAAGAAGGGCCAGAGCCTGGATACTGGTGAGGTTTAGTGTTTGATGGAGTTGTTAATGCTTATGGTAATGGAATTGGGGAAATCATTATTACTCTTAAGGGTTCTCATATCCCTTTCACTACAAGATTGATGTTTGATTGTACGAACAATATGGAAGAATATGAAGCTTGTATCATGGATCTTGAAGAGGCCATTGATTTGAGAATAAAAATCCTTGACGTGTATGGGAATTCGGCCCTAGTGGTTAATCAGAATAAAGGAGAATAGGAGACTCGTCATCCTTGCTTAATTCCTTACAAAGATTATGTAAGAAGGTTGCCGACTTGCTTCAATAAAATAGAGTTTCATCATATACCTCATGAAGAGAATCAGATGGAGGATGCTCTGGCTACTCTGTCTTCTATTTATAAATTAAATCGTTTGAATGACGCTCCCAGTATCAGAATTATACGCCTTGATAGACCTGCTGACGTGATTGCAGTAGAAGAAGTCACATATGATAAGCCTTAGTATTGTGATATTAAGTATTTCCTCTAAAGTTAGGAGTACCCACTTGGGACATCCAGCAAAGATAAGAAGTGTAACGGTAAATTCATGACCATCAAGTTACGGATAAACTTGACATTAATAAAACCAGAGTCGCCACCGCGCTTTTATTGTTTCCAAAGGAAAAGGGAAAAGTACGAACAAAACCCAAAGATAAGAAGTTTTCAAATCAAAACTAATAAAATGCCAGAGATTATAGGTAAGGGGGTTGGTTACACAGAGGGAAGGTGTTAGCACCCAAAGTGTCCTAGGTACTCCTAGGGAGCCCTTTTTTGTGTGCAAGTGATTTGGTCTAAATGATGTTTGATAAAATATAGAGCAGGGGATGAGAAAAAGAATTAATTAATTATATTCTTGTGTTTGACAAGACCTTCGATCTTACGCCTACGTGCCAACATAAAAATGAGGGATCAAAACCCTGTAGTTCATGGTAAAAAATTAAAATAAGTTGGTGAGTTGCTCTTAATAAAAGTTTAAGTGAAAGGGCACAAAAGGCCAGAGTTTGAATGGGGTTGTTAGTTCTTTTTGCCTTTTTGAAATTAAAGTCAATATGGTTAAGTTTTTTTACAAATTTGATTAAGGAAAAGATTTGAAAATTCAATAGCCTAAGGACAAGGTTTCTAATCATTAAAACAGGTCTAAGTTTGAAATCACAGGCAAAGAATGCTTTTGAAAAGAGGGAGAAATTTTGAAATTAAAGAAGTGGGAGGAGATGAAGGGACTATCCTAGACAAAAAGTAAAAGTTAAGAGTTGAAAAGATCTGACCAATGGGATGCAATCCAACAGACAAGAATGTCATATAGAAACCCATTCTCCTTTGGACTTTAGCAAGCAAAAACCATAAGCAATATCCCAGCAAACCATATGAAGACCAAGACATCAAATAAAGATAACCATAATATCCAATCAAGCACTCCAATAGCTAGCAGTCTTCAAGATCTTCCAATGTATCAGGTGAAAGTGTCCTTGATCAACTCAGAACAATCATCAGACATAAACAATAATAATAGTATAACAATTAAACACAGAGACATGGTAACAGATGTATCAAAGGTACTCAAGGTCTTACATCATATGAAAGGCATAGTCAAGCATAACTTAGTCTCAAATAATGGCATTGGCCAAGTCCTTTAGCATAGGGAATGTTTCCTAATCCTAAGACCACAAACAAAAACAAAGACAAACAAATAGTATATACAATCACAAGATATGTCTCAAATGAGCAAAGTGAAAAGGACTTAAACATAAACTAGTTGCATGAAATGTAAATGGAAATGGATGATAAAGGTGCTGAAATTTAAATTGCATCAAGTAAATGACTTGAAATGAAAGCAATGGTAATAAGAAGTTAGTCAATTGTTAGTAAGAGTTTTGATTGTTTAAGTCATTCTTTGGAGAACACTCAACAATTCATTCACAAGTATGAATACAGAACCAAGACATCATCCATGAGAAGGGCTCCAACTTGGATAAATTAACAAGTATGCCACTAGCTCTCATGAAAGGAAAAAAGGTCAAGTTTTCACACAATGTCATGAAGAATGGGAGACTTACAATCTCACTTACTAGAATGATATGCCTTGAGGGAAAATTTAGATCTATTTTAAGCAATCGTAATTGGACTTATGTTGAACTCACAACTATCTAAGGTCGGGCAATAGAATATAGTTGTTAATGTATGTTAGTGATTTGGTACAAAGAACCAACCTCCTAAAACATACCATACACTGAAAGAAATAGGAAAGACATATCTCAGTCATACTTATGTTGATTCATATGACACAAGGTCATTGATGAATCAACTAGCATTTAGACATTAGAGAAGTCATTGGTCAATGAGGGATTAGGAAAGAATAGGGATGAAGATGAAGAGGGAAGGGAAATTAGAAACCCAAATTGATCATAGAAGGAATTCCATCTGATCAATACTATCCATTTATTTTGGAAGATGAAATGTATATTTCATCAATCCCCTAAATCCAATGGTATTGATCAAACAAAAGACAAATCAACCATGACCAAGGCCAAACAGAAAGTCAAACATCACAAGACCACAAAAATGGCTCAACACAATTTTTAAATATTTAATCACTTAAAAGTCCAATTAAAAATGAATTAAAGATGCATTTAAAAATGGACAAAACCTCAAATCCCTTCAAAACACCAAATAAATGGCCATGGGATTTATCCTAGGTCAAAGGACCTTAGACAAAAAAATTCATAATTTTTGGAAAGTCATAAGTATTTTAAAATATTTAAAAACAAGTTAAAAATCATTTAATTCATGAAAAATATAAAAATTAATACCAAAAATGACTTTTAATTCAAAATATGGAAGAGGAAATACTTAAAGACTTTTGGTGAAAGTCCCATATCTTTTGGATTAAAAATGAAATTAATATGGATTAAACAAAATAAATGGATTAAATGAAAAACCTGAATAAAAAAAAAAATGGAAAAACCGAGGGCCATCAGATCTCCGTCATTAATTGAAGTGGCAGATCTGATGGCCAAGCTCGCGCTTTCCACCATGTCCTTGAGTCAATGCGTCACACACAGGGTCAAACAAAACAAAACTGAGATTAGAACATTTTAAGATGATCAGATGGTTGGTGTAGCGGGGTATTCGTTACCATTAGAAATATTGACTAAATCCAAGGTAAACCATACAAGTCGAGTCACCACCGCACTTCTATTTATCCAAAGGAATGGTTAGAAAGCGAACAAAAACCTAAAAGTTTTATCGAATAAAAAACTAGTAAAAATGTCAGAGATCGGGGTAAGGGGGTTGGTTATGCAATGGGAAGGTTTTAAGCACCCAAAACATCCTAGGTACTCCTAGGGAGCCCTTTTCACACTTGTTGTAAGGTTGGTATATTGTGAAAATTTGTTTGTGCAAACATGATTGAAGAGATGAGAAGTTATTTACATTTTGTGTTTGGATGGATAAACCCATTTCCTATGTACCATCTTAAAAAGATTAGGATCAAAACCTCGTAGTTCGGGGTAAAAATCTCAAAATGAGTTGATAAATTGAATGGTCCAAAAGCCTTAAGGTCTTTTGTTATCCAAGGGAGAAAACTCAACCTGAAAAAACCACAAATCCACCATGTGAGGATAGCTTCAACATGCTAGTGAGGGGTTAACCCTATAATAAGCATGGAAGACTCATTGTCCATCACTAAGGATATAGGTGAGTATCACATCTACCTCAAGGATAACTCAAACCTAATTGCTAAAGATTATGAAAAGTTTTGATTAAGAGAGTGGCCATTGAAACCACAAGAAAAAGTATTTGAATGAGTTATATTCACCAATGAAAAGTATTTACAAAATATGGTCAAAGTTGACTTAAAGATTCAATTCAGAATAAGTGTTATGAAAAGAAGTTGGAAAATCAAAAGCATAAGGCTTAGGTTTCTAATGTTGAAAACAAATGTTAAATGTTTGCACAAAAGTTTTGGCTTGGGTTAGAGTGAAGGGAAGAAGAAGAATGGCTAAAATCCTAATCATACAAGATATGAGGGATAAGAAACAAGACCACAAATGGAGTTCCTCTCTTGAGATCATATTGATGATCCAAGTAGCTCTCATCCTTTGGAATATGCAAGCAAAATAATTGTAAGCTCAAACAATCAACATCATCAAACAAGCTCTTAGAAGATTCCCAATGTCTCTTGTATCTTTCACTTTGGATGAACATGGCAATGGTTCTTCAATTTGGCTCAAATAGGATTCCCTAGCATAAAAGCACACACATCAAAAAGTTCCATGAAGTAAATCAATAATGGACAAGATTGAGTTTAGAGGTTTGATCCTTCTAATCCATCTTCAACATTAAGGTCCTTTTACTCCAATTTTTCATAGGAAAAGTCCTAGAAACTAAGTCAATTTGTCCATTTTTGCATTTGGTCCACAACCATCACAACAAAACACAAACACAATAATATACACAATTATGTGCTCAAGTGAGCAAAAGAAAAATTGCATTAACATAAACATGTGCTCAACTTTGTAAAGGGCAAAAAAAATGAATAATATATACAAGAATACTAAATTGTATAAATGTAAAGAGCAAGAAGTAAATGTTAATGCTTAATGGTTAGTGGTAGAGTTAGTGTGCCATAAGGCAAATTTAGCGCTACGTTAAGCAATCGTAATTGGACTTATGTAGAAGTCACAACTATCTGAGACCGGTCAATATTAATGTAGGCAACAACACAAGTTAGAGGTCTTGATTAGTGAATCAAACTCCAACAACTTGCCATGCCAAAAAGAAAATGAGAAATGATCTTGTATTGATTTAGGTTCTTTGC
This sequence comes from Lathyrus oleraceus, assembly GCF_024323335.1. Lineage (NCBI taxonomy): Eukaryota > Viridiplantae > Streptophyta > Magnoliopsida > Fabales > Fabaceae > Lathyrus > Lathyrus oleraceus. Next base: position 152,847,227 of record NC_066584.1, on the reverse strand, counting down.
ATGATTTAGGAAGCAATCTATCCTTAATGCAAAGCCATTCACTTGATCCATGATCAAGATGAATTAGATTTGAATAAAGGAAGATTATACCTCCATGTATCAATGCTAACCACCAATCCTTAACTCATTGATCAAAAAAGAAAAAGAGAGAAGAAGAAGAAGATGAAGAATTAAAGTGCATTAATTGAAACGGAATGAGATCATCAACAAGTATTGACCCAAGATAGAGAAGATCAAGGTCAAACAATAGAAAATAGAAGCAAAATGAAGATTAGAAGTCAAGAAAAAAATAAAATATTTTTTGGCATTTTTTAATATTAAAATAAAACTTGAATTAAAATGATATAGAAAGGTCAAACTTCAAACTTACTTCAAATCAACTTTGAAAAGTCCAAGTGAATTATCCCAAGTTCAACAAGCTCAAACAAAGTTTGACAAAAAATTTCAGCATTTTTAGAAGTCAGAAACTATTTTAAATCAATTAAAAATGCATAAAAATAACCTAATTGAACTAAAATCTCAAATAAATCTCAAATCAATTAATAAATTGATGAGAATATTTTTCATAGATCTATCATTATTCAAAGAGGTTGGAAAAATATTTTTGTATTTTTTGGACATCAAAAACTAATTTAAATGAATTAAAACTAACCAGAAAAGAGAAAATTACTAAAAAATATCAAATGATAAAATAAAAAAAAATTAAAAATCATTTTTGGAAAGTAGAAATTAATAGGAGAAGAATGAAATTGGTCCCATAATTTTTGGACAAGTAATGAGAGAGATATGAATTTTTAAAAAGAAATGGAATTAAAATAATAAAATGAAAATAAAAATCAGAAAATAGAAATTGGAAAAAGCGTGAGCCGTCTGATGATCTCTCATTAATTGACGTGGACCATCACGTGGCCAAGAAGCGCACGCTCACCATACACGCTAGTCAAACGCAACACACCAAGCCATTAAATAAGTCATAAGGTTGGACCTGTGTGATTGAATATGGAAAAAGGAATGGACGCTCCAGATCAAATCTGGGAACCAGACGGTGGCCAGCGCCACCGTCTTCTCCGGCCATTGTCCAAAAGTTGCAGAGAAAAAATGGTAACCAAAAGGCACGATCCAGGCATCAATCGAGAGTTGGGGTGATGTACATCACCCCTGTACCATTCAAATCCATTATAGATCTCTATGTTGAGAGAAATTAGAAGTGGAAAATCTGTGGTGTTCATATGAACTTCATGATTTTCAAAAATTGAAAGCACAACAATGTTGCCTCTATGTAGAGGACTTCAGATCACACAACAACAATGAGAATTAAGCACTATACAAGTAGATTCGAAGAAAATAACAGTTGGTATGAACCTTTGATTTGCAAGGCTTTGAGTCACAATCCTTGGATGCTAATGCTTACAGTTGACACTATAGATCAAGGAGAAAAGGTTTAGGAACTTTAAGATCTGAACATTGATCAATGAAATCAAAGTTCAGATCTAAAAAAATTGAAAAAAAGAGAGCTAGTTCCTTTAGTGATGGCTGGGGTTTCAGTTTATTAGCAATTGGGGCGCCTTCAGGTTGAAGAAATGAAGAGCATTGGCCTTGTATTTATAGGAGAAGCAAGCTGAAATGCATGATCAAAATGCTTGCATGAATGGAAAGGGCCTCCATGCATGGGCCTGTACAGGCGCATGGAAGGCCCAATTTCACTTGGAATTGAAAGATGATGCATGATGAAAGCAAAATGGACGTGCAGATTGGACTACATTAGCTCATGCAAGGCAAATGAGATGATTCTCCAAAATTGCACTACTATGTTAAAGCTTTCGAAAATGCTATGCCAAAAATGAAAACACCACCTTATGAGTAATGGTTGGAAAGCTTATTGCATAAGGATCATTTGTTATGTTGATCAAAAATCCATTTGGGCCTTGGAAATTGATGAAAATTGGACATGAAGTGTAGGGTGCAAAACATGCATATGTGAGATTTTCAAAATTGGCCAAAGTTCAAGCCCTTATGTCCTAATTATGCAAGCTCCAAATGACAAAATATTCAACATGAAAGTTGTAGATCTTTTCAAGGAAATCAATTTGGACCTAAATGTTGCATCATTTGGATTTTTTATGTAGAAGTTATGGGCACTTGAAGTTGGACTTTTTCACATTTCAATGCATTTGGTCCAAAGTGACCTATAATTTTGTGCATTATCACATGTATTTCTTTTGAGATTTTGAAATTTTTCTCAACATAACATTTGAAGTAGACATCTTAATATTTCCAATGGATTTGATCTCACCTCAAAATCATGAAAAATGAAGGAGTTATGTCCTTGGGAAGTTGACCCAAAATTAGGGTTTCAATCAAAATGACCTATAATGTCTTGGAATGGATGATAACCTTCCAAGCTTAAAATCAATTTTTGATGAACATTAACGTTGTTCATATGGTTCTTAAGAACATCTTTGCTCTTGGGGTCATATCCATTTGACAAACACATAAAAAGTTAGGTCTCAGTGTATTTCAAAATAGTCAAATGAATTGACTTATCAACTTCTCAAGTCCAAACCTCATATCTTGATGAATTGATGATTGAGGACACTCAAATAAGTTCAAATATGCATGAAATTATGAATAAAGCAACTTCCCTTGATTGTGTTTGATCATGGGTTGAGGTTGCTTCATGAGCAAGACATAGATGAATTAGGGTTTCCTTGGGAAACAAGCTTCAAGCCCCTTGATTTGCTTTGGTCAAAATGATGAATTGAGATACTTGGGAGGAATATTTGATAGATGAGAGCTTTGGGAACCATTTCTATGCTTGCTTTCATCTTCAATTGGCCCTATCAATGCACATAGGATCTCCTAGAAGCTTTGGATCTTGTGACTACTCAAGCTACAAACAAAAGATGTTAGCGACATATTTTTGTGCTTTGGTTAGTAAATAAAATGAGAAAAGCAATAGTATACAATTAAAGCATGCTTGGTGATCTCAAGCCAACTCTTAAAAAATCCCGCCCAAAGGTAAGGAGCCAAGATGCTAATGATCCTTGAGGCAATGCAAATTCAATGTTATGATGCCATGAAGGATCTTAGGGTCAAAATTGGGGTCTTACAGTTGGAGGCACACCAACACATCACCGGGGCCCTAGCTCCGGTTGTCTTCTCCGGTGGACCTCACCGGACTGGTCCACCCTTAACCATCAAGAAAATGAAAAGTAAGGACACTATTTTAAAGAGGAAAAGCTCAGGAGCTTGAATCTGGCATCAATTTTGTCTAATTTGAAATATATTGAGAGATATGAGGAATTGAATTTTGAGGTACACGATCTGAGTTGCTTCTATTTGACCTCAAAGCAACTCAATCTTGTTTCCTACATTGGTAGGTCTTCAGACAACCAATAAACAAAGAGAATAATGGAGAATTGAGAGAGAATTGAAGGCTTGATGTTTTTGGAAAAATCACCTTCGGGTAGCAGTGATTTGGCTTGATCTCAATGTGAATCTACTTGGTTCTTCCTCCTCTTGCTTGTAGTGATTAATTAAGATGAAAATGGCAATGAATCCTTGAAGTTTGAATCCCATAACAGAAGGAGAAATTCAAACTCGATTTCAAAGAAATATTCAACGAATTCTATGAAGTAGGGTTCTGAGTTTGCTTGGCAAGGCTTTGACAATGTGTGTGTATCATTTCTAAAGCAAATGCACTTGTATTTATAGGCTATGGAATTCAGTTTTGCACCATTTGAAATTCAACCAAAAATAGCAATATTGTGCATGGGCATTGAATTAGGCCCAAATAATGATGCAATCCACTTCCATTTCGTGTACATTTGATATTGAATTCATCACATGGAAGCATAAAAAAAGAATAAATCATTTGAGTGCAAAATTTGCCAAAATAAACCAAACAAAGGAACCATGCGCAAGCCCCTAAATTCTTGTCCAAATGAAGTGATCTTAGATGCTTTGGAAAGGTGCCATCAAGGGGAAAAACTTTGATGTTTAACACTTTTCCATTTGGAGCTTGGATCATGATGAATTTTAAGGTGGAATTTGGAGAAATCAAACATGGTTGAAAATTTTCAAAGTACATAGTCAAATGACCATTTTTTCCGCCTTGTATAACGTTTGCTATGAGCTCCAAATGAAAATGGTTTCTTCACTAAAGTTGTAGCTCTTCCATTGCTCTCCAATTTGGTTACAAATTTGACATAATTTGGATTTGGCATGAGGGAGTTATGTATTTTAGAAGTTGAGGAAAATTGCTTGTTCAATGGTAATGACCCAAAATGACCTATAATGTTTCCTCTTGGTACATGCCCTTTAGAGTTTAATTTGACATTTCTCAAAGTACAAATATTGGAGAAGACATATTGAAATTTATCATGAAACTTGGATGACTGTCATATCTTAAAAATTGAGCAAGTTATGATCCTTGGAAGTTGACCTTGTAACTAGGGCACAAACAAAATGACCTATAATATTTCACCATAAAAAGTGACTTTACAAGACAAATTAGCTCTTGATGTCAACATGAATTTTTTTTTGAATGTCATAAAGAGTAACGTTTCTCTTGGAATCATTTTCATATGACAAACATTGTAGGAGATAGGGTCTAGGGAACTCCAGTTCTGACCAATTGACTTTCTCTCGTCAACTTCTTTGAACCAACTTGAAAACTTGAGTTCTCTTGATCTTTGGGGCTCATGGAGGATCATATATGCTTGAGATGATGTATAATCAAGTATCCCTTGAAATATTTTATCAATTGATGAGGAAACTTGCCGAGGAAGTCACACACGATACCTAGATGAATTAGGGCTTCCAAGAAAAATAAGCTTCAAACTCTTGATGCATTCTTGATCAAAATGACAATTAAAGAACATGGGTATCCATATATTATGCTTATAACCAATGTGAACATTTCATTGACTTCCTCTTTGCATTGAGGGTCTCAAACCCTAGTTGTGAGCTTGATGAGGCACAGGTGGACATACACACTACCTAAAAAAGAAATAACATTACACTAGACATATTTTTGGTATTTTGGTTAGTAAACAAAAGAAAATAAAGTATGATACATTCAAGTAGTGCTTGGTGATCTCTCCCAAAGCAAACCCAATGACTAAGGGGTAAAGAGGATGCCAAGGTATGATCCTAAAGCCAATGAAAATGATGAGATAGCATGAGGGATCTTAGGGTAAAATTTTGGCTCTTACAGCTGCCCCTATTTAAAGACATTCTAGCTGAGGATGTAAAGGTTAAAATATTCGTATCAACTCAGTAAAATGGACTTAAATAACAACATCAAGAAACAAATTTTGGTCCCTAAGAGACCTCATGATGCATATGATATGAACGTTAAAATATTCTTTGTAGGGAATATATTGCCACAAAGGAAAAGAATCTGGAGAGACTGAAAATCCACAGGAGCATAATGCATTCCATAAGGAAAACTCACTGAGGAGACAGAGACTCTGGGGATAAAAGATGTGCGTAGGCAAGGCTACGAATTGAAAAATAACTTTTGGGAGACACAAGAGGATTTTCCACGAACATAAATCAGTGAAAAGACTCGGTCACGGAAAAAGAAAGGAATCTGCGTATATCGGGATAACACCAATACAGAAAGAAACACATGATGGGGGAATTCACAAATCAGAATAAAAGCTAAAATATTCACGCAAAAGGGGATTGGATTTCATTAAGAAATACGAAACCAAACTCAACTGGGGAAGAAAAACTTCAACATAGGAGTAAAAGGAGATATATTATCTACTACCGATTACTGGGTAAGAAGATATTATACTCTGACAGAGGGACATCCGTTATTGGCTAGGGTAAACATATCAAGGATGACTTACTGAGGAAAATGTGGCATATCCATTACCGGTTATTGGGTAAGAACGACCTACTAGCAAAAGAAATCAAATAGGATTTATAACTACCTACTACTTGGAAGAAGACCGAAGAGAGTATCCGTCACTAATTAAAGTGTACATATCTAGGATAAAGTCAAAGGAAGAATATATGTCATCAATTAAGATGAACATATCAAGGATAAACTACTAGGGGAATGAGGAAGAATATCTATTACCGGTTAGGGTAAACACACAAAGGATAGACTGTAAGGGACAAATAGGGATTACAACTACCAGTTATTGGGTAGAATACCAAAGGGAGAAAATATCTGTCATCGATTAAGATGAACATACCAAGGATAGACTCATAGGGGAGAATAGGATTTATATCTACCATTTACTGGGTAGGAGACCGCAAAGAAGAGAAAATATGTCACCGATTGGAGTGAACATATCAAGGATACACTCTCTCGGAAAAATAGAAATATCCGTCATCAGTTAGGATGAACATATCAAGGATAAACTTGTTGGGGAAACGTGAGAACGAATCTGCTGGAAAAAAAACAAAGAAGTAAATCACCTTTTACCACTTACTGGGAACAGGTAAAGTTCCCAACAACAAGAAGAATATTACCAGTTATTGGGTAATAAACTCTCAAGGACCAAAAGATCTATCTAGATAAGAACTAGAAAGAAACGGTCAAACAAGACTCAACCCAAGGGGATATAACCCAAGGGGAGTGGTTCCATCCCGGTAAAGAACTCGGGAGGACACTAAAATAATAATCATCCACGAGGAAATAGCTCAGTGGGGAATGAGAAAGGATAAACTCTTTCTGCTTAAGGGGCTGACAGTCTACAATTGAAGGAGGACAGACACACCAATTCTGCATGGGGAAATAATATCAAAAAAGCAGAGGATCAGACTAAAAAAATCAATGCGATAAAATGCACAATGAAATATTTGATGTTGTGTTTTATGCATGAATATGCATGTATATGATTATGATTATGCTGACAAGCCAGTAAAAAGGATACAAATGACGAAGATTTGAATCATCACTACTAAACACTCAGCTAATCTCAACAAGATGGAAACAACCACTGTAGAAGCTACTAGGGATGAAAATAAATCATCTAGCTCAGAATAAATCAATTTTGGTTGGAGAAAGACATGGAGAACATGCATCCAACCAAACATGGCAAACTCCGTGAGGCACCACTGAAAAAATATCAACCAATCATGCTGAGGATAAAGAAGGATCTGCTAAGGATCCTAACAAGTCAATGCTTCAGGGAATTTTAAGCCAACCATATCAAATGGGAGACAACCTTGCAGGGGACATCAACAATACTACTCAGAACGAAGCACTGATGGGAATTAGAGAATAGCTTCTACCAGAAAATGGGAGTCTGTTGGGACCTCCAGTCACAAAACTCTGAGTAAGGAGAACCAGATGCTCTACTAGGGATGCCGTGATCTGCCAGATCAAGTCAAAGACCACCAAACTTCTTCAATAATCCTCATATTCTTCTTGGAGATTGCGAAATAAACCAATTCTAAGGTATCAAATACAAATAAATGGAGCTGCCAACTTACGCAGAGGAGGAACTATAATGGCTACGCAACACAAATAAATGCACTCGGAATATGGAGACCAAATAAAGGTTCCAAAACATCCAGGATTCATTCATTCAGTCATAAACTCGGGAATGCAAAACAATGAACGCCTCGGTTGGGGAAAGATAAATTACAAGGAACAAATGAACAGCTCAACTAGGGATGATAGATTGCTTGGGCAGCAACTTATCAACCATGCTAGGGGTGAACGACGAACTGTTGGGGTGGAAAAAGTTACCAAACCAATTGCTCGGGGAAGACCAACAATTCCTCACACATCAAGACTTATCGTCCCTGATATTCCTGTTGATGTTCCTTTTTGAAATAGATTATTCTTAAAGTAGATGCCTTATTATTTTAAGAAAAATGATTAATCATTGATTTATTTATTTCTAAATTACCATCATAAAAATTCAATTTTAAAATAGAAACAAATAAAAATACGAAATAATTATATAAAAGCTCAACTTCATTTAATAGAATGGTAGTCCACAAATGGAGGGACTCCATGGATCCTTACAAACTTCGAAAATGGTAATTTACATGGAAAATGGCTACAATGAATACAATGCTCACTACTCTCCCTACCAACTTGGAAATCCACTGTGCTCTTGTCTTTTGTTTCGAATGATGAATCAGAATTAAGTGACTGCTTAAAACTACTTCAAAGATCAGGACCAACCGGATGCAGTTACTTTCCATAATGCCTAATTTTTTCCTAGATTGCCCCAAGGTGGGGTACTCAATCTACCGGGATGAATTTTCTATTTTATGTCTCTAAATGTTTCCTGGATCACCCTTTCGGGTTTTCAATCTACCGAGACGCTCATTTTTGCCTAAGTCGCTCTTTTAGGTTTTCAACTTAGCGAGCTGTTCTTTTCCTTTTTTAGGCAAAGTATTTCTTGACTACATAGGAATTCACAAGACGTATGAACTTCTCACCATCCATAGTTGTAAGAATCAATGCACCGCCTGAAAAGGCTCTCTAAACAAAATATGGGCCTTCATAATTAGGAGTCCATTTGCCCCTAGCAACAGGTTTGAAAGATAGAATCTTAATGAGCACGAGGTCACCTTCTATGCTTACACGAGCCTTAACCTTCTTATCAAATGCTTTCTTCATTTTCTGCTGATATAACTGACCATAACACATGGCAGTCAATCACTTCTCTTCAATCAAATTTAGTTGATCATATCTGGTCTGACACCATTCACCTCTATCAACTTGGCTTCTATCAAAACATGCAATGATGGGATCTCGACCTCCACGGGGAGCATAACTTTCCATGCCATAAACAAGAGAGAAAGGGGTTGCCCCTGTTGAAGTACGGATGGATGCACGGTACCCATGCAAAGCAAATGGGAGCATTTCATGCCAATCTTTGAACGTCATAACTATCTTCTAGATAATCTTGTTGATGTTCTTGTTTGCAGCTCCAACATCCCCATTCATCTTGGATCTGTAGGAAAAAGAGTTATGATGTGCAATCTTGAAGTCTTTACAAAGAGCTTCCACCATATTATTATTCAAGTTCGATCTATTATCAGTAATGATCTTGCTTGGAACACCATAACGACATATGATCTGATTCTTGATAAACCTTACAACAACTTGCTTGGTCACATTTGCATACGATGTCGCTTCAACCCACTTTGTAAAGTAATCAGTAGCCACCAAAATGAAACAATGTTCGTTCGAGGCTTTGGGCTCAATCATACAAATCACATCAATTCCCCACATGGAGAAGGGACGTGGAGAGGAAATAACATTCAACAGTGCCGGAGGAACATGAATCTTATCCACATAAATTTGACACTTGTGGAATTTCTTCACAAACTTGCAACAGTCGGGTTCCATTGTCAGCCGATAGTAACCTGCTCTCAATATCTTCTTTTCCATATCATGTCCATTGGAATGAGTACCAAGGGAACATTCATGGACTTCAGTCATCAATAGATTTTCTTCGTGTCTATCCACGCACCTGAGCAGAACCATATTGATGTTTCTCTTATAAAGCACATCTCCATTCAGGTAGAAGTTGGCAACTAATCTTCTCAAGGTCTTCTTATCTTTCAAAGATACACCAAACGGGTAAATTTGACTTTGGAGGAAACATTTGATATCATAATACCATGGATTTTCATCTTTGACTTCTTCAACAACAAACGCATGAGCTAGCCTATTAAGACGCATCACGGTCGAATTAGGAACTTCATTCCAAAAATTCACCACAATCATAGAAGACAACATTGCAAGAGTATCTGACTTCCAGTTTTCATCTCGAGGGATATGATGAAACTCAACCTTTGTAAAAAAAAAAGTTGATAGCCTTCTTGCGTAATCTCTATATGGTATCAAACCGGGTTAATTCGTCTCCTATTCACCTTTGATCTGATTCACAACTAAAACAGAATCTATATAGACATCAAGATATTTTACTCTAAGATCAATGGCATCTTCAAGCCCCATAATGCAAGCTTCATACTCAGCCATATTGTTTGTAGACTTGAAGGTCTATCTAGCTATAAACGGAAATGAGTGTCTTGAGGAGTAATAATCACTACCCCAATGCCATTACCGTATGAATTAACAACTCCATTAAATACCATGCCCTAACAGGAACTAGGTTTTGGCCCTTCTTCAAGCAATGGTTCATCACAATCTTTCATCTACAAGTAGAAAATCTCTTCGTCAGGAAAATCATATTGTACTGATAGATAATCTTCAATAGGTTAGTGAGCCAAATGGTCAGCCAAGACACTACCTTTAATAGCTTTCTGAGATCGGTACTCAATATCATACTCAGATAACAACATCTTCCAACGGGAGATCCTCCCAGTAAAGCAGGCTTCTCAAAAATGTACTTTATTGGATCCATTTTGGATATCAGCCAAGTAGTATGATTCAACATATACTGGTGCAGACGCTTAGCAACCCAAGCTAATGTGCAACATATCTTGTCAAGCATAGAATACTGAGTATTACAGTCGGTGAACTTATTACTGAGGTAGTAAATTGCATATTCTTTCTTCCCAGATTCATCTTGCTGACCCAGAACACAACCCATACTTTCTTCTAGCACGGTCAGATACATGATCAAAGGTCTTCCTTCAACGGGCGGAGACAGAATGGGAGGCTCAATCATATACTCTTTGATACCATCAAAATCTTTCTGGAAATCTTCGGTCCAATCACAAGACTGATCTTTCCTAAGAAACTTGAATATTGGCGCACATGTGGCAGTCATATTCGATATAAACCTTGAGATATAGTTCAAGCGGCCAAGAAAACCTATGACTTACTTCTCAGTTTTGGGTGCAGGCATCTCTTGTATTGCTTTGACCTTGGCAAGATCAACCTCAATACCCTTCTCACTGACAATAAAGCGTAACAACTTACCAAAAGTACACTTATTAGGATTCAAGCGGAGTTTATATTTCCTCAAACGCTGGAATAGCTTTAACAAATGCTCAACATGCTCTTCTTCATCACTTGACTTAGCAATCATATCATCAACATAGACTTCAATCTATTTAGGCATCATATCATGAAAAAGAGTGGTCATAGCTATCTGGTATGTTGCACCAACATTCTTTAAACCGAAAGGCATCACTCTATAATAGAATGTTCCCCAAGGTGTAATGAATATGGTCTTCTCCGTATCTTCAGGTGCCATTTTGATTTGATTATAACCGGATAATCCGTCCATAAACGAGAAGACTTTGAATTTAGTTGTGTTGTCTACCAACATATCAATGTGTGGCAAAGGGAAATCATCTTTCGGATTGAGTTTATTCAAATCTATGTAATCAACACACATGTGGACTCTTCCATCCTTCTTAGGAAAAGGTACAATATTGGCCACCCATTGCAGATACTCGGAGGTAACAAGGAAACCAGCATTAAGTAGCTTCTGCACATCCTCCTTAATCTTCACTTCCATATCGGGATGAGTTCTTCTCAACTGCTGGTTGATCGGCGGGCATTCTGGTTTCAAAGGCAATCTATGCTCCACAATCTAAGCATCTAACCCAGGCATATCTTGATAGGACCAAGCAAACACATCCAAATATTCTCGAAGAAGATCAATCAACCCCTTCTTTGCTTCTGGAAACAGTTGGGACCCAATCTTGATTTCCTTCACATCATCATCGGAACCCAAGTTGACTACTTCAATATACTCTTCAAATGGCTGAATGACTTTTTCCTAATGCTCAAGAAAACAAGATAACTCATTAGATACTTCTTCATCATCATTCTCTTCCTCAGCTTCAAACGGAGGGAAATCAAAGTTTAGAGAGGGAGCAGGATTATTACATTCAATGGGTTTGAGAACCGACCTGCATAATGATTTGATATTTTAATTTTAGAGGAGTGGAGCGCAAACAAATATTATGCAAATGGAAAGATTATTATTTATTTATGTTTTTTTTTTGTGATTACCATTTTCATAAAAAGGGAAAAGAATAAAAATAAAACATCATAGATGTGGATGAATAAAATTGTATTTCATTGATGATAATAAGGAAAGTGCCCAACAATGTTCACTTCTCCCTTAGGCATAGGATAAGGATATTTCTTTAAAAGTAATAGAAACAAATTACTTTGAATGGTGCATAACAACAGGAGCATCAACAACAACCCAATTGTTGGAAGTCTGGCCGTGTGTCACAAAGTTGGCGCAAGCCTCGTCTTCATCACAGTCTTCAATAATGGAAGTTGAGTGTAGATCATCCTCATGAATGAACCCCCCACAGCAGAAAACCGGTTGCACAACCTTGACATTGGCGTTCGGTGGCCCTTGCTGAAATCCCAGCCCTGCACTATTCTTATTTTCAACATCTTTTATAACGCGGTCCCACTTGTTGGTGTTGCCAGCCTGAATAGCCTCTTGTGCATCCTTCAAAGAATACATGGGTGCCCCAGTCTTTTTAAATTCACTAGCAACAGACAAAGCTTGGAACGGAATTCCAACTTCCTCCTCAACATCAACATAAGTAAAGGATGACATATGGCTTACAAATAATGCTTTCTCTCCAAAAACAACGACAAGCTTATCGTTCTTCACAAATTTTAGCTTTTGGTGCATAGTAGACGTTACGGCGCCAACTTCATGGATCCAAGGCCTTCCCAACAAACAGCTGTAGGCCGGGTGGATGTCCATTACTTGAAAAGTAATTTGAAAATCGCTCGAACCTATCTTAATTGGAAGTTCTACCTCTCCAATGACATTTTTACGAGAACCGTCAAACGCTTTGACAACCACGCCATTGTACCTCATCGGGGTACCTTGATAGGAGAGTCTTGCTAGAGTAGACTTCAGCAACACATTCAATGATGAACTCGTATCAACCAAAACGTTGGACAAAGCGTCCTCCTTGCAACTCATTGAAATATGGAGCACCAAATTGTGATTCCTACCTTCCTCAGGAAGTTCTTCATCATAGAAGCTCAGATTGTTACAAGAAGTGATGTTGGCAACAATGTGGTCAAACTGATCGAGAGTAACATCGTGTTCCAACACCCTCTACAAAGCTTCTATGTGTGCCTCAGAATTCATCAGCAATGACAACACATAAATTTTTGACGGCGTCTGAAGCAGTTGCTCCACAACATTAAATTCACTTATTTTAATTAGGATCAATACCTCATGATCATCATTAGCCTTCAACTTGTTGGATTCACCAGACTAACACGTTGGAGCACAAATTCGGTCAATTTCAGGAATCACTATCTTCTTACCCACGGAAACATCTTCCAAAGCCTTTGGAAACACCAGACTGAACACACGACCGCTACGGGAGACCTTCATTATATCCGTAATATTCACCACTGAATCTGCAACTGGAAGAGGAACCTTTTGAACATTCTCTATCATGGTGGCATTGTACTTGTATGGCATAACTTTATCGGATGAGTAGGGGACGGGGCCGCTAACTGTATAACCAACGACGATACCGATCTGTTTTCTTTCTTGTTGCTGCTATCAAATTGAATAACTACCCTGGGTTTTCAATACCGGGACAGTAACATTCATATCATTTCCCATATACCTTGATTGTTGAACGTAAATAAGATTCTAATCCATCAACCTTTGAATATCCCTTTAAACAATTACACACCCTCGAGGGTTATCACTACAAATAACACAACCGTCATAGTCATGTTCATAATGGCTTACCAGGCACAAGTCTGTATGACTCTCCACTAAGAACCTACGGATACGGTTCACATCAAATACCCTTAAATTCCTGGGACAATCGTCTACCATGTTTACAGAAGCGTTACCATGAGCAGGCAACAGGTTGGCTTTAACATTTGGCGCTGTATCCTCAAAAGACACCATACCACTCTTGACAAGCTTCTGAACTTCATACTTCAGCGGATAACAGTTCTCAATATCATGACCAGGAGCTCCCTGGTGAAAGTACAATGTAAGTCAGGTTTGAACCACTATGGCAGTGGCTCAGGATTTGTGGATGGTTCCTTGTTTGGATAAGATTATTGACTACCAAGGAAGGATATAGCTCTGCATATGTCATAGGAATAGGGTCAAAATAGACCTTCTTCCTCTCATAGTTTTGCTGATGATTGTTGTTGTTGTTGTAGTTGGTTCTTTGTTGTAGTTGTTGTTGATGTTGTTGTTGAATTTGAACTGATTGATTGGTTGAGTTGTTGGAAAAACTGGGATCACTAATGATACATGGTGTTGATGTTGACGGGACTGGGAACTTTTCCTCACATGAGGCCTCCTTTGCCTCCGTACTGATACTGCATTAGTTTCTCCTTCCTTCTTCTTGGATAAGCTACCATCATACTTCTTGCTCGTCGATGCTTCATCTTTGGATAAACGTCCTTAACAGACTCCTTCCTCTAATCTCATCCCTGTGTTTACCATCTCAGTAAAATCATTAGGGGCACTAGCGATCATACGTTCATAGTAAAATGAACTCAACATTTTCAAGAAAATCTTAGTCATCTCTTTTTCTTCCAAAGGCGGACTAATCTGAGCAGATAACTCCCTCCATCTTTGAGCATATTCTTTAAATGCCTCCTTGTACTTCTGATACGTTGATCTCAAATGATCTCTATCTTGTGCCATGTCAACATTATACTTATACTGCTTTATGAAGGCTTTACCCAAGTCATTGAAAGTACAAACACTAGCATTATCCAAGCCCATATACCATCTAAGTGCAACATTGGTCAGACTCTCCTGGAAGTAGTTAATAAGCAGCTGATCATTATCAGTTTGAGTTGACATCTTTCTAGCATACATGACAAGATGGCCCAACGGACAGGTATTCCCTTTGTATTTTTCAAAGTCTGGGACCTTGAATTTCACCGTAATTTTGACATTGGGAAACAAACACAATTCAACAACACTTTTGCCAAATAAATCCTTCTCTCTCAGGGTCTTCAATTCCTTGTGCAACTCAACAAATTGATCTTTTATCTCATCCATCTTTTCATAAACATATGGACCTTCAGACGGCTCAGAGTGGTAAATAGTTTCCTCGACATGGGGAAGAGTATGAACAATAGGAGGAGGCACTAACAGGACCGGGCTAGATGTCGACAGAGAAGCAAATGTAGGAGCATACCATTCAGGTACAAAGTTTGGTGGCATTCCCCACAAGAACCCATCAGGAATAGCAGGAACAAAATGGCTAGCAATGCCATGTACAAATGCTGAAGCAATCTTTGAAATGACAGTCCTCTGAGGAGGAGGAGTTGCAGGAGGCAAAGATGGTTAGTTCGGAGCAGCTATTACAGATTTCATCAAGGTTATGAGTTTGGCGATCTCATCCTTTAGCTCTCTATTTTCTTGCTCTAGATGCTCCATTCTTCTCAGTTGATTAACTCAGGTGTTATTGTGATGAGTCATCTTGGCTTATACACATAAGAAGAATTGATAAGACACCTGGCAGAAGAAACTTGTTATGCAAATGATGCATGAAATGCAATGTTTTTAATTGTTTTTAATTTCAAGGAACATATGAAGTCTTATTTTAAAATATAACAATAATAATCAATAATAATAATTCAATTGACCATAGAATCTCTTTTTATTCATAAAATTGGAAGGATTACACTGAGTACAATTTTAGAAACCAAAATACAAATACAAGAGAAAAGGAAAATGTCATTCTAAGGATCCTTAGCAACTGCATCAGATGATCTAGCCAAGGGAGTGTATTTCCTTCTGATGCGTCGAATCTCTGACTCAAAGGATGTCTTCATCTGAGCCTCCTCGAGGACAAGTTAATCAACAATTTTCTTCCAAACACCGGAAGGCTTAGGAATGCTAGAGGAAAATAAATCATATGGCTCTCTCTGTCTCTTCACTACACGCTCCTCCAGAATCTCAATAAGTGCATCTTTGTCTTTCGACTCGAGTTGCAACTCCTCATGCTTTCGGCTCAAAGCATGGAACCTTTCTTCCCACATATTTTTCTATTGCTTCATCTTGGCAAGTGCGTCTTCCAACTCCTCTCCATCTTGGTTAGGGAGAGTTGATGGCTCAACCACAACCATAGACATAGGTCTTTCATAAGCATACGGAATCTTGAGCTCCAAAGCTCTCTTCTTCACCCAAATAGTGTAAGCTTCCAAAGTTACACAGTTGCATGGACCAAGCTCGGATCTTCCTTTCCTATGTACATTATGCCAAGCACACACCACTCTATTCTTCAAAAGTTGGGGATCTTTACCCTCTTTATAGAATCGACCCTCTAACTGAACGTTATTATGTTTATCTCTCGAGGGGAACCCAAGTTGACGACGAGCCAATGCAGGGTTATAGTTGATCCCTCATTGCGCACCAATGAGAGGCACGTTAGAGAACTCACCACAATTGTCAATAATATCCAAGCTACCCAATGCAAAATCATACACAACTATATCATCATTAGTGAGAGAAATAAGTCTCTGGACCACTGCAAACATAATCAGTTCTCCAAGAAAGCAGGTGCCTGAGGCAAGTGTGAAATAAACCACTTGTATAGAAGAGGAACACATCACACAATAGTCCCACCACATTTAGAATTCCTCAAATGCGAAGAGAAGTACATGTCACCCAACAGAGACAGAACATGATTCCCAATAAAGAAGATTCTAATGGCGTTAACATCAACAAAACCGTCAATGTTAGGGAACAAGGCTAAACCATAGATGAACAATACAAAGATAGCTTCAAAAGTATCCCTGCAACCGACTTGAGAAAAAACAGTAGCTCTATCGATTAGGAACTCAGAAGTCAAACCAAGAATACCTTTAATAGCTTTCTGAGATCGGTACTCAATATCATACTCAGATAACAACATCTTCCAACGGGAGATCCTCCCAGTAAAGCAGGCTTCTCAAAAATGTACTTTATTGGATCCATTTTGGATATCAGCCAAGTAGTATGATTCAACATATACTGGTGCAGACGCTTAGCAACCCAAGCTAATGTGCAACATATCTTGTCAAGCATAGAATACTGAGTATTACAGACGGTGAACTTATTACTGAGGTAGTAAATTGCATATTCTTTCTTCCCAGATTCATCTTGCTGACCCAGAACACAACCCATACTTTCTTCTAGCACGGTCAGATACATGATCAAAGGTCTTCCTTCAACGGGCGGAGACAGAATGGGAGGCTCAATCATATACTCTTTGATACCATCAAAATCTTTCTAGAAATCTTCGGTCCAATCACAAGACTGATCTTTCCTAAGAAACTTGAATATTGGCGCACATGTGGCAGTCATATCCGATATAAACCTTGAGATATAGTTCAAGCGGCCAAGAAAACCTATGACTTACTTCTCAGTTTTGGGTGCAGGCATCTCTTGTATTGCTTTGACCTTGGCAAGATCAACCTCAATACCCTTCTCACTGACAATAAAGCGTAACAACTTACCAAAAGTACACTTATTAGGATTCAAGCGGAGTTTATATTTCCTCAAACGCTGGAATAGCTTTAACAAATGCTCAACATGCTCTTCTTCATCACTTGACTTAGCAATCATATCATCAACATAGACTTCAATCTATTTAGGCATCATATCATGAAAAAGAGTGTTCATAGCTATCTGGTATGTTGCACCAACATTCTTTAAACCGAAAGGCATCACTCTATAATAGAATGTTCCCCAAGGTGTAATGAATATGGTCTTCTCCGTATCTTCAGGTGCCATTTTGATTTGATTATAACCGGATAATCCGTCCATAAACGAGAAGACTTTGAATTTAGTTGTGTTGTCTACCAACATATCAATGTGTGGCAAAGGGAAATCATCTTTCGGATTGAGTTTATTCAAATCTATGTAATCAACACACATGTGGACTCTTCCATCCTTCTTAGGAAAAGGTACAATATTGGCCACCCATTGCAGATACTCGGAGGTAACAAGGAAACCAGCATTAAGTAGCTTCTGCACATCCTCCTTAATCTTCACTTCCATATCAGGATGAGTTCTTCTCAACTGCTGGTTGATCGGCGGGCATTCTGGTTTCAAAGGCAATCTATGCTCCACAATCTAAGCATCTAACCCAGGCATATCTTGATAGGACCAAGCAAACACATCCAAATATTCTCGAAGAAGATCAATCAACCCCTTCTTTGCTTCTGGAAACAGTTGGGACCCAATCTTGATTTCCTTCACATCATCATCGGTACCCAAGTTGACTACTTCAATATACTCTTCAAATGGCTGAATGGCTTTTTCCTAATGCTCAAGCAAACAAGATAACTCATTAGATACTTCTTCATCATCATTCTCTTCCTCAACCTCAAACGGAGGGAAATCAAAGTTTAGAGAGGGAGCAGGATTATTACATTCAATGGGTTTGAGAACCGACCTGCATAATGATTTGATATTTTAATTTTAGAGGAGTGGAGCGCAAACAAATATTATGCAGATGGAAAGATTATTATTTATTTATGTTTTTTTTTTTGTGATTACCATTTTCATAAAAAGGGAAAAGAATAAAAATAAAACATCATAGATGTGGATGAATAAAATTGTATTTCATTGATGATAATAAGGAAAGTGCCCAACAATGTTCACTTCTCCCTTAGGCATAGGATAAGGATATTTCTTTAAAAGTAATAGAAACAAATTACTTTGAATGGTGCATAACAACAGGAGCATCAACAACACCCAATTGTTGGAAGTCTGGCCGTGTGTCACAAAGTTGGCGCAAGCCTCGTCTTCATCACAGTCTTCAATAATGGAAGTTGAGTGTAGATCATCCTCATGAATGAACCCCCCACAGCAGAAAACCGGTTGCACAACCTTGACATTGGCGTTAGGTGGCCCTTGCTGAAATCCCAGCCCTGCACTATTCTTATTTTCAACATCTTTTATAACGCGGTCCCACTTGTTGGTGTTGCCAGCCTGAATAGCCTCTTGTGCATCCTTCAAAGAATACATGGGTGCCCCAGTCTTTTTAAATTCACTAGCAACAGACAAAGCTTGGAACGGAATTCCAACTTCCTCCTCAACATCAACATAAGTAAAGGATGACATATGGCTTACAAATAATGCTTTCTCTCCAAAAACAACGACAAGTTTATCGTTCTTCACAAATTTTAGCTTTTGGTGCATAGTAGACGTTACGGCGCCAACTTCATGGATCCAAGGCCTTCCCAACAAACAGCTGTAGGCCGGGTGGATGTCCATTACTTGAAAAGTAATTTGAAAATCACTCGAACCTATCTTAATTGGAAGTTCTACCTCTCCAATGACATTTTTACGAGAACCGTCAAACGCTTTGACAACCACGCCATTGTACCTCATCGGGGTACCTTGATAGGAGAGTCTTGCTAGAGTAGACTACAGCAACACATTCAATGATGAACTCGTATCAACCAAAACGTTGGACAAAGCGTCCTCCTTGCAACTCATTGAAATATGGAGCACCAAATTGTGATTCCTACCTTCCTCAGGAAGTTCTTCATCATAGAAGCTCAGATTGTTACAAGAAGTGATGTTGGCAACAATGTGGTCAAACTGATCGAGAGTAACATCGTGTTCCAACACCCTCTACAAAGCTTCTATGTGTGCCTCAGAATTCATCAGCAATGACAACACATAAATTTTTGACGGCGTCTGAAGCAGTTGCTCCACAACATTAAATTCACTTATTTTAATTAGGATCAATACCTCATGATCATCATTAGCCTTCAACTTGTTGGATTCACCAGACTAACACGTTGGAGCACAAATTCGGTCAATTTCAGGAATCACTATCTTCTTACCCACGGAAACATCTTCCAAAGCCTTTGGAAACACCAGACTGAACACACGACCGCTACGGGAGACCTTCATGATATCCGTAATATTCACCACTGAATCTGCAACTGGAAGAGGAACCTTTTGAACATTCTCTATCATGGTGGCATTGTACTTGTATGGCACAACTTTATCGGATGAGTAGGGGACGGGGCCCGCTAACTGTATAACCAACGACGATACCGATCTGTTTTCTTTCTTGTTGCTGCTATCAAATTGAATAACTACCCTGGGTTTTCAATACCGGGACAGTAACATTCATATCATTTCCCATATACCTTGATTGTTGAACGTAAATAAGATTCTAATCCATCAACCTTTGAATATCCCTTTAAACAATTACACACCCTCGAGGGTTATCACTACAAATAACACAACCGTCATAGTCATGTTCATAATGGCTTACCAGGCACAAGTCTGTATGACTCTCCACTAAGAACCTACGGATACGGTTCACATCAAATACCCTTAAATTCCTGGGACAATCGTCTACCATGTTTACAGAAGCGTTACCATGAGCAGGCAACGGGTTGGCTTTAACATTTGGCGTTGTATCCTCAAAAGACACCATACCACTCTTGACAAGCTTCTGAACTTCATACTTCAGCGGATAACAGTTCTCAATATCATGACCAGGAGCTCCCTGGTGAAAGTACAATGTAAGTCAGGTTTGAACCACCATGGCAGTGGCTCAGGAATTTGTGGAGGGTTCCTTGTTTGGATAAGATTATTGACTACCAAGGAAGGATATAGCTCTACATATGTCATAGGAATAGGGTCAAAATAGACCTTCTTCCTCTCATAGTTTTGCTGATGATTGTTGTTGTTGTTGTAGTTGGTTCTTTGTTGTAGTTGTTGTTGATGTTGTTGTTGAATTTGAACTGATTGATTGGTTGAGTTGTTGGAAAAACTGGGATCACTAATGATACATGGTGTTGATGTTGACGGGACTGGGAACTTTTCCTCACATGAGGCCTCCTTTGCCTCCGTACTGATACTGCATTAGTTTCTCCTTCCTTCTTCTTGGATAAGCTACCATCATACTTCTTGCTCGTCGATGCTTCATCTTTGGATAAACGTCCTTAACAGACTCCTTCCTCTAATCTCATCCCTGTGTTTACCATCTCAGTAAAATCATTAGGGGCACTAGCGATCATACGTTCATAGTAAAATGAACTCAGCATTTTCAAGAAAATCTTAGTCATCTCTTTTTCTTCCAAAGGCGGACTAATCTGAGCAGATAACTCCCTCCATCTTTGAGCATATTCTTTAAATGCCTCCTTGTACTTCTGATACGTTGATCTCAAATGATCTCTATCTTGTGCCATGTCAACATTATACTTATACTGCTTTATGAAGGCTTTACCCAAGTCATTGAAAGTACAAACACTAGCATTATCCAAGCCCATATACCATCTAAGTGCAACATTGGTCAGACTCTCCTGGAAGTAGTTAATAAGCAGCTGATCATTATCAGTTTGAGTTGACATCTTTCTAGCATACATGACAAGATGGCCCAACGGACAGGTATTCCCTTTGTATTTTTCAAAGTTTGGGACCTTGAATTTCACCGTAATTTTGACATTGGGAAACAAACACAATTCAGCAACACTTTTGCCAAATAAATCCTTCTCTCTCAGGGTCTTCAATTCCTTGTGCAACTCAACAAATTGATCTTTTATCTCATCCATCTTTTCATAAACATATGGACCTTCAGACGGCTCAGAGTGGTAAATAGTTTCCTCGACATGGGGAAGAGTATGAACAATAGGAGGAGGCACTAACAGGACCGGGCTAGATGTCGACAGAGAAGCAAATGTAGGAGCGTACCATTCAGGTACAAAGTTTGGTGGCATTCCCCACAAGAACCCATCAGGAATAGCAGGAACAAAATGGCTAGCAATGCCATGTACAAATGATGAAGCAATCTTTGAAATGACAGTCCTCTGAGGAGGAGGAGTTGCAGGAGGCAAAGATGGTTAGTTCGGAGCAGCTATTACAGATTTCATCAAGGTTATGAGTTTGGCGATCTCATCCTTTAGCTCTCTATTTTCTTGCTCTAGATGCTCCATTCTTCTCAGTTGATTAACTCAAGTGTTATTGTGATGAGTCATCTTGGCTTATACACATAAGAAGAACTGATAAGACACCTGGCAGATAAAACTTGTTATGCAAATGATGCATGAAATGCAATGTTTTTAATTGTTTTTAATTTCAAGGAACATATGAAGTCTTATTTTAAAATATAACAATAATAATCAATAATAATAATTCAATTGACCATAGAATCTCTTTTTATTCATAAAATTGGAAGGATTACACTGAGTACAATTTTAGAAACCAAAGTACAAATACAAGAGAAAAGGAAAATGTCATTCTAAGGATCCTTAGCAACTGCATCAGATGATCTAGCCAAGGGAGTGTATTTCCTTCTGATGCGTCGAATCTCTGACTCAAAGGATGTCTTCATCTGAGCCTCCTCGAGGACAAGTTAATCAACAATTTTCTTCCAAACACCGGAAGGCTTAGGAATGCTAGAGGAAAATAAATCATATGGCTCTCTCTGTCTCTTCACTACACGCTCCTCCAGAATCTCAATAAGTGCATCTTTGTCTTTCGACTCGAGTTGCAACTCCACATGCTTTCTGCTCAAAGCATGGAACCTTTCTTCCCACATATTTTTCTATTGCTTCATCTTGGCAAGTGCGTCTTCCAACTCCTCTCCATCTTGGTTAGGGAGAGTTGATGGCTCAACCACAACCATAGACATAGGTCTTTCATAAGCATACGGAATCTTGAGCTCCAAAGCTCTCTTCTTCACCCAAATAGTGTAAGCTTCCAAAGTTACACAGTTGCATGGACCAAGCTCGGATCTTCCTTTCCTATGTACATTATGCCAAGCACACACCACTCTATTCTTCAAAAGTTGGGGATCTTTACCCTCTTGATAGAATCGACCCTCTAACTGAACGTTATTATGTTTATCTCTCAAGGGGAACCCAAGTTGACGACGAGCCAATGCAGGGTTATAGTTGATTCCTCATTGCGTACCAATGAGAGGCACGTTAGAGAACTCACCACAATTGTCAATAATATCCAAGCTACCCAATGCAAAATCATACACAACTATATCATCATTAGTGAGAGAAATAAGTCTCTGGACCACTGCAAACATAATCAGTTCTCCAAGAAAGCAGGTGCCTGAGGCAAGTGTGAAATAAACCACTTGTATAGAAGAGGAACACATCACACAATAGTCCCACCATATTTAGAATTCCTCAAATGCGAAGAGAAGTACATGTCACCCAACAGAGACAGAACATGATTCCCAATAAAGAAGATTCTAATGGCGTTAACATCAACAAAACCGTCAATGTTAGGGAACAAGGCTAAACCATAGATGAACAATACAAAGATAGCTTCAAAAGTATCCCTGCTACCGACTTGAGAAAAAACAGTAGCTCTATCGATTAGGAACTCAGAAGTCAAACCAAGAATACCTTCTTTCTTCACCAAATGAATATCAATCTCATATTTCATCAAATGAAGAGCTTCGGCTATGACATGAGATCTGGGAATCTCTTCCCATCCATTGAAAGGTACCTTGTCAGATACGGGCATACCCAAGAGATGGGCATACTCCTTTAACATGGGCACAAGCTGATAATCGTGAAAAGTGTAACAATGATAGAGAGGGTCATAGAACTAAACGAAAACACTCATAAGTCCTTCAACCACATCAATAGATAACACAGACAAGAGCATCCCATGACGTTGCTTGAAGTCCAAGGGATCTAATACAAAAAATTGATCAAGCTATGGATAAACTTGACTTTAATAAAACCAAAGTCGCCACCACGCTTTTATTTTTTCCAAAGGAAAAGGGAAAAGTACGAACAAAAACCAAAGATAAGAAGTTTTCAAATCAAAACTAATAAAATTCCAGAGATTACAGATAAGGGGGTTGGTTACACATAGGGAATGTGTTAGCACCCAAAGTGTCATAGGTACTCCTAAGGGGGCCTTTTTAACGTGCAAGTGATTTGGTCTAAATGATGTTTGATAAAATATAGAGTAGGGGGATGAGAAAAAGAATTTATTAATTATATTTTTGTGTTTGACAAGACCTTCGGTCTTATGCCTACGTACCAACATAAAAATGAGGGATCAAACCCCATAGTTCATGGTAAAAACTTCAAAGAAGTTCATGAATTGCTTTTAACTAAAGTTTAAGTGAAAATACACAAAAGGCTAGAGTTTGAATGGGACTGTTATTTCTTTTTGTCTTTTTGAAATTAAAGTCTATATGGTTAAGTTTATTTACAAATTTTATTAAGGAAATGATTTGAAAATTCAATGGCCTAAGGCCAAGGTTTCTAATCATTAAAACATGTCTAAGTTTGAAATCACATGCAAAGAAGCTTTTTGAAAAGAGGGAGAAATTTTGAAATTAAAGAAGTTGGAGGAGATGAAGGGACTATCCTAGAAAAAAATTTAAAGTTAAGAGTTAAAAAGATCTTACCAATGGGATGCAATCCAACAGACAAGAATGTCATATAGAAACCTATTTTCCTTTGGACTTTAGTAAGCAACACGCATAATAAATATCCCAACAAATCATATGAAGACTAAGGCATCAAATAAATATAACCGTAATATCCAATCAAGCACTCCAATAGCTAGAAATCTTTAAGATCTTCCAAAGTATCATATGAAAAAGTCCTTGATCAACTCAAAACAATCATCATACATAAGCAATAATAACAGTATAATAATTAAACACAGAGACAGAGTAACAGATGAATAAAAGGCACTCAATGTCTTGCATCAGATGAAAGGCGTAATAAAGGATAGCTCAGTCTCAAATAGTGGCATTGGCCAAGTCCTTTAGCATACAGAATGTTGCCTAATTCTTAGTCCAAAAGTTCATATCAAGTCCAACTGTCTACCAAGATTTTTTTTAGGGTCTTTGTTGTTATTAGGTGTTTTAAGGTCCTAAGACCATAAACAAAAAAAATACAAATAAACAATATATACAATCATGAGATATGGATCAAGTGAGCAAAGTGAAAAGGACTGAAACATAAACAAGTTGCATGAAATATAAATGGCAATGAATGATAAAGGTGCTAAAATTTAAATTGCATCAAGTAAATGACTTGAAATTAAAGCAATGTTAATAAGAAGTTAGTCAATTGTTAGTGAATATTTTTTATTGTTTAAGTCATTCTTTGGAGAACACTCAACCATTCATTCACAAGTATGAATACATGAACCAAGACGTCATCCATTAGAAAGGATTCAACTTGGATAAATCAACAAGTATGCCACTAGCTCTCATGAAAGGAAAAAAGGTCAAGTTTTCACACAATACCATGAAGAAGGGGAGACTTACAATCTCACATACTAGAATGTTATGCATTGAGAGACAAATTTAGCTCTATGTTAAGCAATTGTAATTGGACTTATGTAGAAGTCACAACTCCCTGAGGTCGGGCAATAAAATATAGGTGTTAATGCATGTTAGAGATTTGGTACAAAGAACCAAACTCCTAAAACATACCACACACTAAAATAAATGGGAAAGACCTATCTTAGTCAGACTTATGTTGATTCAGCTGACACAAGGTCATTGATGAATCAACTAGCATTTAGACATTAGAGAAATCATTGGTCAATGATGGATTGGGAAATAATAGGGATGAAGATGAAGAGGGAAGGGAAAGTAGAAATCCAAATTGATCATAGGAGGAATTCCATCTGATAAATACTATCCATTTATTTTGGGAGATGAAATGTACATTTCATCAATCCCCTAAATCCAATGGTATTGATCAAACAAAAGTCAAACATCACAAGACCATAAAAATGGCTCAACACAATTTTTAAACATTTAATCAATTAAAAATCCAATTAAAAATGAATTAAAGATGCATTTAAAAATGGATAAAACCTCAAATCCCTTCAAAACACCAAATAAATGGCCAAGGGATTTATTCTTGGTCAAAGGACCTTAGACAAAAAATTCATAATTTTTGGAAAGTCGGAAATATTTTAAAATAAGTTAAAAATCATTTAATTCATGAAAAATATCAAAATTAATCCTAAAAATGATTTTAATTCAAAATATGGAAGAGGAAAATATTTAAAGATTTTTGGTGAAAGCCCATACTTTTTAGATTAAAAATGAAATTAATATGAATTAAACAAAATAAATGGATTAAATGAAAAATCTGAATTAAAAAAGAAAATAGAAAAAACGAGGGCCATCAGATCTCCCTCATTAATTGAGGTGGCGGATCTGATGTCCAAGCGCGCGCTTTCAACCATGTGCCTGAGTCAATGCGCCACATGCAGGGTCAAACAAAACAAAGGTTGAGATTAAAATGTTTTAAGATGATCAGATGGCTGGAGACACGTGAACACATCACTAGAGCCCTAGCTCCAGTTGTCTTCTCCGGTGAACGTCACCAGACTGGTCCACCCTTAACAATCAAGAAAATGAAAAGTAAGTACACTATTTTAAAGAGAAAAAACTCAGGAGCTCGAATCTGATCTCAATTTTGTCTAATTCCAAATATATTCAGAGATATCAGGAATTGAATTTTGAGGTACACGGTCTGAGTTGCTTTGATTTGACCTAAAAGCAACTCAATCTTGTTGCCTATATTGGTAGGTCTTCAGACAACCAATAAACAAAGAGAATAGTGGAGAATTGAGAGAGAATCAATAGCTTGAAGGTTTTGGAAAAGTCGCCTTTGGGTAGCAGTGATTTTGCTTGATCTCAATGTGAATCCACTTGGATCTTTCTCCTCTTGCTTGCAGTGATCAATTGAGATGGAAATGGTAATGAATCCTTGGATTTTGAATTCCAAAACAAAAGGAGAAATTCAAACTCGATTTCAAAGAAATCTTTAAGGAATTTTATGGAGTATGGTTCTGAGTTTGCTTGGTAATGCTTGGGCAATGTGTGTGTATCATTTTTGAAGCAACGCACTTGTATTTATAGGCTATGGAATTCAATTTTCAACCATTTGAAATTTACCCAACATAGCAATGTTATGCATGGGTACATGGGCATTGAATTAGGCACAACCGATGATGCAATCCACTTCCAATTCGTGTACATTTGATACTAAAGTCATCACATGGAAGCATGCAAAAATAATTAATCATTTGAGTGCAAAAGTTTCCAAAATAAACAAAACAACGGAACCATGCGCAAGTCCCTCAATTCTTATCTAAATGAAGTCATCTTTGATGTTGAACACTTTTCCATTTGGAGCTTGGATCATGATGAATTTTTAGGTGGAAGTTGGAGATATCAAACATGGTTGAAAATTTTCTAAGTACAAAGACAGATGACCACTTCTTCCACCTTGAATAATGTTTACCATGAGCTCCAAATGAAAATGGTTTCTTCACCAAAGTTGTACTATTCCATTCATCTTAAATTTGGTCACAAATTTGAAATCATTTGTATTTGGCATGAGGGAGTTATGGATTTTAGAAGTTGAGGAAAATTGCTTGTTCAATGGTAATGGCTGTAGCGAGGTATTCGTTACCATTAGAGATATTGACTAAATCCAAGGTAAACCATACAAGTCGAGTCGCCACCGCACTTCTATTTATCCAAAGGAATGGTTAGAAAGCGAACAAAAACCTAAAAGTTTTATCGAATTAAAAACTAGTAAAAATGTCAGAGATCGGGGTAAGGGGGTTGGTTATGCAATGGGAAGGTTTTAAGCACCCAAAACATCCTAGGTACTCCTAGGGAGCCCTTTTCATACTTGTTGTAAGGTTGGTATTTTGTGAAAATTTGTTTGTGCAAACATGACTGAAGAGATGAGAAGAGAATATACAAGTTTATTTACATTTTGTGTTTTGATGGATAAACCCATTGCCTACGTACCATCTTAAAAAAAAGGTTAGGATCAAAACCTCGTAGTTCGGGGTAAAAATCTCAAAATGAGTTGGTGAATTGATTGGTCCAAAAGCCTTAATGTCTTTTGTTATCCAAGGGAGAAAACTCAGCCTAAAACCACAAATCCACCATGTGAGGATAACTTCAACATGCTAGTGAGGGGTTAACCCTATAATAAGCATGGAAGACTCATTGTCCATCACTAATCATATAGGTGAGTATTACATCTACCTCGAGGATAACTCAAACCTAATAGCTAAAGGTTATGAAAAATTTGATTAAGAAAGTGGCCATTGAAACCACAAAAAGACATTTGAAATGGGTTATGTTTACCAATGAAAAGTATTTGCAAAAATGGTCAAAGTTGACTTAGAAGTTCAATTCAAGATAAGTGTCATGAAAGGAAGAGTTTGAAAATCAAAAGCATAAGGCTTAAGTTTCTAATGTTGAAAACAAGTGTTAAATGTTTGCACAAAATTTTTGGCTTGGGTTAGAGTGGAGATTGCAATTGAAAAGATGGCAGCTCAAAATATGCAATTTGAAGAAGAGACTAGAAACAGTCAAAAAAATACCACCGCCTTCCTAAGGAATCTCGAAGTTCAGTTGGGACAGATAGCACAGCAACTGGCAAGTTCTCGAACACCAGGTTCCCTACCAAGTGAAACAGTTCAAAATTCGAGAGGTCAGGAGAATGTTAATATTGTCACGACAACAGAGAAAAAGGTTGCTAAAAAGAAAAAAATTATATCACCGAGCGAGCCGACTAAAGAAGAAACTACAAAAGAAACTAAACCGGTGATTAAGTTGCCCTACCCTCAGAGAGTGACAAAGAAGGAACCTAGTGAGCCAGACTTGGAGAAATTCATGACAATGTTTAAAAGGATTGAGGGTCATATGGCCTTGTTTGAAGCACTTGAAAGGATGCCCATGTACAAGAAATTCGTGGAAGGGATAATGGCTGAAAAGAAACCAACCACTAAAGAACAGGTATCTGGTAAGGAACAATATAATGCAAACTCCCTAGAGCAGAACATTCCTAACAAACAAAAGGATCCAGGAACCGTCACAGTACCATGCACAATCAAAGAAAGAACCTTCAAAAAGATACTAATAGATTCGGGAGCTAGTGTGAATCTGATGCCATTATCGGTCTATCACAGGTTGGGTATTAAAAACATCAGTGATATAAAGACAAATCTGAAGTTTGCGGATCACTCAAGAAAAGATGCATATGGTATAGCTGAAGATGTGCACGTAACAATAGCGGACTTGACTTTCCCAGTCGATTTTGTAATCCTAGACATACTTGAAGACAATGAGGCACCCATCATTCTGGGTCGACCTTTCATGAAGACGAGTCGATGCAAGCTCGACATGGATGAGTGCACGTTAACCTTGAAAGTTCACAACAAGTAAATAACATTGAATGCTATTGAAAACCAGGAGATGGAGGAAGATACAAAATCTCAGTATCAAGTAGGCTTAATCAGGACATTGAATACTATCAAAGGCTCACCACTGCCAGTAGCCACCCGAAATGGAAAGATTCCGAACACTGAAAGGATAGTTAAAAAGGAATCGTGGCACAAAGGAGTCCACACTGATAAAACAGACAACGTCCGTGTTGTAGACAAGGGGTGCAACAAGGTTTTGAACCTGAAATACCCCCCATGATAAGGGAAATGAACCGTCGAGCCATGCGACGTTAAACGAAGCGCTTCGTGGGAGGCAACCCACGCGTTTGATTTCTAAATTATTGCGTTTTTATTTTTCTTTGTGTGTGCTAAAATTTTGTGTAGGGGAAGAGGAGAATTAAAAGGGCAAAGTCACAAACACCTCCAAATGGAAGGAAACCACACAAGTGCAGTAAACCAACAATAGTCGCTGTGAGTCCCCTTTGTATCTGGATTTAAACTTTGAGGTCAATGTTTAGTTCAGGTGTGGGGGGGTTTTTCCTTTCATGTTTTATTTCCATCGCCTTTGTTTTGTTGTCGTCGTATTGTTTTGTTTGTTTTCGTTGTTTACTTGTGTGTACAGAGTGATGAGAAATGGTTGGACGAATCCGGGATCAATGGTAGTGGATGAAAGACACCCCTCATACTTATTCTGATAAGGCACCCCGGAAGTTGATGCAACCATGAGAAAATAAGTCGGACACAATTTGGGGACACCGGACCAAGAAAGCGGTATGGAAAGACCAAGTCAAAAAAGAACCACATAACACGAGGAGACTTCAGAGCTTGCAAGCTAACCAACATGGTGAGATCACAAAAAGCCAAACACGAAATATCAACATGAGAGTTCAGCCAGGTATGACTTTATCACTCTGATTTTGCGTATGTCCTGTTGACACGTCACAACATGACAACACACACTGAGGCAAGTTGTTTGTTTAGACATGGCCTTTCAAGCCATCCCTTTATGTATGTTTCCCTTCGTAAACCCCGTTGAGCCTTAGCCATTTTATTCATCGTAAACACCATGTTAACGTTTAAGCATTATTCATCATAAACCCCCTGTTAACTTTTAATCATTCAGTTCCTTTTGTGTCATAACTCGGTATGATTGTGTGAATTGCAAGATGTGCAATAAAACTAAGTTTGGGGTGGAAATCTTGAAAGAGAAGGCAAGTGCATAAGATGATATCATACAAAAAGAAAAATAGTATGTATTTTCTTTAAAAGAAAAAATGAAAAAAAAGAAAAGAAAAGAAAAGAAAAACAAAAGAGAAAAATGCACTTGCCGAGACCTAAGACTCTAACAGATATAAAATGCTCGGAAATTTGAGTAGAAAAAGAGTCAAAAGAGTGAAATTAACCCCC
Organism: Lathyrus oleraceus; assembly: GCF_024323335.1. Lineage (NCBI taxonomy): Eukaryota > Viridiplantae > Streptophyta > Magnoliopsida > Fabales > Fabaceae > Lathyrus > Lathyrus oleraceus. The sequence continues at coordinate 152,816,715 of NC_066584.1, read as the reverse complement.
AGAGTATACGTGATGCACGAAGAAAAAAAAGAGAAAGAAAAATCACACAACATGACTGCTGAGTTCAAAACCCTTTGTTATCCATTTTTTTGTTTATCCCACCGTACCCAAGCCCCGTTACAACCCAAAAAGACCTCGTAAAGTGTGTGGAATTTGTTGTTGTCGTGACATTATAATGTATTCAAATTTAAGAGTTTGGTATTGCATACTGTGCTGTGAGTGTACACACCTAACCGTGAGAGATGTTGTGAGTGTGTGAAAAGCTTACAGGTGAAGCGGTTTCTAATGTGGAAATGTGGTAAACTGCCTGAATCAGAGAGACCTGAAACTCGACTGGAAAGGAAGAACACAAATGGTGAAAGACTAGGTTGCATTGTGGAAAACGATTCGGGGGTGACCTTTGTTTGGACTCAATACATCACTTGAGGACAAGCAATGAAACAAGTTTGGGGTTGTGATCGGTCACCATTTCCGTTGAATTTCCGCCGCTAATCCGACATATTTTCATCACCTTGGTAAGATTTATGTTTGTTTTTAGTTGCATTTGAGTCAATTGGCCGGTTTTGTTGGTTTGGTATTGCATTGCATTCATTACGAGTTTATGTCAAAAAGATCTCGTTTATGCTTCGTTTGGTAGTGTCATTGCACAGGTTTAAAAGCAAGAATGGTGAAGTTATGGACACTCTGAAAGGCAAAAATATGAAGAAACAGCAGGTCAACACGGGCACCCGTGTGCCACAACACTGCCCGTGTTGTTGGTCAGGCAGGGCAAGAGAGGAGAAGAAAAACAGAGATCGACACGGGCACCCGTGTTCCACCACACGGCCGTGTTGATTAAAACAGTGCATCAACACTGGCACCCGTGTGTAGGAACACGGCCCGTGTTGTTGCCTCTGTAGCTGATGCTGAAAATAATTAATTATGGTGATCAACACGGCCACCCGTGTGGTGACACACGGCCGTGTTGATTGGACGCAGCATGGAAAACCTAATTTTTGCTTTGTGAACCATTCTGCTCATTAAGGGTAGTATGGACCTTTTGCTTGGAAGAAAGTGATCTGAAACTATAAGAAGGCCTGGAAGAGAAAGAAGACATTACCTTTTGACAGACGAACGAAAGCATTGCATTGGAGAAGATAGCGAATACGACGGATTTGAAGACAGCGAGATTCAAGGGTATCAACCATTGAAGATCAAACTCTCCTAATTCTTTGTAATGTCTAATCTTTACTTTATGAGTTCTTTAAGTACTATGAGAGGCTAAACCCCCTGATGCTAGGGGGGTGGTCCTGATGTTATCGCATGTTATGACTTTGAACAAATGATTTCTTGATTACTATGTTACGTATTTCAATTCAATTGTGTGATGTTATTATGCGTTTGTATTGGACAAATACAAATTGATCTATGACTTTCAATAACAGGATTGTGATTGTTAGGGTTTTCACACAATTGGGTTTATGAATGCGTCATCTAGGACTAGTAACTTTCGTAAATCACCGTAAACCTTGATATTTTGTATGATTAAAACCAATGATTAATTGAATGGACATTTGAGTAAGAATTGGTAGTTTAATTGTTTATTCCTTAAGGACTTAAGTACGAACATTCTGAGGTTAGGTGATTGAATGTTTCATATGTATTAAGGAAATCTTGACTGAATTCATAACCGGGTAACTCAACCACTCACCCTAGCAACTTTTATCTTAATCAATTATTTTTACTATTTTCGTGTTCACTATTTCAAAACAACCAAACCATTATCTTTTTGTTCTGATAGAATCCAATTAAAATAAGTATTTCCTACGCAATCCTTGAGATCAATACTTGGAAATAAAACTCCTTATTACTACATCGGTAAAAATAGTACACTTGCTATTTTTCCGATCAAGTTTTTGGCGCCGTTGCCGGGGATTGCCAAAATACCTATTTTAATTTTTATTCTATTTAAATTTTGTTGCTCGTCAACCAAAATTTTATCTGTGACAATCTTGTTAGTCAATTCTAATATTTGTCTAACTTGTGTATGCGAGGTAAGGCCTCAACAAATTTTTCTTTTGACGCAGATCCAGAAAGAACCCTTCGCGCTAGACTCAGACAAGCTAAGGGAAAGAAACTGGAATTAGCAGAGAAAGCGGAGGAAGAAGTTGTTTCAGTGCACTCAGAGAATTTAGATTCAGACGCGGAAACAGTTCCTAAAATCATGGCGGCTAATCCACCACCACCAGAGAGACTTCTCGGTGACTATGGCGGAAACAACACTCCGGGTGGTCGTATGACAATTGTAAACCAACCGGTAAATGTCGACCAATTTCAGCTGCATCCCAGCACCATTAATCAACTTGAAAGGCGGTCCTTTTCGGGAAGAGTGAATGAAGATGCCAACAAGCATCTCCAAAGGTTTTTAACTATGAGCACCACGCTGAAAATGCCTGGACATAACGAAGAAGCAATAAGGCTTCGTATGTTCCCATTCACTTTAGCAGATGAAGCCAAAGAGTGGTTCTATTCCTTACCTGCTGGTAGTATCACTACATGGGAGGAGATGGAAATAGCATTCTTGCATGAATATTTTCCTGCATCAGTGTCACTGAGAAAAAGATACGAGATCCTAAACTTCAAGCAGAAGGAGGGTGAGTCACTAGGAGATGCCTATAAAAGATTCAAGAGAATCCTAGTGGCTTGTCCTACTCACAACATGGATGAAACTGAACAAATGCAAATGTTTATCAATGGTCTTCGAATTCAAACAAGACAAATCCTTGATTTAACAGCTGGTGGCTCAGCCAACTTTGCAAATGCCACCGGTATGAAGAAGATAATTGAAGCTATTGCCTCGAACGAGCATTTAGAGTTATATGACAGAGTATCAAGCAAATCTGCAGTTATTAACTTGAAGCTTGAAACAAATAAACATGTGAAAATTGAAGAAGCTGTTGCTGCGGAGGTAGGGAAAAGGTTGAGAGCACTAAACATAGGTGCTCAGAAAGTGGCTCAAGTGCAACAGGCACCGAGTGAAGTGTGTGACATTTGCAATGGACCACACAATACTGTTCATTGTTTTGCAACACCGCAACAGATCGAAGATATAAAAATTTTAAAGCAGAACAATCCCTACTCCAACACATACAATCCGGGGTGGAAAAATCATCCCAACTTTGCATGGAAAGATCAAAGAGGGAACGTGCAATAGCAGGCACAGGGTCAATATCAAAATCAATATCAGCAGCAGCAACAACAGCTACCTAAGAAGGCAGATTGGGAGATTGCAATTGAAAAGATGGCAGCTCAAAATATGCAATTTGAAGAAGAAACTAGAAACAATCAGAAAAATACCACCGCCTCCCTAAGGAATCTCGAAGTTCAGCTGGGACAGATAGCACAGCAACTGGCAAGTTCTCGAACACCAGGTTCCCTACCAAGTGAAACAGTTCAAAATCCGAGAGGTCAGGAGAATGTTAATATTGTCACGACAACAGAGAAAAAGGTTGCTAAAAAGAAAAAAATTATATCACCGAGCGAGCCGACTAAAGAAGAAACTACAAAAGAAACTAAACCGGTGATTAAGTTGCCCTACCCTCAGAGAGTGACAAAGAAGGAACCTAGTGAGCCAGACTTGGAGAAATTCATGACAATGTTTAAAAGGATTGAGGGTCATATGGCCTTGTTTGAAGCACTTGAAAGGATGCCCATGTACAAGAAATTCGTGGAAGAGATAATGGCTGAAAAGAAACCAACCACTGAAGAACAGGTATCCGGTAAGGAACAATATAATGCAAACTCCCTGGAGCAGAACATTCCTAACAAACAAAAGGATCCAGGAACCGTCACAGTACCATGCACAATCAAAGAAAGAACCTTCAAAGAGGTACTAATAGATTCGGGAGCTAGTGTGAATCTGATGCCATTATCGGTCTATCACAGGCTGGGTATTAAAAACATCAGTGATATAAAGACAAATCTGAAGTTTGCGGATCACTCAAGAAAATATGCATATGGTATAGCTGAAGATGTGCTAGTAACAATAGCGGACTTGACTTTCCCAGTCGATTTTGTAATCCTAGACATACCTGAAGACAATGAGGCACCCATCATTCTGGGTCGACCTTTCATGAAGACGAGTCTATGCAAGCTCGACATAGATGAGTGCACGTTAACCTTGAAAGTTCACAACAAGGAAATAACATTGAATGCTATTGAAAACCAGGAGATGGAGGAAGATACAAAATCTAAGTATCAAGTAGGCTTAATCAGGACATTGAATACTATCAAAGGCTCACCACTTCCAGTAGCCACCCGAAATGGAAAGATTCTGAACACTGAAAGGATAGTTAAAAAGGAATCGTGGCACAAAGGAGTCCACACTGATAAAAGAGACAACGTCCGTGTTGTAGACAAGGGGTGCAACAAGGTTTTGAACCTGAAATACCCCCCATGATAAGGGAAATGAACCGTTGAGCCATGCGACGTTAAACGAATCGCTTCGTGGGAAGCAACCCACGCATTTGATTTCTAATTTATTGCGTTTTTATTTTTCTTTGTGTGTGCTAAAATTTTGTGTAGGGGAGGAGGAGAATTAAAAGGGCAAAGTCACAAACACCTCCAAATGGAAGGAAACCACACAAGTGCAGTAAACCAACAATAGTCGCTGTGAGTCCCCTTTGTATCTGGATTTAAACATTGCGGTCAATGTTTAGTTCTGGTGTGGGGGGGGGGGGTTTCCTTTCATGTTTTATTTCCATCGCTTTTGTTTTGTTGTCGTCGTATTGTTTTTGTTTGTTTTCGTTGTTTACTTGTGTGTACAGAGTGATGAGAAATGGTTGGACGAATCCGGGATCAATGGTAGTGGATGAAAGACACCCCTCATACTTATCCTGATAAGGCACCCCGGAAGTTGATGCAACCATGAGAAAATAAGTCGGACACAATTTGGGGACACCGGACCAAGAAAGCGGTATGGAAAGACCAAATCAGAAAAGAACCACATAACACGAGGAGACTTCAGAGCTTGCAAGCTAACCAACATGGTGAGATCACAAAAAGCCAAACACGAAATATCAACATGAGAGTTCAGCCAGGTATGACTTTATCACTCTGATTTTGCGTATGTCCTGTTGACACGTCACAGCATGACAACACACACTGAGGCAAGTTGTTTGTTTAGACAGGGCCTTTCAAGCCATCCCTTTATGTATGTTTCCCTTCATAAACCCCGTTGAGCCTTAGCCATTTTATTCATCGTAAACCCCATGTTAACGTTTAAGCATTATTCATCATAAACCCCCTGTTAACTTTTAATCATTCAGTTTCTCTTGTGTCATAACTCGGTATGATTGTGTGAATTGCAAGATGAGCAAAAGGCAAATTGCATTAACATAAACATGTGCTCAAGTGAGCAAAGGAAGTAGCAAATAAATAATATGTACAAGAATAGTAAATTGCATAAATGTAAAGTGCAAGAAATAAATGTTAATGGTTAATGGTCAATGTTAATAGTTAGTGTGCCATAAGGCAAATTTAGCGCTATGTTAAGCAATCGTAATTGGACTTATGTAGAAGTCACAACTATATGAGGCCGGTCAATAATAATGTAGGCAACAACATAATTTAGAAGTCTTGATTAGTGAACCAAGTTCCAATAACTTGCCATGCCAAAAGAAAAGGAGAATTGATCTTGTATTGGTTTAAGTCTTTTGCATGATTTAGGAAGCAACCTATCCTTAATGCAAAGCCATTCACTTGATCATTTGATCAAGATGAATTAGATTTGAATCAAGGAAGATTAAGCCTCCCTAATCAATGCTAACTTATCAACCTTTAACTCATTGATCAAAAAGAAAAGAAGAAGAAGAAGAAGAAGAAGAAGATGGAAGAAGATGGATAATGGAAATGAGAAGAATAAAGTGCATTAAATGAAATGGAATGTACCAATTAACAAGTGTTGACCAATGACATTGAGAATCATGGTCAAACAATCAAAAACAGAAGTGGGATGAAGATTGGAAGTCAAGAAATGAAAAAATTATTTTTGGCATTTTTAATATTAAAAATAAACTTGAATTAAAATATCGAAGAAAGGTCAAACTTCAAAATCACTTCAAATCAACTTTTGAAAGTCCAAGTGATTTATCCCTAGTCCAACAAGGTCAAACAAAGCTTGACAAAAAAATTCAGCATTTTTTAAAGTCAGAAACTATTTTTAATCAATTAAAAATAAATAAAAATAACCTAATTGAACTAAAATCTCAAATAAATCTCAAATCAATTAAAAAATTGATGAGAATATTTTTCATAGATCCATCATCATTCAAATAGGCTGAGAAAATATTTTTGTATTTTTTGAATATCAAAAACTATTTAAAATGAATTAAAAATAACCAGAAAAGAGAAAATTCACAAAAAATATCAAATGATGAAATAAAAAATATTAAAAATCATTTTTAGAAACTAGAATTAAAAAGAGAAATAATACAATTGGTCCCATATTTTTTGGATTAAAAATGAAAGAGTGATGAATTTTTGAAGTTAGATGGAATTAAAGAAAATAAAATGGAAATTAAGAAAATCAGAAAAAAGGAGAGGCGTCTGATTAAGCCTCATTAATTGACGTGGCTGATCAAACGCTCCACATGCGCGCGCTCACCATGTACATGAGTCAAGCGCGTGGTACCGTGCATTAAATGAAGTCAAACATAACAAGGGCCAGAATTAGATAGTGGGAAGCGCATCCAATGGTCCAGATTTGATCTGGCAAAGAGACGGTGGCCAGCGCCACCGTCTTCTCCGGTGAGCTCCGACGAGGGAAAAAAAACATAGAGGTTCAAATGCTCACCAAAATGGATGATCTAGGCATCAATCGAAAGAGGAAGTGATGTACATCACTCCTATACCACTCACTTCCACTCTAGATTCCTATTAAGAGAGAAATCAGAGATGGGAGCTTGATGGTGTTCATCATGAACTTGCTTGATTTTGAAAATTGAGCATACAACAATGATGCCTCTATAGAGAGGACTTCAGACAACACAATATCAAGGCCAATAGATCAAGGAGTAAGGAGTTTCGAAGAAAAAACCAGTTGATGCACACCATTGAACTGTGGAGCTTTGAGTCTCTTTCCTTGCTTCCTTTTTCCAAACAGAACTTCAATAGACTAGATGATGAAGGTTTAGGAACTTTAGATCTGAAGATTCAACCAAATTCAATTGAATTTCAGATCTAAAATTTTGAAGAAATGTGAACTTAGTTCCTTTGGTATGGTTGGGAATTGATTTCTGCAGAGCTTTAGGCGCCTTTAGGTTAGTTCATAATGAAGCATAGCACATGTATTTATAGCTGGAATTGGCTGAACAAGTGAGTTTGCTCGTGTGCATGGCAAACGAATTTTCCTTGCATGTGCTTGCACGATCATGTAGAAGGCCCAAACTCAATTGTATTTGCAAGATGATGACCAAACAGCTTGAAATGGACGTGTAGTTTGCAAGGCAATGGCTTGTGTATGAAGTTTCAACATGAATTCCATAATTGTGCCTAAAACATCAACTCTTCGAAAATGCCAATTAGAAAATCCAAACATAAGCATGTGGGTAACTGTTGGAAAGGTCTTGACATAAGAAAAAATGTTATGTTGAGAAAAAACTCATTTGAAGTGTGGAAATTTAAGAAAACAGGCCATGAAGTTCATAGTGTAAAACATGCCTTTGAGAATTTTGTCAAATTGAACCAACTTCAAGCCCTTCTGTTTTTATGAGGCCAGCCTCAAATGAAAACACCTCCAACATCAAAGTTGTAGATATTTTCAAGAAAATAAAAATGGACTTAAATTTTGCATCATTTGTATTTTTGATGAAGAAGTTATGGGCACTTGAAGTTAGACTTTTTGGCCTTTCAATGCATTTGGTCCAAAATGACCTATAATTTTTTGCATTATCACATGTATTTCCTTTGAGATTTTGAAATTTTGGTCAACATAACATTTGAAGTATACATCTTAATATTCCCAATGCATTTTATCCCACCTCAAAATCATGAAAAATGAATGAGTTATGTTCTTGGGAAGTTGACCTAAAATTAGGGTTTCAATCAAAATGACCTATAATGTCTTAGAATGGGAGATGATCTTACAAGCTTCAAATCCAATTTTGATGAACCCGAAAGTTGTTAATATTGTCCTTAAGAACATTTTTGCTCTTGGGATCATCTCCATTTTACCAACATATAAAAAGTTAGGTTTTAGTGCATTTCACAATAGTTAGATGAATTGGCTGATCAACTTCTCAAGTCCACAACTCACATCTTGATGAATTGATGATTGAGGACACTCAAATAAGCTCAAGTATGCATGAAAAGATGAATTAAAGAACTTCCCTTGATTGTATTTGACCATGGGCTGAGGTTGCTTCATGAGCAAGGCACACTTGGTACATAGATAAATTAGGTTTTCTTTGAGAGACAAACCTCAAATCCTTTGACTTGCTTTGATCAAACATGATGAATTGAGATACTAGGGAGGCATATTTGATGGATGAGAGCTTTGGGAACCATTGCCTTGCTTGCCTTCATCTTCTCTTGGCCATATCATTGCACAAAGGATCACTTAGAAGCCTTTAGATCTTGTGATTGCTCAAGCTACAAACAAAAAATTTTAGTGACATATTTTTGTGCTTTTGGTTAGTAAACAAAAATGAGAAAAGCAATAATACAATTCAAGCATGCTTGGTGATCTCAAACCACTCACAAGAGGTCCCACCCAAAGGCAAGGGGAACCAAGATGCCTATGATCCTTGAGGCTTTGCAAATGCAATGTTATGATGCCATGAGGGATCTTAGGGCTAAAATTGGGGTCTTACAGATGCCCCTATTTAAGGTCATTCTAGCCAGAAAAGTGAAGGTTAAAATCTTCGTCTCGACGAGGTAGAATGGGCTTAAATAATAACAAAGAGACGAATTTTGGTCCCTAAGAGACCTCATGGTGCAAATGTATGTATGCAAATGGTAACACTTTGTGGGGATATGTGTCCATGGAGAAAGAAAGAAAACAGAAACAATTGAAAATCCACTTGAGTAACACACTCATAAATGGGATAGAGACTCTAGGGACTTTACTGGGGAGCAAAGGGATAAAAATGCATGAGCAGGTCACGACTTGAAACTTGTTGAGAGACACGAAGGGAATCCATGAAATAAATCAATGGACAAGACTCGAGCTGACTCAAAGATGCATGTATTGGGGAATATGCCAATACAGCAAAAACTTATCCGTAACGGATACTTCGGATAAAAATCCGGACTTGGGCTAGGAGAATCCACTAAGGTAATCACTGGGAAAACACCCAAACAGAACTCCATTGGGGAAGCAACGGAATGAGGTATTACCGGTTACTGATTAATAAGCTCAAAGAAACATGTGATCCTAACACCGGTATAAGGGTGAGGGAACAACATGCTCGGGAGAATGAATACCTAAGACCAATATAAGGGAGAGAGATATCAAACATCCAAAATCATCTGAGGAAGACCTAAAAAGGTAAACTTCAGCTCAGGAAAATCTGACTCCGCAAGGGGACAAAAAGTCATAATAGGGAGCAGGGAGGAAGGAATACCAGGGATACCGGTTACTGGGCATATAATAGGTGACTGACCAAAGCGTGAATTGGGGAATATTTCCAAGACACTCATCATCCAAAAGAGGGCTTAAAAGCAAACTCGATTATAGGATGGACCTTCGATTCCAAAAAAAGGGATACAAATCTTACTCGACTGGGGAAGAGAAAAGGATTTCGACCAGGGAGTGCATGAGATATATTATCTATTACCGTCAGAACGTAAATTATATACTCGCATGGAAGATTATCCACAACCGGTTACTGGGTTAATAAAGGATAAGTCGACCGAACAAAGAGGTCATCGGGATACCGAGAACATAGTACACAATGATGACAAATCCAGGGGAGAAACAATTATTATCAACAAAGGGTAAATGAGAGATGACTCGCTAGGGATAAATTGTTTTATCAGAGAAATTATCGAAAAGATATATCACCGGTTACTGAGAGATATGCTCAAAAAGGAAAGAGGTGAAGGAATATCAATACCGAATATTGGATAAAGATAACCGTCAAGGAGGGGATTACATCTATCGGATACTGGGTAGAAAACCACGGAAAAGTAACCGTCATCGATTAGGATGAACAAAAGGTTAACTCTACCAGGGGATAAAATAGGGTTTATAACTACCGGTATAAAGGTAGAAAACCACAGACTCCGTCGGGACAAAGATGGATAATTACTGGTTACTGAGCAACTATTCGTCTAAACTACGGGGAAGCGCAGGAGAAGACGCAAGAAGCCAATCTAGGATCAAACTAGATAGGCGCAATGAAACAAAGCTTGTCCCATATGAGGATATAACTCAATGGGGAATTCCATCCCAATATATGTGTTGGGAGGAAACATAAATAACCATTATCCACGGGGATATAACTCAGTGGGGAATATGGAAGGAAGGATGAACCCTTTCTGCTTAAGGGGCTGACTTTATATGGGGATTAGACGCAGACATCTGCTTGGGGAAATGTATTACCAACTAGCAGGGGATAACAAACAAAGATATATGGCAAAGAATGCAACATGAATATCTGAATGTTTGAAAACTATATGCGCACATGCGTGGTTTATGTATGATGAATGCTGACAAACAAACATTTTTAACACAAACAAGTCCAACGAAAGAGGATCAAACACCCGGTACTACATCTCAAGAGAGAAAGCCATGACCACCAAGGTCTCTGTCGGGGAATGAGCATCAGTCATTCCAACTGGGGGCAAAGTCGTTGCACAGATGAACTCCGATGTAGAAGCGATTCTACCGGAGAAGTTATCAAAGAGGAGGATGGATCTCCGGGGGGAACAACCAAAAACCAGAAGCTTCCAAAGATCACCAGATACTGTCCTACCAATGAGATCATATCTGCTGAGGAGGGAGAGATGAATAATATCGCCGAAAACAATGCTCGAGAGAAAGGACCGCAAGAGGCTCCGGAGAAAGAGGTCATGAACATGTCAGAAATATGAACAAACACCTTACCCTATCGAGAATCTTACCATCCTTGGGAGAGCACTGCAGGCATTCCCAGTATCCCTATGTCATTGTGAATGTTCACTTTGTTTTAAAAACAAATTATGAAAGATTTGATTAAAACAATGATATACTTTTTCAATTAAAAACATACAAAACATTTGTTGGATAGAAATAAATAAGAGTGCAAATAATTGGATAGGCTCAAATTTATTTGATGGAATGGTAGTCTGCAAATGGCAAGACTCCATAGATCTTTACAAAATTTGAAATTGGTGATATATATTAGAAAAGGGCTACATTAAACATAATGACCATTCCTCCACCAATTCTGAATCCGATGTATTTGAAGCTTTGGTTGATGATGAATGAGCGAGAATCTCTGACGGATAACAGTTGTAGAACAAAGTCTTGTCAGGATGCAGTTACTTGCCAAATCCCTATTTTTTGCCTAGATTGCCCCAGGGTGAGGTGCTCAATCTAGCGGTTTACATATATTCATTTTTTTCATGTCTCTAATTTTTGCCTGGATCGCCCTTTCGGGTTTTCAATCCATCGAGACGCTCATTTTTGCTTAAGCCGCCCTTTTGGGTTTTCAACTTAGCGAGCTATTCTGTTTTTATTTTTAGGCGAAGTCTTTCTTGACTGCATCTGAATTCACAGGCCGAGTGAAATCCTCTTCATCCATGGTTGTAAGTATTAATGCACCGCCTAAAAAGGCTCTCTTAACAACATACGGACCTTCATAGTTTGGAGTCCACTTGCCCCTGGAATCGGGCGCGAAAGACAAGACTTTCTTGAGCACAAGGTCACCTTCACAGAACACACGAGGCTTGACCTTCTTATCAAAGGATTTCTTCATCCTTTGTTGATATAATTGACCATGGCACATGGCAGTCAATCTCTTCTCTTCAATTAAATTCAACTGGTCATAACGACTCTGAACCCATTCAGCATCAGTCAACTTGGCTTCCATCAAGACTCTCATTGATGGGATCTCCACCTCTATTAGGAGCACAACCTCCATGCCATAAACAAGAGAGAAAGGGGTTGCCCCTGTTGAAGTGCGGACGGACGTACGATACCCATGGAAGGCAAATGGAAGCATTTCATGCCAACCTTTGTACGTAACAACCATCTTCTGTATAATTTTCTTGATATTCTTATTAGCATCTTCAACAGCCTCATTCATCCTGGGTCTGTAAGGAGAGGAATTATGATGTCCAATCTTGAACTCGCTACACAGCTCTTTCATCATCTTGTTGTTCAAGTTAGATCCATTATCAGTAATGATCTTATCTGGCACACCATAACGGTATATGAGTTAATTCTTAATAAACTTCACAACCACCTGCCTGTTCACATTCGCATATGATGCCGCTTCAACCCACTTAGTGAAGTAATCAATTGCTACAATAATAAATCTGTGTCCATTAGACGCTTTCGGCTTTATCATGCCAATCATGTCGATTCCCCACATGGAGAAGGGCCATGGTGACGAAATCACATTCAGAAGTGTCGGAGGAATATGAATCTTATCTGCATAAATCTGACACTTATGGCATTTCTTCACATATTTGCAACAGTCAGACTCCATTGTCAGCCAATAGTAGCCTGCTCTCAACATCTTTCTAGCCATGGCATGCCCATTGAAATGAGTACCAAATGAACCCTCATGGACCTCAGTCATCAACAGGTCTGCTTCGTGTCTATCTACGCATCTGAGCAGCACCATGTCAAAATTTCTCTTATAAAGCACATCACCATTAAGGTAGAAACTGCCAGATAATCTCCTAAGAGTTTTTCTATCTTTCACAGATGCCCCAGGCGGGTAAATTTGGTTCTGAAAGAAACGCTTGATGTCATAATACCATGGTTTATCATCTTTTACTTCTTCTACTGCAAATACATGAGCTGGTCTATCCAAGTGCATCACAGTGATATTGGGAACTTCATTCCAGAGTCTTACCACAATCATCGATGCGAGCGTAGCGAGAGCATCTGCCATCCGATTCTCATCTCGAGGAATGTGATGGAAGTCAACCTCAATAAAGAATGTTGAAATCCTCCTCGCATAATCCCTATATGGAATGAGGCCAGGCTGATTCGTTTCCCATTCCCCCTTAATCTGATTAACAACGAGGGCCGAATCACCATAAACATCAAGATGCTTGATCCTAAGATCGATGCATTCTTCCAACCCCATAATACAAGCTTCATACTCAACCATATTATTCGTGCATTTGAAAGTTAGCCTTGCTGTAAAAGGAAAATGTGTGCCCTGAGGGGTAATAATCACTGCCCCAATACCATTTCCATATTGATTTACAATGCCATCAAATACCATACTCCATCTGGAACCAGGCTCTGGCCCTTCATCGAGCGTAGGCTCATCACAATCTTTCATTTTCAAATACAAAATCTCCTCGTCTGGGAAGTCATACTGAACTGACTGATAATCCTCAATCGGCTGATGTGCCAAGTGGTCAGCCAAGATACTACCTTTAATAGCCTTCTGAGCTCGATACTCAATATCATACTCAGATAACAACATCTGCCAACGGGCAATTCTCCCTGTTAAAGCAGGCTTCTCAAAGATATACTTGATTGGATCCATTTTGGATATCAACCAAGTCGTATGATTCAACATATACTGGCGTAAGCGCTTAGCAGCCCAAGCCAAAGCACAACATGTTTTTTCAAGCATTGAGTATCGAGACACACAATCAGTAAACTTCTTACTCAAATAGTAGATGGCATGCTCTTTCTTTCCTGATTCGTCCTGCTGACGAAGGACACAACCCATTGAGTCTTCAAGAACTGTCAGATACATAATCAATGGTCTTCCTTCCACAGGCGGAGACAAGATCGGAGGCTCAGACAAATACTCTTTAATACTGTCAAAAGCTTTCTGGCAATCCTCGGTCCAATCATGGGACTGATCTTTCTGGAGGAGCTTGAATATCGGCGCACATGTGGCAGTCATGTGGGATATGAATCTGGAAATGTAATTCAAGCGGCCAAGAAAACCTCAGACTTGCTTCTCAGTTTTGGGCGCAGGCATCTCTTGTATTGCTTTGACCTTTGCAGGATCAACCTCAATACCTCTTTCACTAACGATAAAGCCCAATAGCTTGCCGGAACGGACTCCAAATGTACACTTGTTGGGATTTAGACGAAGCTTTTACTTCCTCAAACGCTGAAAAAGCTTCAACAGCTGTTCTACATGTTCAACTTCCGTTCTTGACTTAGCAATCATATCATCAACATACACCTCAATCTGCTTATGCATCATATCATGAAACAAGGTAGTCATAGCTCGTTGATACGTGGCTCCAGCGTTCTTCAAACCGAAGGGCATCACTCGATAACAGAATGTTCCCCAAGGTGTGATAAATGTCGTCTTCTCCATATCCTCGGGTGCCATTTTGATCTGATTATATCCGGAAAATCCGTCCATAAACGAGAAGACCTTGAATTTAGTTGTATTATCTACCAACATATCAATATGTGGTAGAGGGATATCATCTTTCGGACTAGCTTTATTCAAGTCTCTATAGTCCACACACATTCGGACTTTTCCATCTTTCTTAGGCACGGGCACAATATTGGCCACCCATTGAGGATATGTAGAAGTCACCAGAAACCCCGCATCAATTTGCTTCTGAACTTCCTCTTTGATTTTTACTGCCATATCGAGATGAGTTCTTCAGAGCTTCTGCTTCACAGGTACACACTCAGGCTTCAAGGGCAGGAAATGTTGCATAATATTTGTATCTAGACCAGGCATGTCTTCATATGACCAGGCAAAGATGTCAACATATTCTCGTAGTAACTCAATCAACCCCTTCTTAACAAACTCTTCCAGGAGTGCCCCGATCTTTACTTCACGAACACAATCTTCAGACCCCAAGTTGACTGTTTCCAGATTCTCAAGATGCGGCTGAATGATCTTCTCTTCATGCTCAAGTAGACGGGTAATCTGGTCAGGAATCTCTTCAACATCATCTTCTTCTACCTCAAAAACAGGGAATTCAAAGTTAGGAGATGGTGTTGGATCATTATGTTCAATGGGTTTGATCAACCTGTGTAATGATTTTGGATAAAAAGAGCTTTTAGAATTCAAGCAAGGCAAATCATTATGCAGATGAAAAGATGGATTTTATTTTATTTTTAGAGGGTTTTATGTGATCACCAATTTCATGCAAAAAGCAAAAAGGGAAAATAATTGGAAAAACAAACATTTAACATGAATTTATTGAATGAAAATATCATTGTATTTATGCGCCAACAATGTCATCACTTCTCCTTTTGGAATGGGAGAAGGGCTTTCAAACACAATGAACATTACTTTGACTTATGGATAACTGTTGGAATATCCACAGCGACCCAATTATTGCAGATCCCTCCAGGGATAATGAAATTGTCAACATCCTCTTCGTCTTCTTCCAAAATGGCAGCAGCCTTTTCATCTTGACCGGTGTGGATGAATCCTCCACTCTTGAATAAACCTTACTTGTTGAAGACCCCAGAAGAATAGCCTATGCCATCCCGGGACTTGTTGTCTTCCAACTTGATCATTTGCCCTAATCCAGCAGTTACATCATGCTCAATGGCTAAATTTGCATCTTTGTAGGAAGCAAATGAAGGAGTTCTCTTCTCAACAGGTTCAGCAATAGATAAAGCTTGGAAGGGAGTTCCAACTTCATCCTCAGCATCTATATAAAAGAAGGAAGACAAATGGCTAACCAGGAGAGCCTTTTCTCCCCCTACCACCACCAGCTTCTTATTCTTTACAAATTTCAGTTTCTGGTGTAGGGTGGATGTCACGGCACTTGCCTCGTGAATCCATGGTCTGCCTAGGAGACAGCTATACGATGGGTGAATGTCCATAACCTGGAATGTAATCTGGAAATCACTTGGTCCAATTTTGACTAGGAGATCAACCTCACCAATCACAGTTTTGCGAGACCCATCGAAAGCCTTCACAACTACTCCACTCTGTCTCATGGGAGGCCCCTAATATGACAACTTCGTAAGAGTGGACTTCGGAAATACATTCAACGATGACCCAGTGTCCACCAATACATTTGACATGACGTCATCCTTGCAGCTCATAGATATATGTAATGCTAAGTTATGGTCTCTTCCCTCCTCGGGGAGATCAGCGTCACAAAAATACAGGTTGTTACAAGCGGTGATGTTTGCAACAATGTTATCAAACTGTTCTATCGTGACATCGTGATCCACGTACGCCACATCCAGCACTTTCTTCAGAGCTTCTCGGTGTGGTTCTGAATTCAATAGCAATGATAAAACAGATATTTTGGATGGCGTTTGCAGAAGCTGGTCTACAACGTTGTATTCGCTTCTCTTGATGAGCCTCAGCATCTTATCACAATCTTCTTTCGTATTGCTACTCGGGCCAGCAAAATCAGGAGTTTTCAATATGGAGGAGGGCTTAGCAACAAGTGCCGGATTCGGAGTGCTCACTGTAACACCCCAAAATTTACCCTCCTTATTCACGAATTCATTTTTAGGTCATTTAACATTAGATACATTGCATTTCATCATGTCAATCGGGATTAGCTCCAAGAAGCTTGAACATCATCCAGGACACTTTGTGGGTTCTATTTAGATGATCAGTCAACACAAGGGAAAGACTTGAGTTACTTCCAACAGGGGTCTATTCGTCAGTCAAAATGTTAATCTTGAAGGAGAAAAGGTTTGTTCATGAGATGTCATGCTCGCTGGGCGAAGCCCACATGTAATGCAAAAAAAAAATAATAAATAAAATAAAACGAAAAACGAAAAAAAATACGAAAAAAAAAATTAAATAAATAAAAGCAAAAATCTCAGACTTGGACCTCTCTCATTTGAGCCCACAAAGCCATGAAAATCAGTTTATAAAAGAGGGAGAACAGACAGAAAAAGGAAGAGAAGCAAAAACACTCTGAGGTTTCCTTGAAACAAAACCCTGGACAAAACCTTGAGAGAAACATAGACAAAGAGAGTGAGAATTAATCTGCAGCAACCTCCAGGAAACTCTGAAAGGTTCATTCTGACTCACACACTTTCAGCTCAAGCAAACCCTAACATTGGTTTGCAAATCCAGTCGTGCCATTTGATTTCAACCGATCTCTCCAATCAGGTTTGCCCTATATCCATCATCTTTATGCCTTTAATTTGAATGCTCTAAATGTATGAGGTATTATGGGTGAATTTGATACCCTTTTGATGCATGTGTTTGACAAGAGGTTTATGCCTCCTACCCATGGTTTCTTTTTGTGAGCTTTTTGTGAATTTTAATGGCATGATTCATGTGGTTACATTTTGATTTGGGGGCAACTCTTGGTTACCCTATTTTATTTCTCTAACCTGTTTGTCAAGTTTTGTTTTGTGAGGGCTCATATGACTCTTGCAGAGATGGTTTGCCTGGTGTTCCACTTTATTTGTGGGATACCACCTGGAGGTTTCATTTCGATTACCTGTACTGACTCACTTTCTTTGATGGTGTTAGCTTGGAAGGATCTCAGGGTTTCCTTGTTCCGTTAATTACTGTTATTTCGGATCTTTATCCGTGTGGTACTTTTACATTTTCCCGTATTTTTACCGCTTTCTTAGCTGGAAGACCTTGATAGGAGGCAATGTTTTGTGTGTTTACTTTATGCAGGTTCCTTCGTCTAGGATTTCCCTTTTGCCTGAGCGTTCCTAAAACGCAAACAAATTCATTGATTTTTCTTCTCCATAGAACACGTTAACTCCTTCTACTACAGGCGAGTAAGTCTCCAAAGGTCGAGCATTCGGTAGATTGCGTAGTAACGTCGTTCGTCCAAAACCCAATCAATAACCCCGTAGTTAGCCGAACTACGGATTGCTCTGATTCTCATTCCAGATGAGATACATAGGCATAAGACGCGATGTCTTAGCGAGCACAATTACCCTTAACCCCTAGGTAGCCGAGCTACGAAGACTCTGATTCTCATATTCAGATGAGATACGTATGCAGTGGATGCAACATCCGTGCGAGTCATTTTCTTTTGACCCCTTTTTTTTAGTAAATAACACATTAGATAAACCCACACCCTTTAGATAAGAACTACAAAAGTGGATCCCGTAGAGTACTACGGATGCGTAGGGGTGCTAATACCTTTCCTTCGCATAATCGACTCCCGAACCCAAGATTTGGTTGCGAGACCCTGTCTTGTCCTTTCCTTTTTCCAGGTTTACTTCGAGCGTTTCCTTTCCCTCCTTTGGGATAAATAACGCACGGTGGCGACTCTTCTGTCTTTCTTCGCCGACTGTTTTTTTTCGCATTCCATTTTTCAGATTGCGACAACTGGCGACTCTGCTGGGGAGCCAGTTTCCCTAAACGAGTCCCTCCTAGATTTTGTAGGTTGTTTGTTTATTGGGTGTTTATTCTTTTGTACAGTTATTTATCTTTCAGCATTTACCTGCTTTATTGCATTGTGTACATATGACTGCCGTATCTGCTGGTTCTGTTTGTGAGATGAGTTCTATACCCGAACTCGAGTGCACTTAGGATAGGAGAATGGCATAGTCTTGTTAACTTGTGTGGAGTTATTCCTTAGCAAGTTGACTTGCAAGCCCATTCACTTGGTGGAGGTCATGTTGGGATCAATAATGTCACACAAGTAAGTTGTGGTTAGACATTACTTTTTCCAATATAGACCTTAGAAGCCAAGGACCTTAGTTTACCAAACCCATCTTGGCCTACTCGTAGGACGTAGTGCGAAAGTCGTTCAAGTGTAAGATTTGATACGATTGTTACGCGATACTACACTCATAAGAGTCTCTCTTGAGAATATTTTTGGAATGCGAGTAGTCGTTCCTCCGATAATATCCGAAAGATGGGATTATGACTATGGGAACCTTTTGTAGAACATGTTTGGCAGGTTAAAAGCTTAGTACACTCCCTTTGGGTGGTTCTTAACCTAAACTCCATGCTCGTGACTTGCAACAAACCCTTGATTCATGGTTGATCCGTTCTGGTATCCTTAATATCAATGAAACTTGGGTGTTGATAAGGTGTAAACCATAATCCACCAAAAATGGATGGTTGATATTAAGGATAACATGATCCATCCCATGACCTTTGTTTGGTGTGCTTTGCTTGATCCTCTTAATTTTTCTCTAGGCAGTGCAACCTGACAGATGTTCAAGCAGATCCAACAATTCTGATTGACATGCCATTGCATTGCATCACATCATCTGCATATTTGCATCCAACATCTCATGCTTATTCATTTGCAGGGTATTCCCTTTTTAAGGGGGGGGGGGCTTAAAATCGAATAAGCAGTACATCGCATACCATACATACTAACCCTTGTTTGTTTTGCAGGTGTCACCGCAGTGTCTAATGTTTGTTCCCTGTTACAATCAGTTATTGGTCCCAAGCGAGTTCACAGGTACCCGACAAAGGAAAACCGTCCACGACTAGTAATGGACCAGATACAGAAAGAACTGGCTGATATGCGTGAAAGGATGGATCAGGTCATGACATTGATGACTGGTATGGCAGAAGGCCAGGCGAAGCTGGAGGAATTGGTTGAGCAACCGAGGCCCGATCTAGAGGTGGAAATACCAAGTGCTGAGGGCAATCCTGGTAACCCTGGGAACCCTGGTAACCCTGGGAACACTGATAACCCTGTGAACACTGGAAACGCGGGTAACGCAAATGTTGATGGAAACCCGGGTAATGTTGGCAACACGGGAAATGTTGGGAATGCTATTGGCGGAAGGTACAATGTGAATCAAGGAATTCGGATTAACGGGCGCCCCGTTACTGAAGATTGTGAGTATGATCAATTTTCTTTTCACGACGAGGCCCTCGAGACCACTCACCGTATGGATGAGCTTGCTGAGAAGCTCAAAACTTTGGAGTCTCAAAATTCCTTAGGTTTTGATGTCACCAATCTTGGTCTGGTTCAGGGAGTAAGGATCCCTCACAAGTTCAAACCCCTTACTTTTGAGAAATACAACGGGGCTTCTTGCCCACGCACTCATCTCCAATCTTATCTGGGAAGGTTGGGAGCTCACACTGAAGATGAAAACCTATAGATGTACTATTTTGAAGACAGTTTAACTAGAGCTTCTCGTGAATGGTATTCTCATTTGTCTCGTACTACCATCAAGAGCTGGAAAGACTTGGCAGAGGCTTTTGTCAAGAAATATCAATACAACTTGGACATGGCTCCAAATCAGACCTTGTTGCAAGGAATGTCTCAGACTGCCAAGGAAACCTTTAGAGAATATGCTCAGCGTTGGAGACAGATTGCTGCATCCGTCCAACCCCCTATGTCTGAAACGGAGATGGCAGACATGTTCATGAACACTCTTCAAGGCAATTATATCGAGAGATTGGCTGCTTACCCGTCAATCAACTTTGCAGAGATAGTGATTGCTGGAGAAAGGATCGAGAGTCTGTTAAAGATAGGCCGAATTCAAGACAATAGTGCTTCCAACTCATCAGTTCCCAAGAAACCGTTTGCTGGTAACGGTCAGCGAAGAAGAGAAGGTGAGACGAGCGTTGTATATGCCGGCAGAGGCAGGGGCAAAGGATTCCCTAATTATTATCAAGATCAAGTGGCCGTAGTCACTATTCCAACACCTGTTCCTCAACCGCAGTATCATCCGCAACAACAACACAGGTACAACAATCAACAACAAGGAGGTAATCCGGGTCAGCAGAGACCCTATCAACAACGTCCAAGGCAGGCGGACCGGGTCATTGAGCCAATACCAATGCCTTATTCTGTATTACTTCCCAAGCTGATTGACATGAATTTAGTTACGTTGAGAACTTTGGCCCCACCGGTCGATCCCAACAATCTGCCTAGAGGTTATGATGTCAACGCCAAATGTGCTTTTCACTCCAACGCACCTGGCCATACTACAGATAATTGCAAGGCTCTCCAGCTAAAGGTACAAGATTTGAGAGATGCCCAGGCCATCAATTTTTCTCCGGTGCTTAATGTTATCCAAAACCCGATGCCAGCTCACGGCGGGCAGAGGATTAATACTGTTCATAGTGGGGAAACTTTGAATTTGGTTTCTGATGTGACTAAAGTGAAGACTTTGCTATCAGTGGTCAAAGACCGACTCTTGAAAGGAGTGATTTTCCTGGGCTGTGGGGAAGAGTGCAAAAATTGTCAAGATGCTGAGAACGGATGTGATAGTTTGAGAAGGGGTATTCAGCAACTGATAGATGAAGGTTGTCTTCAGTTTGATCAGACTCGTCCAGTGAAGAATGATGTGTCGACAGTAACGTTTTATTTCACTCCTGAAGAAATATATGTTCCCGAGAGACCCTCTCCGACAATAATATATTTCCCAGAAAGTCCAGCACCAAGTTACTCTGACAACCCTCAACCGACTTTGATTGGTCCGGTCACCATCACGGTACCAGGACCTGTTCCGTATGAGAAAGACAGTGCTATCCCGTGGCACTATGAGGCAGATATCTACTGCCAGGGGCAGAAAGTTAACGAAGAAGACATTGACATTGGTAGCTCCGCTGTAGACAATGTTGGAGGAATTGGTGGCTTCACTCGCAGTGGACGCCTATTTGCACCATCAACATTGCGCACGAGCTGAAGCTGAGGCAGCTGCCAAGGCTAAAGGAAAACAGGTATCCACCAAAGAGGTTATTACCGAGGAAGCTCCTCCTAAGACCGCATTCGAGAAGGAAGTGGATGAGTTTATGAGGATTATCAAGAAAAGTGACTACAAGGTAGTCGACCAGCTAAATCAGACACCCTCAAAGATCTCCATTCTCTCACTATTTATGTGCTCTGAGGCACACAGAGCAGCCTTGTTGAAAGTACTGAATATGGCTTATGTTCCCCCAAAGATAACTGTTGACCATCTGGAGTCGGTAGTTTCAAATGTACACACTAGCCATGCGCTAGGTTTCACCGATTATGACCTAACATCTGAGGGCAGGAATCACAACAAAGCCTTGCATATCACAATGGAATGCAAAGGGACGGTGCTTTCCCATGTTTTGGTTGATACAGGTTCTTCTCTGAGTGTTCTCCCAAAGAAAGCCTTAACGAAGTTGGATTGCGATGACGCCACCCTGAGGCCGAGTAATTTAGTTATAAGGGCTTTTGATGGCTCTAAGCGAGCTGTTTGTGGCAAAGTTGATTTGCCAGTTAAGATTGGACCGCAGGTATTCAAGAGTACCTTTTATGTGATGGATATCCAGCCTTCCTATAGCTGTCTGCTAGGTCGACCCTAGATTCATGATGCCGGTGCTGTTACTTCTACTCTCCACCAGAAGCTCAAATATGGACTAGAAGGTCAGATCGTCACCGTCTGTGGTGAAGAGGATATTTTTGTTAGCCACCTGTCTACATTTAAGTATGTAGAGATGGATGGCGAGATGCATGAGATGCTGTGTCAGGGCTTCGAAGCCATAAACATCAGTGAGGTCGCACCCGAAACTGTCTTTTCACCTGAGCCTGAGAAGGTCGGGACTTCTATCTCTTCATACAAGCAAGTTGTTGAAGTGGTTAAGGCTGGTAATGCCCAAGGCTGGGGCAAATTTGTGGAGCCAGTCATAAAAGAAGACAAGTTTGGATTGGGGTATACTCTGGGGTCTCAGAAGAATGAAGTCGATACTTTCTCCAGCGGGGGTTTGGTTTCTCCCCACACCGTCAATGTTGCAGATGAAGACAAGGCTGACAGCGACTGTGACTTAGATAGCTGGATTCGCCCGTGTGTCCTAGGAGAAAAGCTCGACAATTGGTCATCTGAAAGAGTCGTCCGGTTTACTCTACTGAAGGAGTAATTTTTATTGTTTTCCTTTTATCACATGCATAACAAAGTCTTACACTTTGACCACGGTGTAATGACTCATCTGTAGGGTCATCCATTTAGTTACATTTCGCAATTATTTTCATCATCAATAAAGGATAGCTTTTGCAAACAATTTTGTGTTCTCTTTCTTTCAATTATTTTTTACTTTTACAAAAACGGCAATGTTTCTTTTTCATGTTTCTTTTTCGCTTTTCTTTCCAAAAATCACCTCGTAAAACTGATCACCCGGATCTCACTGCTAACGACACTACTATGCCAAAGTATGACTTCAGCAATCCTATCTATCAAGCCGAAGAAGTGGTTGAGGAAGATTGTAAATCGCCTGAGGAGTTAGCCAGGTTGTTGAAACAGGAGGACCGAGCTATCACACCTTATCAGGAGGTGGTTGAGACCAGCAACATTGGTACCGAAGACGACAAGAAAGAGATCAAGATCGGGGCCAGTCTACAGGCAGAGAGGAAAAGACCGTTGATCATGTACTTGACTGTGTTAGAAAGGTCAATGGGTTGTGTGCTCGGTCAGCATGACGAGTCAGGTCGAAAAGAGCATGCAATATACTACCTTAGCAAAAAGTTTACCGACTGCGAACAAAGATACTCACTGCTCGAGAAAACTTGTTGCGCTTTGGCATGGGCTGCTCGCCGACTAAGACAATATATGTTGACTCACACGACTCTATTGATATCAAAGATGGGTCCAATCAAGTATATTTTTGAAAAGCCGGCGCTTACCGGAAAGGTTGCTAGGTGGAAAATGATACTGACAGAGTATGACATCCAATACACCTCATAAAAAGCCATCAAAGGAAGTGTCTTGTCAGACTATCTTGTAGAGCAATTGATTGATGATTACCAACCTATGAGGTTCGACTTTCCTGATGAGGACATCATGTTTCTCAAATCGAAAGATTGCGAGGGACCACTCCCAGAGGAGGGGCCTGACCCTGAATCCAAATGGATTATGATGTTTGATGGGGCAGTCAACGTCAATGGTCGCGGAGTTGGTGCAGTGTTGATCACGCCGGAGGGGGTTCATATGCCATTTTGTTCCAGAATAACCTTTCCCTGCACCAACAATGAAGCTGAATACGAAGCTTGTATCCTAGGACTTGAGGAAGCCATCAACCTACGGATTAAAACCCTGGATGTATACGGGGTTTTAGCTTTGGTCATCAATTAAACCAACGGGAAATGGTATACACATCAGCCTCATTTGGTTCCTTACAGAGACTACACGAGAAGATTGTTGACTTTCTTTACGACGGTGAAGCTGCATTACATTCCTCGTGAAGAAAACCAATTTGCTGATGCTTTGGCTACTTTGTCTTCGATGATTAAGGTGCTATGTGGGAACTACGTACCTAGAATTGATGTATCCCGGCTTGATATACCCGCCTATGTCGAGAGTATCAAGTTGGTGAATTGGTACTCAAAAGAATTCTTCCTCCCAACACAGATCACAGGGGCAAATGGACACCGAAATATGAGGGTCCATACGTGGTTAAAAGGGTTTTCTCTGGCGGAGCTTTGATGCTAACAACCATGGATGGCGAAGAATTCCCATCCCCTGTCAACTCAGACGCAGTTAAAAAAATACTTTGCATAGTTGACCCGCTGGACAAAAGAAAGACAGTCCAGGCAAAAAAGGGCATCCCGACGAACCAAAAAAAAGAATAAAGAGGTTCGGGCAAAAATTAGGGATATAAAAATAAAAAAATGTACACCCGGTGAGTCGAAAACCCGAAAGGGTGGCTCAGGCAAAAATGGGTATCCCGGTGGATTGAAAACCCAAAAGGGCGATCCAGGCAAAAGTTAGGGAATAAGCGAATGACTGCAACCTGAGTTCATCTGTGTTATATCACCGTTTCATTCAACCCGGCAATCTTCGAAGGTTTAAAGATCGACTAATCATCCACTTCAGAAAGCAAGATGAGCAAAGCGTCTTGAGATCATACGAGCCATAGTAGAGTCGAAACTCAGTGGGACCCCGTTTCCACATTACCATTAGGATAGTTTCTCTTGTTCAATTTATAGCGATCGCCTCTTTCCAGGGATCAGCTTCCTGATGTACTCGCCTATTCCTGGCACAAATTTTTCAACCAACAAAAGTCGAATAATTCAGTTAAAAAGCCTCTTTACTTTTCATTTATCAGTTTGTTTGCAAAAGATGTCTGAATTCTTGAGGAAACATATTGCATCTGAATGTAATGGTGGCTTTTGCAGATGACTTGCGCAGGAAAACAGTCAAAATTGCTTTGGATGTGCTTAATCCCGGACGGTGAATTCAAACCGAGTAATTCCCCGGGGCATACGTGTATTTTTTGGTTACAGGTCACAGGAACCGGATGCCAAGTCATGAATCCTCACCCCTAAGCGGTTGACAAAGCCTCTCCTCTACAGAGCAGGTTCCCCAGTAGAGTTGACAGTATCCAGACTGTATATCCCCAATAGAGTTGACAGTATCTAGACTGTATATCCCCAGCGGAGTCGACAGTGCCAGAATGTATCTTCCCAGGAACAACGGAGTAGTCGCATACCCAACAGACAAGAGGGTGGTGTTCCCAGTACTCATCTCTTCCCCCAACAGATTATTTTTAACAGATTTGTTTTAATCCCCATCCTGAGGACGATTAGCAAGTTCATATCCCCAGCAAAGGTCGATTCCTACGACATTTCCCCAGGAAGTGCTTTCCTCACAGAGCCTCGCCAAGCAAAGTTTCCATAGTTGATACTTCCCCAGCAAGGTCAACTTTTCAAAGAAGCCGATTTATTTTCGGTGGTTCCCCGGTCCCGGCAGACGGATCGTTCCCAACAGATCATTCAAGGGTTGATACAGCGATCCGCTCCCTGCCAGAGTTGCTTCCCCAAGTAGATTTCTTTTTTCTTTTGCACCATGCATTTGCATTTGCATGCATATCAAACATACACATAAGCTGATAAACAGGTTCTTCAAAGCAGACTAAAAAATTACTTTACAACCAAAGTCATGAGATCCAGCCAGAGGATCAAGCGTGAGTGATCCAGCCTGAGGGTCATTTTGAAGATTCAGCCTGAGAATCATTTTCCAATGAGTCAGGCTGAGGTTCAATTCGAAGATTCAGCCTGAGAATCGTTTTCCAGTGATCCAGCCTGAGGGTCATTTTGAAGATTCAGCCTGAGAATCGTGTTCCTGTGATCCAGCCTGAGGGTCATTTCCAAAGATTCAGCCTGAGAATCGTTTTCTAGAGATCCAACCTGAGGGTCATTTCGAAGATTCAGCCAGAGAGTCGACTACGAGCGTTATTTCCCCAGCAAGCCAGCTGGAGGAATAGATTGACAGCTCAACAGAAAATCAACCTACAAGAGGATCCAGCCCGCGGATCGTATTAAAAAAACAAAGTCTAATCGAAGAGTCGTTATAACATGTTCTAGCCTGAAGAATATGTACGAAGCCCAAAAGTGGGATATTCTCGAAGCTGCATATCTAACATGAAGATTGGGCGCAAATTCCGAAAGAGAGTCAACCAGCGCATGCCCCAAATGCGAGATCCTGATGATTGGAATTTATCATCAATACAATCCAGATCTAGCTAGAAGATCGAAGTCAGGTCTAGCCCGAAGACCGGAAATAGATTCAGCCAGAGAATCGAATCAATTCAGATCTAGCCAGAACATCGAAGTAGATTCAACCAGAGAATCAAA